>NC_136072.1:863422589-863805089 GCF_964261635.1 Lissotriton helveticus | reverse complement strand
GGGTCGCACAGCCAACCTGGATCCAGGTTGGCTGTGCGACCCGTTGTTTTCCCTGGTTGGAAAAGTTTGGCAATATATATATATATATATATATATATATATATATATATATATATATATATATATATATATATATATATACATATATATATATATATATATATATATATATATATATATATATATATTACCTACTGGCGGTCGGCAGTAGGTATCTATAGTTAGGATTTTTTTGAATTGGGATTTCTGAAAATTCTATGTTGAATAACTTTGGCGTTGATGGACGGAATTGGCTGGAAAATGGCACATTTGGTTTCTGAGCATCCCCTGAAAGTTTGGGGGGGGTTTCGTCAAGCGGGGGCCGAGAAAAAAGGTTGGTCCCAAAACGTGTTTTTAACATTGAGTTTTCCATAGGGCGGTTGGACTCACTTTTAGCTCGAACGGCTGAATGGATTTCTATGAAACTTGGCAAAATTGTAGAGACTGTTTGCCCGATGTGCCTTTGCTAGGTCTCAAGATATGTGCTCCAGTGGATTTTGAGAAATTAACGTTAAAAAAAAATATATATATATCTGTGACAGCGTCCCGGTTAGCGCCCCGGTTCGTGTACCAGACGCGTAACGGAACTTCGCGAGGAGAAGCGGATTGGCTCTCCGGTGACTCTCAACATTCTAAACAGTCCGGAGCGGCCACCATCTTGTCTCTCGGTAGGATCGAGAGACAAGAGGTGGAAATAAACGAAGGGGGAAATGAATGAAAGGGGCAAGGTAGACCCCTCCTGACCCCTCCTGACCCCCTAGGATTGATGTGGGGGCTATTAAAGGGCCCCGCGGGGCAAAAAAAGAAAATAATTTTTTTTCGATTTTTCGCGGTGGAAGCGCTACCCGGTACGCGAACCGGGTAGCTCACCGGTAGTGTAACGGGAGTCCACCATCTTGTGTTTCGGACGAATTTAGTCACAAGATGGAAGATAAACAATGTTGGGAATGGGTATAAGGGGGCACAGGAGACATATCCTGACCCCCTAGGTTTTCTGAGGGTGGCTGAGGAGGCCCATATATGTAATATATGTAATATATTTCGCACGGTTAGCGCCCGGTCCGTGCGCCGGGTAGCGTTCCGGAAAGCGTAACAAGGGGAAAACCAAGGGAAATATTAAAATAATATTTTAGAGTGCTTTGAGGTAGGGTAGCTCTGAATAGAGCTGTTGTGTTGTGTGGGTGATGTAAGTACCAACATGTAGGTACCAATGAAGAGTCTAAAATTCAATGTACACCGTCTCCTCTGTAGATATTTTGTATGTTCTAATATGGGTTATTTAAATGTAAATGTGTGGAAAAGCACTTCACGCTTTAAAGCAATTGTATTTTTGAACTGATTGTTCTTTCCTCTTAGTCCTCCTCTTTGTTTTTTTTTCCCCACACTCTTCTTCACATTATAGTTGACAAATTCGTTCCCTCAAAAAATGTATATACATAAAAAAATTATATTAAATACATATAAAATATATTTTTCCTTTAAAAGAAGAATACATTTTACAGCTTTTGATACTTGCTATTAAAAAACCATTGAAATTCACTGAAAAAACCATAGGTTATAGACCATATATAGTTAGGAATTAGCATTTAAAAAACCTTGAAAATTCACTGAAAAAACCATAGGTTATAGACCATATATAGTTAGGAATTAGCATTTACAAAACCTTATTTTACTCACACAAAACCATTGAAATTCGCATATATAGTTAGTTGCACTAACTATATATCGCGCACCCGCAATCCACTGCTGATCATGTCACATATTACATCATTCATGACATGGTCAGTGACATCACTGATGACATCACTGATGACATCTCAAATGACATCACTGATGACATCACTGATGACAACATCCAGTGACTGTATGTTTCTGTAAAGTTAAAATATGTCTTACATATTGAAGAATGAGTGGATGTATAAGTGTCTGGATGAAGGATTTAGTAGGTGCATGACTGACTGTATGAGTGAGTGATTAAATGTGTCTCACTGAGTGCATGGGTTAGTGACTAAACTGTCTTAATTTGTGCATCATTATGTCTGTTGTTCTGTAAACTGCTGCATGTGTTGATCAGTAGCTATATGAGTAACTATATGGGTTATTGATTGGTTGCCCAAGTATTTGTATGGGAGACTGAGTGTGTGTGTGGGTGGCTGGGAGGTGTATGACTCTGTGCATAGATGTGTGAGTGTTAGGAATCAGCCTTGACTTGTGTGTTTAATGTGGTTTCGACACTTCATTGTGGCCCCTTAGTGTCAGAGCCTGTACTTTATTGACATTCCCTAAGAGGAATAAGGAGGAGCAGAGCCCTCCCGTCATTGCTTGGCTTACTTTCTGGTGACCACGCCCCCTTCCCACTTCCTGGTTCCTGCTCGAGTTTGGTGCTGGCGTCTGAGGGCTCTCTGCTGGAGTTCTGTCTTCCTGACGCTGCTCTTCCTGGTTGCAGCCCCTTTGCCCCTTGAATTCTACTCCTCGAGTGTGTGTGTGAGCCTGTATGTTAAGCGGTAATACTTCGCCGCTTCTTTTACCGGTGAACGCGACGCCCTGCTATATCTCACGCATTTTGCGGGCGACGTCAGTTCACTTTCTGCAGTCTACTTGTTTCAGAGGCTGCACTACCTCCTTTGCTTATTCCTTTCTTTTGGGCTTCCTATCGAGAGTGAGCGCTCCGCCCTGACTTGCTAGGGGCCGGGTGTCTCACCTCCTGAGTGGGTGCTGCTCCGCTGTACTCGCCCCCTGTGCAGCCGGTCGGTGCCCCTCACTCCTTTTCTTTTTGAGTTGGTTTGCTTGTGTTTGGTGATTGGTGTTACTGCTCCGCTGTACTCGCCCCCTGTGCAGCCGGTCGGTTCACCTCACCTTCCTTTACAATTTGGTTTGCGTCAGAGGTGTGTTGAGTCCTTCGTGAGTCCTCCTTGGCCCCCTCCCTGTTGCCTGGACTCATCGATGACGCTTGCCCGATCTACACTTGGGGTAAGATCCATAATTAATCACACTTGTCAATGTTTCACTGTGTTTAGAGTAACCATAGGGAGTGTGACTGTTCATAACGTGCTTTTGTTTCCTAGCCTGGACCATCCCCGGAGACGCCTTCTGCTATTTTTGTTACCCCTCTTATGAGGAGAGTGGTGGACACTCCTTGGGTAAATTCCCTCATACTTTTAGGAGACAGTAGACAGGAGTGTCGTATACTTTGTTATCGCATTCCTGCTGCTGTGTCTTGGAGGTGGAGGGATTCTTCTTCGCTCCTGTGGAAGTTGGCCCTTCTCCTAACAGAAAGCCAAGCCCACAAATTATCCTTCCCCTGAGCGAAGATGAATCCTGACCCCGCTATGGAGGCTTTGGGCCCTGCCCCCCAGACCCTTACTATGGAGGATTTAATGGCCGCTTTTGTGGCCCTGCAGACAGAAGTAGGCAGATTAGGAACAGAAAACCAGAGACTAGTTGCAGAAGTCCATCAGTTGAGAACAGGCACCATTCCAAAAATCCGCAAAAGCTATATTCAGCCTGCCAAATTCACACTGTCCCCAACAGAACAAGACCCGAGAGCTACCACTGATCCTACTGCTTCCCCTGTTCAAGTCACGGTGAACACCCCGAACCCTGTGCCCTTAGCCATGCCCGAGAGGTTCTCAGGAGATAGCTCTAAATTCGAAGTCTTCATGAATCAATGCCAACTCCAGTTTTTATGCAAAGCGGCGTCCTTTCCTGACGATTCTGCTAAGGTGGCTTTCATCATATCTTATCTAGCCGGGAACGCAGCAGAATGGGCTGTTCCGCTAGTACAGAACAACGATCCCTTGTTGTACGATCTTGATCAGTTTAAAGAGAAAATTAGAAGTCTTTTTGCTAAGCATTCCTACATGTAAGCTAGTGATACTGAGTTACTCAATCTCCGACAAGGTTCGAAGGATCTGCTCTCTTATATAACCCAGTTCAACCGCTTGGTAGCCGAAACTCACTGGCCCGAAGACAAAAGGACCTCCTTGTTTTACAGGGGGCTATGTGAGGAAATAAAGGACCTACTCTCTCAGATAGTGAATCCCCCAGAGGACTGTGCTTCCTTTATTGATCTGGTAGTGAAGTTAGATCATAGGTTGCATGAGAGAAAAGGAGAAAGGAATCGTACCATTGTGCCCAAGATGGTCTTCCACCGAACTGAGAAACCTTTATCGAAAGATGCCCCAGAACCCATGCAAATAGGGGGAATTCGCGGGCCTCTATCCACGGAAGAAAAAGAGAAGAGAAGGAAACTAAACCTTTGTCTCTACTGTGGCAAAGGAGGGCATTTCGCTAGAGAATGTCCTGTGCGCCCTAAAACCTCAAAGCAATCAGTAAGCAGTCTTTCGAGTTCGGAAAACTCGAAAGCTTGAGGAACATAGAGGTCGATTCCTTAAGCTCAAATCATCCACAGATCTCCTCCAAACCAGTAATAGTGGTTAAACATTTCACTGTACCCATTACTCTCACTTATTTGGTCAAAAGGCAATATACCATGTCAGTTCTCTTAGATTCCGGAGCTACGGGGAATTTTTTTGACATCCAACTAGCCAAACAATTGGGGCTTACCTTTGTAGCTAAACCTCAGCCTGAATCCATTTGGGCGGTGGATGGTTCTGAGTTATCCTCCGGAATGATTAGTTATCAAACTCCACCACTGACTATCGTGTTCAATAACGGTCACTCCGAGAACCTTGTTTTTGACCTGATTGATGCCCCCAATTTTGGTGTCATATTGGGAGTCCCATGGTTGCAGATCCACAATCCTGCTATAGATTGGGTGAAGAGAACTGTTACATTGAGTTCTCCTTTCTGTAGAAAACACTGTTACCAAGAAGCCAGAGAACCAGACTTGCCGTTATTTTGTGCCGTACAATCGGGGGTGGACTCATGCTTGCCTGACCAATATGCAGAGTATTCCAAAGTATTTAGTGAGCAGGAAGCTACCAAATTGCCTCCACACAGGAGCTATGATTGTAGGATTGATTTGATTCCCGGTGCTGACTTGCCCTGCAGTCGCATTTATGCCTTGACTCCCTCGGAAAACGACTACCTAAAAAATTATCTGGATGAAATGCTTGCCAAAGGATTCATCAGACCTTCCATGTCACCTGTTTCTTCCCCTTTGTTTTTTATCGATAAGAAAGAAGGAGGGCTCAGGGCTTGCTTGGACTATAGAGCCCTGAACAAAATAACCATAAAAAACAAATATCCCCTTCCTCTGATTCCTGTCCTTCTAGACCAGATAAAAGGGGCAAAAATATTCACAAAAATTGATCTCAGGGGTGCTTATCATTTGATTAGGATAAAACAGGGAGACGAATGGAAAACTGCCTTTCGTACAAAATTCGGACTCTATGAGTATTGTGTAATGCCGTTCGGGTTATGCAATGCCCCGGCGGCATTCCAATATTTCATTAATGACATTCTGAGGGAGTACATCGATATTTTTGTCATAGTTTATATCGATGATATTCTTATATTCTCCCAAAACGAAACAGATCATGTAGAGCATGTCCAAAGAATATTACACAAGTTACAGGAAAATCAGTTATACGCCAAATTGGATAAAAGCACCTTTCACACCACAGAAGTAGACTTCTTGGGTTTTACCATTAAACCTGGTGGCCTGCAAATGGACCCCAAGAAAGTAGAGGCATTGGTACAATGGAAAAGTCCCACTTCAGTCAGAGAAATACAATCCTTTCTAGGATTCGCCAATTTTTATCGGCGCTTCATTGATCGGTTTTCTGACACTGTTTCCCCCATCACAAAACTATTGAGAAAAGGGGTGCCTTTTGTTTGGACCCTTGAGGCAGAACAAGCATTGTGTGTCCTAAAAGAGAAGTTCACTTCAGCTCCTATTCTCCGACACGCAGACAACACTCAACCTTTTTATGTGGAGGCTGATGCCTCGCAATATGCTGTAGGGGGTATTCTTTCCCAACGAGACACTGATACTGGTCAAATGCATCCCATCGCTTACTTTTCCAAAACCTTACTGCCTGCGGAAAGAAACTACACCATAGGAGAGCGAGAACTGTTGGCCATCAAATTGTCCTTTCAGGAATGGCGACATCACTTATTAGGGTCTCCTCATGTGGTCACCATTTATTCTGCCCATAAAAACCTTCAGTTCTTTAAATCAGCCAGAGCGCTCACGCCCAGACAGATGAGGTGGTTGTTGTTCTTCAGTGAATATGATTTTGTGATCACTTACAGGCCCGGCACACAACAGGGAAAAGCAGATGCATTGTCCCGTCTAGGAGTGGACGACCGCCCCAATCGAGAACAACCCCTTCCGATTATCCCTGAAAACAAGATCCTTGGGGTGGGGGAAAAAGATCACACACTTCTTGAGGACCTCAAGAGCCTACTTATAGCTATCCCATCGGATGAGTGGTTACAAAACCCCCTCCACACCATCAAAGAAGGGATATATTATCATGACAATAAGATGTTTGTGCCTGCCTCTCCCTTGAGACAAAAGATCATTGTATGGTGTCATAGTAGCCCTTTGGCAGGACATACAGGTGGGCGTAAGACTATTGAATTATGCCGCAGATGGTTTTGGTGGGACTCTTTGTCTCAAGACGTTTTGGAATATGTACACTCTTGCGCGATATGTGCCCGCCAAAAGGCTTCTCATTGTGCACCCACAGGGCTTCTAAAGCACATAGCCATACCCCCTGCACCATGGCATACTATTAGTATGGACTTCATGACGGATCTACCACCATGTCAAGGCTATACTACTATCTATGTAGTGGTAGAACTGCTGTCCAAGATGAGTCATTTCATTCCTCTAAAGAAAGTACCTTCCTCTAAAGAACTAGTGGCTGTCTTTTTGGACACAGTGGTGAAATTACATGGGTTGCCCACAGTTATCATCTCAGACCGAGGTCCCCAGTTTGTCTCTAAGTTCTGGAGAGGAATGTGTGAGGTGTTGGGAATTGATCACAGGCTTTCTACCGCATATCACCCCCAAACAGATGGGCAAACCGAAAGAACTAACCAAACGTTGGAGCAGTTTCTGCGGTGTTTGTTAACCACTATTCCATCTACATGGGTTCAAGCCCTCCCTTTAGCTGAATTTGCTTATAACAATTCCAGTCATGCAGCCACCAAGGTCTCTCCCTTCTACTTTGTACACGCCCAACACCCTAGAATGCTCCCCATTGTCTTACCCCCCGATGACACATTACCCGCTTTAGATGAACAACATGCCCTCATCCAGAGCACATGGGAAGCAGCAAAGACAGAGCTAGAAAAGGCTAAAGAAGCAATGAAGAGACAAGCTGATAAGCATCGTAGAACAGAGCCAGTATACACGATAGGAGAGAAAGTGTGGCTGTCCACAAAAAACCTCAGAATGGAGGGGTCGAAAAAATTCCAACCACGCTTCATAGGGCCCTTCCCAATAGAGAAAATACTCACCCCTGTCACCCTTAAACTCCAGCTACCCCCATGCATGAAAATCCATCCTGTGTTCCACAGTTCCTTGATCAAGAAATACATACCTTCCCTTGTCCCTGAAATCCCTCCCCCTCCAGTACAGATAGACGGAGAGACAGAATATGAAGTAAGCAAAATCTTGGACTCCAGACGAATCCAAGGTAAACTCCAGTACTTCATTGATTGGGTAGGATACCCCCCTGAAGAAAGATCCTGGGAACCGGCAGAAAACATACATGCAGTGCGGTTGGTCCGACAGTTCCACAGATTGCATCCCTCGAAACCAGGTCCAGTAAATAGATCTTTAAGGAGGGGTACTGTTAGGAATCAGCCTTGACTTGTGTGTTTAATGTGGTTTCGACACTTTATTGTGGCCCCTTAGTGTCAGAGCCTGTACTTTATTGACATTCCCTAAGAGGAATAAGGAGGAGCAGAGCCCTCCCGTCATTGCTTGGCTTACTTTCTGGTGACCCCACGCCCCCTTCCCACTTCCTGGTTCCTGCTCGAGTTTGGTGCTGGCGTCTGAGGGCTCTCTGCTGGAGTTCTGTCTTCCTGACGCTGCTCTTCCTGGTTGCAGCCCCTTTGCCCCTTGAATTCTACTCCTCGAGTGTGTGTGTGAGCCTGTATGTTAAGCGGTAATACTTCGCCGCTTCTTTTACCGGTGAACGCGACGCCCTGCTATATCTCACGCATTTTGCGGGCGTCGTCAGTTCACTTTCTGCAGTCTACTTGTTTCAGAGGCTGCACTACCTCCTTTGCTTATTCCTTTCTTTTGGGCTTCCTATCGAGAGTGAGCGCTCCGCCCTGACTTGCTAGGGGCCGGGTGTCTCACCTCCTGAGTGGGTGCTGCTCCGCTGTACTCGCCCCCTGTGCAGCCGGTCGGTGCCCCTCACTCCTTTTCTTTTTGAGTTGGTTTGCTTGTGTTTGGTGATTGGTGTTACTGCTCCGCTGCACTGGCCCCCTTAAGTCAGCCGGTCGGTTCACCTCACCTTCCTTTACAATTTGGTTTGCGTCAGAGGTGTGTTGAGTCCTTCATGAGTCCTCCTTGGCCCCCTCCCTGTTGCCTGGACTCATCGATGACGCTTGCCCGATCTACACTTGGGGTAAGATCCATAATTAATCACACTTGTCAATGTTTCACTGTGTTTAGAGTAACCATAGGGAGTGTGACTGTTCATAACGTGCTTTTGTTTCCTAGCCTGGACCATCCCCGGAGACGCCTTCTGCTATTTTTGTTACCCCTCGTATGAGGAGAGTGGTGGACACTCCTTGGGTAAATTCCCTCATACTTTTAGGAGACAGTAGACAGGAGTGTCGTATACTTTGTTATCGCATTCCTGCTGCTGTGTCTTGGAGGTGGAGGGATTCTTCTTCGCTCCTGTGGAAGTTGGCCCTTCTCCTAACAGAGAGCAGTTGACTCACTTTCTACCACCCTACTCGCGCGTTGAGATCGGAATCTTTACTTCTCGCGGCTGTTCCGCGTGTGAAGAGGGCTCGCCTAGGTGGCCGCTCCTTCAGTCTTCTGGCCCCACAGATGTGGAATTCTTTACCGCTCCCCTTGCGGGGGGCGACCAGTCTTCTTGAATTTAGGAAAGGCCTCAAAACCTGGCTGTTCTCTCAATAGGTTTGCCAGTAGCCCTGTTTCTTTTGTGGACTTTTAAACTGTTTTTATCTGTGTTGTGTTATTTTGAAACCAGCTTCACCTTACCTAAAGCGCCGGGATTCTCTTTTTGAGTAACCGTTGCGCTATACTAAATAATAAATAACATAACATAACATAACATAACATTCACTAGATGTATGGGTTCAAAAGTGCGTGTGGAAACAGCTGTATAGGCGGTTGACTGTGTGCATGAGTGTATTGGTGAGTGAATGGATATCTCAGTGCTACATGTCAAAGTAAGCACATATGTAAAACACAGTACATGTGAGAGTTGACATATATAAATAACTGTGCATAAGAGCCAGTGAATGTGTGAGTGGCTGTATGGATCATTGTGAACTTGTATCATGGATTGTATACGAGAGTAAATATGTGTTAGTATATGTTTGAATAAGTAAGGTGTGTATAACTGTATAGTTGAGGAAATGGAGGTGTGATTGATTCTTTGCATGACTGACTAGGTGTGTGAGTATCTCCATGGATGAGTGACAGTCTGTGAGTGTCTGTTTACACTGAGTGTATCTAAGGTTATATTAGAGTCTGAAGAGGTTCATCGTATTATCACATGAATGATGTCATCAGTGATGTGATCAGTAATGTCAAATGAGATGTCATCAGTGATGTCATCAGTGATGTCATTTGAGATGTCATCAGTGATGTCATCAGTGATGTCATTTGAGATGTCATCAGTGATGTCATCAGTGATGTCATTTGAGATGTCATCAGTGATGTCATCAGTGATGTCACTGACCATGTCATGAATGATGTAATATGTGACATGATCAGCAGTGGATTGCGGGTGCGCGATATATAGTTAGTGCAACTAACTATATATGCGAATTTCAATGGTTTTGTGTGAGTAAAATAAGGTTTTGTAAATGCTAATTCCTAACTATATATGGTCTATAACCTATGGTTTTTTCAGTGAATTTTCAAGGTTTTTTAAATGCTAATTCCTAACTATATATGGTCTATAACCTATGGTTTTTTCAGTGAATATATATATATATATATATATATATATATATATATTACCTACTGGCGGTCGCCAGTAGGTATATATAGTTAGGATTTTTTCTCTATGGGATTTTTGAAAATTCTATGTCTAATAACTTTGGCGTTTGTGGACGGAATTGGCTGAAATTTTCAGGAAAATGGCACATTTTGTTTCTGAGCAGCCCTTGAAAATTTGGGGGGGGTTTGTCAAGGGGGGGCCGAGAAAAAAGGGGGGTCCCAAAACGTGTTTTTAACATTGAGTTTTCCATAGGGCGGTTGGCCTCACTTTTAGCCCGAACGGCTGAATGGATTTGCACGAAACTTGGCAAAATTGTAGGGACTGGTAGCCCGATGTGCCTTTTGTAGGTTTCAATATATGTGCTCCAGTGGATTTTGAGAAATTAACGTTTAAAAAAAGATATATATCTGTAACAGCGGACCGGGCAGCGGCCCAGGACGCGTACTTTTCGCGCAACGGAGCTTTGTGAAGCGAAGCTGATTGGTTCTCTGGCGTCTGTCAACATTCCAAACAGTCCGTAGCGGCCGCCATCTTGTCTCTCGGTAGGATCGAGAGACAAGAGGAGGCCAAAGCGAAGGGGCAAATGACCATAAGGGGGCATAGTAGATCCTCGCTGACCCCCTAGGTTTGATGTGGAGGTTTTAAAAGGGCCCCGCGGGGCAAAAAAAAAAAATAATAATAATAATCGAACGGCTGAATGGATTTGCACGAAACTTGGTAAAATATTAGGGACTGGTAGCCCGATGTGCCTTTGCTAGGTCTCAATATATGTGCTCCAGTGGATTTTGAGAAATTAACGTTCAAAAAAAGATATATATCTGTAACAGCGCTCCGCTTCGCGTACTTTTCGCGTTACGGAGCTTTGCGAAGCTGATTGGTTCTCCGGCGTCTGTCAACATTCCAAACAGTCCGTAGCGGCCGCCATCTTGTCTCTCGGTAGGATTGAGAGACAAGAGGAGGTCAAAGCGAAGGGGGAAATGACCATAAGGGGGCATAGTAGATCCTTCCTGACCTCTTAGGTTTGATGTACCATTTTGCCAAGTTTGGTGTAATTCCGTTCAGCCATTCAGGCTGTAGACGTATGTAAATGTCCTATGGAAAATTGCATGGGGAAAACACATTTGAAAGTGTTGAAATTTAGAACCAATTAAAATGTTACTTTGGTTTGTATTTGTGTGTGATGAAAGTTAATTGGTTATGTATATATGTCAAATGAGAGGAAACCACAGCCATTTTGTGATACTACTGTCTGAGGTACATTTGTGAGGAATTTTTGGTGGTGAATTTCTGGTGTTTGATTTACACAGTACTAACACTTTTCCTACTTTTAAAAAGGTGAGTTGTTAATTTGTAAGGGGAACTATGTTGTACACTTGAAGATAATTTGAAAAATGTTTTCTGTTATTTATTTGCAGTCCTTCTGTTATACTAAATACTTGATAACGTTAGTTTTATATTATGTATTACTAAAAACGATAAATGAAAGTGATTATTTTTTTCTGCAATTTACAGCAAGCAATTTCAAAATAAAATGGCTCACAATGAAGAGACCGTGGCAATTTCTTTTGAATTGTCCACTACATTGATTGAAATTGAGAGCACCAATAATGAAATATTGTCACAAGGAGGACATGACTTGTATGATTCCATTAGATTGATTGAAATGGACAGCACCAAGAATGAAATATTGTCACAAGGAGATGACTTGAATGATTCCACTACGTTGATTGAAATTGAGAGCAGCAATAATGAAATATTGTCACAAGGAGGAGATGACTTGTATGATTCCATTAGATTGATTGAAATGGACAGCACCAATAATGAAATATTGTCACAAGGAGGAGATGACTTGAATGATTCCACTACATTGATGGAAATTGAGAGCACCAATAATGAAATATTGTCACGAGGAGATGACTTGAATGATTCCACTACATTGATTGAAATTGACAGCACCAATAATGAAATATTGTCAGAAGGAGGAGATGACTTGAATGATTTTTTTGATCAATCTCTTGATGGCGAATTTATCGAGTGTTTGGAGACCATAGAGTTACAAGAATCATTATTGGAGACTTTTCATGAGGACATTGCTGATGAGGACATGTTACTAGTTCTTTCAAATTTAGAAAATTCTGAAGAATAAATGTATATTTAGAAATCAAAAATTGTTTGAGACATTATTCATTTTTATTTTTAATTTATGAGGTTGTAGCGAAGTGATTGTAGTATAAAATGAGACTTATAGTATAGAGTGCAACATTTTTATGTTACATGGTAAGTTTACTCATATTTACTTCCCTTCTGCCACTATATTATCTCCAATGTGTATTTGACATCTCTTCTTCATCTCCGGCCTCCTTTCTCTCACTGTGTGTCTCCGATGCATCTTATCGCTGCTATTTTGTGTAATTACAGAAGAGAGTAAAATAAAATAGTTCGGAACGTGAAAAGGGGGCAAAGTAGAGTACTCCTCACCCCCTAGGCCTTTTTAGGCGGTCCCAAAAGGATCAGTTTCTGCTTTCCTGAGAGATTATGGTATGAGTTCCATATACCACAATAACTTGCATTACAACATGCAAGATATCTATCTCCTATTACCAACTTTTGGAGATATTCGCGCTAAGCGCGAATATCTCCAAAAAGTAACACCTGCCCTGAGCAGTTCTTAGCCATGTTATCCAATGGGAGGTGGATAACATGGCTAAGAGCATTAGCTCGGTAATGTATGAATATCGCTGAGTTTTTAGCGATATTCATGCATTGCGGCCGTTTATTATCGCATTTGTGATAAACCTTGATAATAGCAAGGTTTATCTTCGATAATTTCTGATGATGCTTAGCGGTAAAAAATTCGTTGGTAAGCATCGTTAGCGATAAATATCGCTTAACTTTGGTAATATGCCCCAACGTCTGTTAACGTTCGATTCGAAGGAAATGAGGAAGTGTTGAAAAACATTGTCTGCGCCATCTTGCCTTTTTTGAAATGCCACACTTTTGTCGTGCACGGCAGCCATTTTAGATGTCTTGACCAGACCCACTCTCTGCACGCTGTCGATTCGTAGCATGGCTCCTCACCCTCGCAAGCATCTTCCCCAGGCACTGGTCACCCCCGCTCTCTGTCTTATGCATGGGCAATAAACCTCCCCCCATCTGCGCTGCTCTTCCCTGAGAATCACACTGTGCCCGCCCGACACCTCCCTTTCGCCCTATTCACTACCGCACCCTCTGACACTCCTCTTCCTCTGTGTCCGATTGTCCAGGCTATCAGCTAGCCCTGCAGATGTAGTTTATGGCCCCAGCTGTAAAGAATCACCCCTCTTCAAAGGAGTTATAGTAGATCAAGGCCCACACCCGATGAGATCCGTCACACCACACGTGTTCCTACTATCTGAAAACTATCCTGTATTGTGATTGGGGAGGGGACAGAGCCTGAAGCGGAAGATTCCAGGAATGACTCTTTGTACATCAAAGTTTTTACAATTATGTGTCACATTAAAAATATATAGCACTCCAACAAAGTAGTAGGAATATAAAACTTTAATAACATATAAATATATACAACAAAACAAAAACAGTAAAAACATTTAAACAACGAAGAGACCGTGGCAATTTCTTTTGAATTATCCAATAGATTTATTGAAATTGACAGCACCAATAATGAAATATTGTTGTCAGTAGCGGTCTGTTGTGCGAATAGTTCCAAGGCAGCAGAACGCGCTGAAATCTAGATGTCACGAAAGTGATGTCTAGCAAGTTGCCGCCCAGCAAATAACGGCGTGGGGCGCCGCGGGGGTGAGTGAGTCCAGTAGGCACCACAGCTATTCTTAGCGGCATTGCAGAATTACTGCTGGGGACAATGCCTGTGCTGTAGCAGGGTCACAGCAGAAACAAAAAGGATTCTGTTGAAGATGTTGTTGGTTTTCAATTTGAAAACAGTTCTGGTGTCAACTGCTATGCTATTGTAGTGGTTAATGTTTTGTTTTCTCTAGAAAATGTAAAAGAGGGGGAGGCAGTCCAAAGTTCCGTTAAAAGGGCAAAGGAAAGGATCGGTGGTTTGAACTATCAGTCAAAAAGGGGAGGGGGTGCAACAATTTTTCCTACCGGGTCACACTGTGCTTTCACCGGAAGTGAGGTCTGCAGGATTCTAGTAATTCAAAGTGAGGCTGGCGCCGACGTCCCGCGGATACAGTTTCGTCACTCCACGGGTGATCATGGCAGTCATTCCCCATCGGGGGTCGGAGACTCCCGCGGCTCCTCTAGAATCTTCAAGGTCGTGGAGGACTACGGTGGTGGAGTCAACCAGTGACCGGGCCATTTCTTTATGCTGGGCCCGCTCTTGCCAGGTCGACCGCCATTTTGAGAGTTCGGTAGCTACTGGCGATCGAGGGGTCAAATGAGCGGACGGGCTCCACCCTGCCGGGCGAGACGTTGCAGCATAGCCACAGTGGAAGAACCCTTTTCCGGGCGCCTGGAGCGCTGAGGGTGCAGCTGGGAAGCCTCCACCTGGGGAGGCGGGAGAGGCCTGTTCGCACCGTCTCTCCCTCCCAGTGCACCCCACGGCGTCTCGCTTGAGATTTGTTATGGCCGGACCAGGCGATGAGGACGAGGGGGGGGGGGTCGGAGGCATGTGCAAGACATCCCCCCCCCAGTGTTGTCGCAGCCATTTTTCAAGAAAGAAGAAGTGTCCCGTCCGTCTTCGGGCCGGGCTTCCGGTAGATGTCGGCCGGACGCCCCTGGCTCTGGCCCCATTAACGGGTTTCTTGGTTTATTGGCTGCAGCCGGATCCCGTCGGCCTCGGCCCCCCGACCGTTGGTGGCCGGACCGGAAGAGCATGTGGCGGGACTACCTGCAACTCTCAAGGGCCACCGCGGCCGGACTGGGAGAGAGAGGGGAGGGTCGAGGAGACATTCCCCCCCCCCTGCAACTGTTCAGCGTTGTAAAGGCAATCCCCTGGCCGGGTCCCGCTGGTCTCGGCCTCTCCTCCGGCTACACCCTACGTTAGGATCTCCTGGCCGAGGCGTGGCAGCAGGACCTGCTTTATATGGGCTGCTCCCGGCTGGGCGTAGCCGGAACCCTGCCCCACCTTGGAAGTTTCCAGAGTGGGGGCGGATGTTCTACTGACTTGCATTTTCCCTAGTCTATCGATTTTTTGGGCGTGGCAGGCGGTGGGACAGCGAGGGGTGATTTGGTTTCTCTTACTGTTTTTCTGGTCTCTCACCACTGGCATATTTCTAACGTTTTCTTGTTTCTAGGACATTAATAGGTTTTATCATTACGTTATGTTATCGTTTCTTTGTTCGTTGTTTAATAAAAGTTCATGTTCATCAGTGGCCTACTGATTTTCGATTTCCTATTCTTTTCTTTCCAGGTTGTTTCATGCTAAAGTTTCTGTTAACAGGATACAGTGATCACTTCGTTATTATTGCATATGTCTTTTTCACTAGGGGTGCTCTCTGGTCGGGCCAGATGACGTATGTCTAGTAAATGGTCCGGGTGAAACAGGTGCATCAATCAGTGGGGAGTAGATAGGCATGACAGATTACAACGGGGGAGAAAGGTCCGCATTACGTACCCTTTCACTACTTGCAAAGATTTTCCTACGTTTATTTGCAAACAGGGAATACCTCCAAAAAGAACTAATTCCCAAACAGTCAATGTTCGGACAATCAATCAATCAATGAGGAATGAAATAGGTACGACGTGTTAAAGGCTTGCGTTACCTACCCTTCACTATCTGCAAAGGGAGAGAGAATATTCCTATTCTTCCTCGTTTGCAGGCAGAGAAGATCCTTAAGAGAACCAACTTCGAACAATTCAATGCTCGATTCAAACAATCAACAAGGGGTACTGTGAACACAAATGAACGCCGCTTATGTACATACGCATTGCTATTTTCAACAGGTTGTTCCTAATGTTTCTATTTTAGCGAGGTCAAAAAGAGATCCCATTAGTGGCCTACTGATTTTGCTCGATTCCTTTTGTTTTTTTACACGGTTTTTCGCTATCTGCAAAGACTAAACAGAGTATTTTGACTCTGTGCTTGTTTGTAAATAGAGAATGAACCAAAGAGAACAATCAATCAAATGGAGAGAGAAGCAGGCACGACGGATTACAAAGGGGGCAAAGGGCTGCGTTAACTACCCTTCACTATCTGCAAAGAGAGAGTACTCCTAATAGAAATGAGGGGTGGGGGGTAGCATTCAAAGCAGATCAGTGTGCATAAACACGAAAATGTTTTTACTTACCACGTACTTGACATTCGACAGCTTATGATATTTGCTATTAAAAAACCATTGAAATTCACTGAAAAAACCATAGGTTATAGACCATATATAGTTAGGAATTAGCATTTACAAAACCTTGAAAATTCACTGAAATAACCATAGGTTATAGACCATATATAGTTAGGAATTAGCATTTAAAAAACCTTATTTTACTCACACAAAACCATTGAAATTCCATATATAGTTAGTTGCACTAACTATATATCGCGCACCCGCAATCCACTGCTGATGATGTCACATATTACATCATTCATGACATGGTCAGTGACATCACTGATGACATCACTGATGACATCTCAAATGACATCACTGATGATATCTCATTTGACATCAATGGTCACATCAATGATGATATCATTAATGTGACAATACAATGCATCTCCTCACACTTTAATATAACCTCTGTTACACCCAGTGTTAAATACAGAGTATAATTTTTGAAACCATTGACACACCAATACTAGTTACTACATACGCACTCACTGATTCCTACGTCTACACACACATTCACTCATTCACCCATACAATCATTCATACATACAATCACTCATCTTTACAACACTATCATATGCACTCATACACCTATACAGACACTCACACTCTGCCACTCATCCATGGAGTTACTCACACACCTAGTCAGTCCTGTAAAGAATCAATCACAGTTCCATTTTCTAATCTACACAGTTAAACATAGAGTACCTTACATTTTAAAACATATACTAACACATACTTACTCTCTTATAGAATCACTGATACAAGTACACATTGATCTGCACAGAGTCACACACCTCCCAGCCAGCCATACACACACTCAGTCTCCCATACAAATACTTGTGCAACCAATCAATAACCCATATAGCTACTTATATAGCTACTGATCAACACATGCAGCAGCTTGCACAACAACAGACATGCTGATGCACACTTTCAGACAGTTTAGTCACTAACCCGTGCATTTAGTAAGACGCATTTAATCACTCACTCATACAGTCAATCACGCACCTACTAAAACCTTCATTCAGACACTTATACATCCACTCATTCTTCAATATGTAAAACATATTTAAACTTTACAGAAACACATAATCACTGGATGTTGTCATCAGTGATGTCATTTGAGATGTCATCAGTGATGTCATCAGTGATGTCATTTGAGATGTCATCAGTGATGTCATCAGTGATGTCACTGACCATGTCATGAATGATGTAATATGTGACATCATCAGCAGTGGATTGCGGGTGCGCGATATATAGTTAGTGCAACTAACTATATATGGAATTTCAATGGTTTTGTGTGAGTAAAATAAGGTTTTTTAAATGCTAATTCCTAACTATATATGGTCTATAACCTATGGTTTTTTCAGTGAATTTTCAAGGTTTTGTAAATGCTAATTCCTAACTATATATGGTCTATAACCTATGGTTTTTTCAGTGAATATATATATATATATATATATATATATATACATATATATATGTATATATATATATATATATATATATTCAAAGTCACGAGTTGCTCTGTAGATTGCCTGGGGCCCCTCGGGAGGTGGCGTGTACTCCGGTCGAGCACGCCGGAAAATGAATGAAGGTCCGTAAACAGATAACACACGCTCTCAGTGGCAGCCAAAGTAACACCAACAGCAAAGGTCCAAGGGTGTTTAATCGTCTGCTACATGTTTCGGCTTCTCACAAGCCTTGATCACGCAAACATTACATGGTGCACGAAGTTTAAGTAAACAAACATAGTGCTCGAAATAGGACTGCAAGAAATTGTGGTGGCAGACATCTTGTAAGGGCTAAACCATTATGATCCAAATTAAAGACCTGGGAACACTCTGTAATTAATACAAACAAAGCAAAGTCCACCAATGGCACAATCACAATGTAATTAATTACAGAGTGTTCCCAGGTCTTTAATTTGGATCATAATGGTTTAGCCCTTACAAGATGTCTGCCACCACAATTTCTTGCAGTCCTATTTCGAGCACTATGTTTGTTTACTTAAACTTCGTGCACCATGTAATGTTTGCGTGATCAAGGCTTGTGAGAAGCCGAAACATGTAGCAGACGATTAAACACCCCTGGACCTTTGCTGTTGGTGTTACTTTGGCTGCCACTGAGAGCGTGTGTTATCTGTTTACGGACCATCATATATATATATATATATATATATATATATATATATATATATATATATATATATATATATATATATATATATATATATATATATATATATATATATATATATATATATATATATATATATATATATATATATTAATATGTATGTGTGTATTTAAAGTTTTTTGAATAAGTATCATAGTTATATGTTTTCAAAATTAATGAAATATATTTAATTTGAATTATATTAGTGTTACTTTTTAATATATTTAATGTTTAATATGTATATATATTTTAAAAAAACAATGTTTTGTACAATAACATTATTGACACTGATATTTTTTAATGAATATTTTTGTCATTTACATTATAAATATAGGATGATGATATTTCTGACAACAATATTTATATGAGAATATTTTGGTATGGCGATATTTCCAGAGGTGATATTGTGTCAGTGAACCAAAATCACCACAGAGATCCAGATTAAGCGTCACCGATTCCAACCTAATGATGTTGATCAAATCGTCAACAATGTAACCAATAACCGTAATTTACTAATACTAGAATAGGTAAATTCAACATTATTAAAATGAAGTACATGTAAGCAAAAAACAGGAGTGCATTTGACTAAAATATCTGAACGCATGACATGCAGTTTCAAAAACTGTAATAGTACCTATAGTGAAATGGGTTATGACCATTTAATTCTCCTGGATTTTTCCCTTTAGGATCACCTGCTTTTGGACTTTTTATTGTGGGAGAGCTTCTCAACTAGTGGGTCACCCATGGTAAACACACAGTAAACATACTAGGTTTTTAACGCCAGTGCCTGCCTTTCAAGGTAAGGCCACTACAATGCAGCAAAAGTATAGGGCACTTGGCTGGTAACATGTGACCATGTGTGCACCTGCGTGCGCAGACGAGTGCTTGCTGCGCATATGAGACTACCATTGTGTGCAGCCCGGGCACTACACACAGAAGCCTGGCTCAGAAGGAAATCTGCAGGTTTAAATATTGACCTGGGTAGGCCTTACAATATTAATGGACACTAATCGGGAAAGTCAGTTTGGTTTATTGTTTTGTCTGCAGTGACACTTTATGATAGACACAGGCAGAAATATGCCTTAGCATGCAGTTTTGCTTCCCTTTGGCATACAAAGTCTAGCATGGTATAGAAGTGGGGTGAAAAGTATGCACCAAGGTCAAATGTGTATGTCTCAATCAGAAATATGTACACCTTATGGGTCAGCCAGGATTGTCAAATTTCTCTGGCTCAGCTCAGAATCAGAGCTAAGACCCTTTGACACCCTGTTGGGCCAAGTTAATTAAACTGCTCTTCAGCAGAAGGAACACAGGCCTACCCACATGAAGGGAGCAGTTAACAGTCACTCAGCTCCTGGGAAGGAAGATGTGGGGAGGAAAATCTGCATCCATGAAATAGCTATCACACTGGACTAGGGCTGGGAAATCTCAGGCTCACTGAACACAGGAGGTAGCCCAAAACTCTAGAGCCAACATATTAGGGAACTCTCCTTCGACATTTCGGTCGTAGAGGTACTGACAGTGATATCATAGAGGGATGGTGCTGGGACCCCGGTGGGAAATGAAACCAGGGGCTGCTGGATTGTGCCATCTTGAATTATCCCAGAAAACTGTGTAGGAGGGCTGAAACAAGGGTGGAGAGGTGATGTGGCATTCCAGGATTGACCAGGGGTGCCTGACCTCTAGACATTTCCACCCTTACACAAGAAGGAAGGAATGCTTTTTGTTGGAGTTGGGCATTGGGACTGGACATAGAAGCCATGGACAACTGGAAGGATAAGCCCCCTCATGCCCTGTCAGATTAAGGACTCTGCCTACAGTTGGCCCCAGGACTAGTGGGTGTCGCCAGGACCAGGGAAGCTACTCCCCTTACACCCCCTATGAACCAGTTGAATGTGCTTCCTGCAAAGTCTGCCACCTTAGAGGCCAGGAGGCCTAAGGAAAAGGCTCTTGATGATAAGGTCTTGCCACCAGGAGTTAAATAAAGTTATGGTGCACTTGCATCAAAATAGGTAATTGTGATTTATAAGGAATCACACTTCAAGAATCGCTATTGCCTATGCATGTAGGAATCACAAACAAAATTGTGATTCCTACACATTCCTTAATTGTGACTCACAAATTGTGAGTCACAATGAAGGAATTGATTCACATTCATTTCTATGGTCCTGGAGCCCCATTGGAATGAATGGGAATTGCAATTTGTGAGTACCCATTAGGTACTCGCAATGCATAATCATAAATCATAAATTACCATGAAGTTTAGATTGACAGTAATTTGCGATTCATATTTGCAAAATCGCACATTTTTATTGTTTAATACATTGCATTTAAGGAATCGCAATTTGTGATTCCTTAAATGCGATCGCAATTTAAGTAATTGCAAATTTTGTGATTCCTTAAATTGCGATTTTTGCATTTGGTATGATTCATCCCAAAGGCAAAAATACCAGTCGCAAAGGGGCAGATTCTGAGAATTCTGCCCATTTGTGACCAGTTTTTATGTTGATGCATGTGGGCCAAAGTCTGTGCAAAATGGCCAGGTAAGGACTCAATCTTTGACCCCTCCTGCTGAGCACTTAAGTGCATGGAGCTCCACTGCCCAAGATTCCAAAAAACACCAGGGTAGGCCAAGGACCAGGGTGTGCCACAAGGATCAATAATATAAAATGAACCCCGGGGCGTGTGTGGGCTACCTTACAATCCCCAAGACCGACGCAAAAGGGCCTGGGAACCCTACTCCGGGCCCCTGATTTCACAAGGAGCTGGGGTGTGCTGTTGAACCCCACACCCCCAAAGAAGCTGCAAAAAGGCCCAGGGCCTCATCTACATGCCCCAAATGTTGTTCCCTTACAGTAACATTAAAAGATAACTTAAACATAGTAGAAAAACTACCCTTACCATGCCCTGGACTCGAGCAAACAGCAGGGATGGAGTGACAATCATAGCCCTTACAAGTGAAGCCATAATAGTCCCAACAGTCAAGCATACAAGAAGTGGAGGCGTATGTTCTCATACAGTGCAGCCAAATTGTGGAACTGTGTTCCCCTTCATATCCGCTCCCAGTTTAATTATCACCATTTCCGTAAACGGCTCAAAACGTTTATTTTCTCCTGATATGTTATGAGTTTGAATTAGTGTTCTCTAGCGCTGGGAGGCCCTCGGTTAACCAGGCGCTTTATACATGCTTCCTTATTCATTCATTCATTCATTCATAATGACCCAAGTTCTAGTAAAACAATGTCATAAGAATTGATAAAAGATAGCCACTCACTTATATTAATGTTAGACTTAAAACCCAAAATGTTCCAACTGATAATACTAAGGGTAGGGAGTGAGTTTGATAGATCAGGAAACACAGTTGAGACCCAGCTCCTTCATTTATTGCGGATGATAGCCTGGGACTGACTTGCCAGATTTCTTGCGGCCTGTACCAGTTTAGGAGCCTGTTTTGATTACTTTTAGCACAAAAAACTAAAGAAGTTTTGGATGGAGGTTGCTTCACATGATTGCTGTCTTTAGCATCTCCTTATAGCATTTGGCCAGCAGCTTTGAAGGAGATATTTTTAAACTCACTTTGCTACTTCTTTGCACATTTTGCCTATTTTATGGTAGACAACAGCTCGCTTGCCCTCAAGTCCCCTGAGTGGAGTAGTGTGGCTTACTGGTTAGAGGCGGCAGGCCCGAGAGCAGAAGTCGGCCTGGGACCAGGGTTCAATTCCTGATGCGGCAGGGTCGTGGACCTTGGTCAGCGGACTCGATAATTCTCGCTTCGGTGCTTACTCTTATCAGGGGTTCCACTCGGCAATTCTGGGCGTTAGCTTGCCTAATCTCCACAACGGCCCCACCAATTCCGGAGATGCCTGGCTCCACCTTGGGGACTCCCAGCAAGGGACCATCCTACAGGGAAAGCCAGGACGGGTTCCCCAGAGTTATACAGCGCCAGGAGACCTATGGACGGGTAGCAGTGCGCTTTACAAGCTCAAAAACATTTACATTTACATTTACATTTACATCTGGTGGCAATTCATTTCACTGCCTCACACTGTACTGCAATCCAATGCCATTTATTGCCAGTGCAATTCCTCTGGCTTACTTAAACTCCCAAAGCTTTGACTGCTGACAAATGTACTGAACATTGCAGTGATTGAAGGCAGTGTATGCACAATGAAAATAACTTAAGCAATGGGTGACTTCAGTCAACATCCACAAAAAGTCAACAATGGAGGAGTGGAAGACTATATTTGTATAAATGGAGCTGTCTAGAGCAACATTTTCAAAATGAGGGTGTCAGGTACAACTCCTACAAAAGATGGAGGCGTTTGAGACATCAATTTTACATCCCAATTCAACTATTTTCAGAGGGGGGATGAAAATAAAAAAATATCAGTTGCCAAAACACTTTTCAGACATTAGTGAAATCTGGCTAACAACTTCAAAAGCTTCATTGAAATAAATTTCATACACTGACTATGAATTCAGAGGAAGAAAAGTAATCAAATATTTATCAATAAGACAGGAAACATTGACTGTATGAAAATTGAGGTGATAGCTGTCATGTTTTTGTTACCTACATAGTATTGTAACATATCTTGCATTAAGTGTTCTTCGCATGTTGTTTAATACTTGTAGAATATGGGTTCTGGTTGACTGGTTTCTAAGCCCTGGTCAGGCAGCAATCATTGTCAGAATGAAGCACAAGCCGACCCTAAATTGACCTGTGCTCAACTTTCTGGTAGCTTGAAACAAGGCAGTTAGACTTAACTTAGAGGCAATGTATAAAGTGATTGTGAATCACTTCAACAGTAACAAAGTGAAATAAAAACCCATAAAAAGGATCCAACACAACGTGGGAAAAATTGATTCATTTAATAAATATACCAAGAAACAAACAACAAAAATCCAATCAGTTAATCCAGAGATATGCAATTTGAAAGATTTCAGTAAAAATAGAGCCAAAAACCGGAAAGCGCCAACTGGCAGACATGTAGTCATGCAGGACCAGGACAAAGTCACAAGTTCAGGCCAACCGTGATGCAGCAGGGTCCCTTACAGGGACCAAGTTAGGCCCACTGAAAAAAAAATACCTCAATCCTGGTGTGCGGAGCATTGCAAGGATATGTGTTAAAGATGCATCATGAACCTGAAGCAATGTGTCGGGTCTGAGTTGCAAAGAGGCTATGGTGCTTGGTCCTGCATTGTCATTGAGGATCCTTTGAAAAGGGATTGTAATGCTATGTCTGGCATTCAGGATGCTTTTTGCAGTCAGGGCAAAGCTTTGGTTCCAATGAGATGCGAGGCTGCGATGTCATCGAGGCTGCCATCGACAAAGGATGTGAGGGCCTTTGGTGAGGATGTGTCATCCAGCGGTGATCCCAATGAGGCAAAGGGCTGTAATGCGATGCAGGTTTTTGCAGTGGTTCTGATCCATTCAGTAACAGTGATTCCTTGGTTCTGTTCTGGGCTGCATCAAAGGAGATGCGTCAGTTCTGCTGGATTCAGAGAGGATGTCAAAGCACCTTAGGCCCACTTCCAAGGGTCCAGGACTGGGTTGGTGCCACTTGCCTGGGAAGACTCGCAGATGGCAGACTCCAGGCGCTGGGTGCATGGTTGTTGTTTATCTTCTATCCCTGCAGCTCAAGTCAGCCAACTAGGCCTTGGAGTCACTCTGGGGACCAAGTTTCAACAGATGCAAGTCCATTCCATCTCACCCAGGCAAGAGAGCAGCAGGCTGCATGTCAGCACAGCAGGGCAGCAGTCTATAAAAGCAGTAGTCCAACAGAGTGGCATTACTTTCAGCAAGACAGCAGTCCTTCTTCGTGTCAGAGTGTCCACAGGTCCAGAATTATAATGAGGAGGTGGTGGTGTCTTAGGTCCAATATTTATAGCTGTTGCCCTTCTTCTGGAACTTGGGAGAAGATTCTTGAAATTCTCTTTGAAGTGCACAGGCGTCCTGCCTTCCCTGCCCTGGCTCTAGTCTAACTACATGGGTTACATGCAGCCCTTTGTGAACACAGCCTATTCAAGTGTAATTGGGACTGTATTTGGCTCTACCCTCCCATGCTGCCAGTGATGACCCATCCAGCCCCACCTAAGCTCTCCATTCTATTTGGCTGTCTAGGAGGAATACACAAGCCTAACTGTCAACTATACTCAATCATTTGATCCAGAGATAAGCTACAGACCCTAAACGGATAAGGCAGGAAAATGCTAACTTTCTAAAAGTGGCATTTTTGAAATTGTAATTTAAAATACGACCTAACCATGAGATAGGATTTTTCATGACAATTCCTATGCCACCAAACATTAACTGGTTACCTGCTCCCATTTGGAAATGACAGCTAAAGAAGTGTAATAAGGTAACCACAGTTAGCCGATGGGAAAGGTAGCCCTTGCAGTAGTGAAAAACAAATGTAAGTGTTTTTCACTATCGGGACATATAAAGCGTAAGAGTACACGTCCCACTTTTTATTTTGCCAGGTTGAAAAGGCAGTTTGAAACTGCACACACAGGCTGCAATGGCAGGTCCGGGGCATGTTTAAAGTGTTTCTTAAGTGGGTGGTACAATCAATGTAGCAAGCCCACAAGCAGCATTTAATTGCAGACCCTGGGCATCGGTATTGCTACTTTACTATGAACTTACAAGCAAATTAAATCTGTCAATTGGGTATAAGCCAATGCTACCATGTTTTAAGGAGTGAGCACATTCTCTTAAACACTGGTTGGCAGTAGTAAAGTGTACAGAGTCCTTAGGTTAGCAAAAACAAGATCAGCAAAAATAAAAGGAGAAAGGCAAAATGTTTTTGGGGAAGACCGCCATAAAGCAGACAAGTCTAACAATAATCACCAAGCTTTGAATTTGGTCTGGGTTATCTTGTGCTCAAGCGATCACCTACAGTGGCAGGTTCTCCTATCAGAAGCTAAACGGCAATCAAGTCATATAGCCTATGAATCTCAAGCATTCTAGAGCAAATTTTTGAAACACCTTACCTGTTCCCTTCAGATTGCAAACCTTACCTCTGTTTGTTTTTCCACTTAAAACGTCTGAGCAAAGATCTTCCTCTACAACCATCTAATGCTCATTTTACATACATTTTTGCAATAGCTGGCTTGCACATTGTTGGACCTAGCCCTCTATGCGGGGTCACCCTCAACCTTTTTGCCTTTTACCCTCCACTTTGTTGATGAATATGTTTTTGTTGGCCCTAGGACTGCTAACCAATGCAGTTTATTTATTTAAACAACTTTCTAAACGCACAAATACCCTTGGGTGTCTCGGCGCTAAGGAATAAATGGAAAGGAGTGGAGCGGGCTGCTTATTGATCGAAAAGCCAGGTTTTTACTTGTTTCCTGAAAGCTAGCAGGGTGGGACTGGTCTTGATCTGCAGAGGAAGTAATGTCCAGAGCCTGGCGGTGGCCACTATAAATCTTCAGTCGCCCCACGCAGCTTTCTTAGTTCTTGGGGCAAACAATAGATTGGCTTCTGAAGAGTCCTCGCAGCTTCATACTGCACCAGTTGCAGCTTGCTTAGAACGCTTTCCTGCGCATTAATGAAAAGACCGGTGCAGAAGTCAACTTTTGTCATAACCAGTGTGCTAAAGTGCTAATCCTCACTACACTAAACATGGTTTGATTGGCATATGACTAAATGGCATATTTAATTTACTTGTAAGTCCTTTGTGGAGAGGTATACCCATGACAAGTAAATTAAATGATACCAGTAGCCTGTAGCACTTCTTTTGCCACCCCTGAGTAGCACCCTAAAACATTTCCCAGGCCTGCTATTGCAGCCTGAATGTAGTGTTACATTGCCATGTCGACTTGACATTTAAGCCCCCTTGCTAAACCTCAAACTCCCCTTTTATTACATATAGGCCACCTCTAAGGTAGGCCCTAGGTAGCCCATAGGGCAAGGTGCCGTGTAATCAAAAGGTAGGACATGCACTTTTATGTTTTACATGTACTGGTAGTGAGAAACTCCCAAATTCATTTGTCACTACTGTGAGGCCTACCCCTCCCATAGGATAACATTGACATTCCTAACATTTCATAACCTGTAATTCCTTATTGAGAGCAGATGGCTATGTAATGTATGGTCACATATACAGCATCAGACCTGTTTACATGGTGAGTCTCCTCCTCAGATCCCCACCCATCTATTGTAATATCTATAGGGGCAGCGGTTAAGATTATACAGTCTATACTTAGCGGATCTGGGTCACCACAATTGACAAAGGTCATTTAAAAAGTTGCGTTGATTCCAACTAGTTTCACCCCCAGACACTCCCAACCCTCAAGTGGAGAAAGTACTTCCAGTGAGTGAGAAGAAAGGAAAAGAGAAAAAATGTGTCAGAGGGCTTGTGGTGCCTCATGGGAGTAACACCATAGGGGTAAGCAGGAAGGTACTTGCCTGCTACCTTAGGTTCTCATCATCAGCAACCACCAAGCCTGAACATAAATTGTGAATGTGAAAAAGAAAAGGAAAAGAACACTGGTGCTAGGATGTCAAAGACTGCGTGTCCATCAGTAGGACATCCAATGTACCGCAGAGTCCACCCCACAATGAGGACTACGGGACCTGGACCATAGCTCCGCCAGTACCAATTAAAACCGAGCTAGATCATACTGGCTAATGGACTTTTATTCAGTGCTGTGTGTCTGCTCATTTAAAAGCCAACATGTTTCATTGCCCAAGGAAAACTCACGGCCATTTCTTCAGGGCGTAGGTCTGTCACTCCACCCTGCACATATTATCTGTTGTTTTAGTGTTCCTATGGGAGACAAAAGTAGAAAACAACGCAACGTACTCAGTTGGCACCTATTCATTAAAAACAGTATTTTCATTGTCATTAAAAACCACAGGATGTCATAAACATTTACCAGGTTGAGGCCCCTTGCGGGCATGCCTGTACCCTCAGATGAGTATCCATGCCAGCTTGGAGCCAGGGCAGAGAAGTCAGGAAATTCCATGCACTTCAAAGAATCTTTTCATAAGCTTCTCCCACTTCCAGGAGAAGGGCACCAGGGTGTAAAAATAGGGCCTTCAGACCCACTCTTCAGTTCAAAACTGGATCTATGGAAGGACTCTCAGAGATCTGCCTGTTGCTCTGAACTGCTGTGCACTCAGCCAGATAGTGCACACAGCCAGATAGCTGCTGTATCTGAAAGGGCTGCTTAGATACCTGGAGCCTGCCTTGAACCCTCAGAGGCCAGTCCTGCATCATCACCTGCACCCAGGACTGCCAGAAGTGACTCCAAGGGCTTGTTTGCTGGCTTTCTGCTCAGAGCCACAGGGAAATAACAGACTCCTGCCATCTAGACCCCGCACCTGATCCCAGTCTGAGTGAGTCCAGAGCCCCTAAGAGGTCTCTGTCTAGCACTGGACACTTAGATGTGGTGCTTGAGGTGTCTAGTTAGCCACTTTCTAAAACTGACGTCAAACAAAATTTGGCCAAAAGGTACTCTGAGAACCAGGCAGAGACTGGCACCAACCTGCTCCCCCATTCGCCCAAGGTGCATGTCCAGTCAGATTGACTTTGCAGCTTCTCCTGCTCAATTCTTCTTCACAGCAACAAATCTGTTTCAGCAGTCCTTAAGCAAAGGGGTATCTGACCTCCTGAGACTGTCTTTAGTTACTAAGTCTGAAGGTAAAAATCTTAACTACTGCTTCACTGCACAGCCATCTGACAAGAACACTCCCTCCTTGGACACTCCTGCAGCCTTGCCTCTCTGAACTTCTACCTTCATTTTTCATTCAAACTTTTTGTAAGTCCGAAAGGTAAGCTCTGAGTTAGCCCAATCCACTTCTCGTATCTAAACCTCGCTCCATCACTGTCAGCTCTAACTTTCTGCTTTGCCCCAGTCTCATGCGACCAGATGTCTGTGATTGGCCCTTTGATATTTTAGGTGCTAGATTCCACTTAAAAATGTATAATTACGGTACTACTGATTGGATTTTTGTTGCTTTGGTGTCAAATATTTTGTTAAAATGAACTCTATTTTTCTAAATTGTGTTGGGATTCTTCTTGTGCGGTGTTTTTTTTCTGTTTGTAAGCTACATTGCCTCAAAGTTAAGCCTGACTGCTTTTTATGTGAAGCTACCCAGGTTAAACACAGGTTAATTTAGTGACTTTTTGTGGTTCACCCTGCAAGAGACTGTCGCTGTTGCTTGACCAGGACTTGCAACCCAGTCAACCAACAACCCAATTTTTCATACACCTGAACTATTGCAATAGACTACATCTGTCCTTACCCAAATCCGCCTTACCATTTACAAATAATTCAGAATATGACTGCCAAACTGTGTCTTGCCCTCCCTCGCAGGGTGCATGTCTTTGAACATCTTAGGTGGCTTCATTGGCTTTCTGTTAAGAATAGGTCCCAATTTTAATGGTATCAATCCGCATAAAGTAGCACTGCCATATTCTAGTCTGGAGATGACCAGTGCTTGCACTGCTGATTTGAAATCCTCATGGGGAAGGTAGGGTTTGAGTTTTCATAGGATGCACAGCTGGAAGTTCTCTCCTTTGGTAGATGGTCTGATGTGCTCTTGCATGTTTAGGTTCTTATCAAGCGGAATTCCAAGTGATTTTGTTGAGTCAATGAGATGTGGTGTGCAGTTGAGCGTGGTGAGATTAGAGAGATATTTCAAAGCTGTGGGGGTTTGCCTAGCCGGTGCAATGAGGAGGAATTCCGTCTTGAGGGCGTTTAGTTTGAGATGGTTGGAGGTAAGCCAGTTTAGGGTTTTGAGCAGGGTTTCGTTGAGAGCATTGATGTCTTCAGGGGTGGATATTTTCATGTACAGTTGGGTGTCATCAGCGTACATGTGATATTAGATGATGGAGGCTTTAAGAATTACCGTCAGTGGTTCCAGGAAAAGGTTAAAGAGTGTGGGGGAGAGTGAGGGTCCTTGTGGAACACCCAGCATGCAGGGACTGGGGTTGGATAGAGTCCTATTGGATTTGATTCTTTGTGCTCTATTGTTGAGGAGAGAGGCAAACCATTTAAGGACCGTGCCAGAGAGTCCCATTTTGCATTCAAGGAGGTGGAGAAGATTGTCATGCTTGACAGTGTCGAATGCAGAAGAGAGATCGAGAAGAATTAATAGGCAGGCTTCATTCTGGTCCAGTAAAGTGAGAGCATCATCCACTATGTGAGTGATGGCCGTTTCGGTACTGTGGCCAGTGCGGAAACCTGATTGGAATAGGTTGAGGAGCTGGAATTGCTCAATGTGTCTGCGCAGTTGTTCATTAACACATTTCTCCAGTAGTTTAGCCAGGGTAGGAATGTTTGTGATTGGTCTGTAATTATTCAGTTCTTTAGGGTCAGCCGAGGGTTTTTTAAGAATGGGGAGCACTAGGCCCTCCTTCAGGCAGTCCGAGATCTCACCTTTGTGAAGAGAGGTGTTGATTATCTTGGACCAGAGCGGTGCTAATCAGCCTATCATTTCTTTATAGAATTTAGGGGAAGGGGGTCATTGAAGTGATTTGAGAGTTTAATGGTGGAGAGAGTATTGAGGATTTTAATGTAATTGAGGGGTGTAAATTGACTTCAAGAGGCATTGTTTCTGAGAGAGAAACCAGGCGGGCTGGGTTGGGGCATGGAGAGGGAGGAGGCAGGAGGGGGTGAGAGTAAGAGTGCAGCAGACCTAAGATCAGATTCGATCTTGTTCAACTTTTCTAGGAAGAAGCCAGCATCGTGCGGTGCCTGCCATGTTGTGCATGCACATGCAGGGTTGGTACCCCCATGTGCTACCCCCACACCCCTCAACATCCTGGGGGCCCTCAACAGGCCCCCAACCTCAAAAACCGCATGCCTTTCTGTGGCGGCGTTGCCACCACGCAAAGGCTGCCCCTCGACTGCATCCTGATATGGATGGCGGTGTCTTCCTGACACCGCCGCTATATTAAACCCTTTTCCGCCCGGTTGACTTGTTGACCGGGCGGAGAAGTGGCGGGGGAAATAGGTGGCGGGTGGGCTAGGATGTAGGGCGGATCGCCCTACAGCCTAATGGGCCCATTAGTTTGGTTTATCAACTCTCCAATCTCTTAAGGTCTGCTCTTTCTAATCTCTTGTGCCATATTCATAAAGAGCAAATGGAGACTAAGGAGAATTAGAAGCACAAGGAAAGGTGTGAGGAAATGCAGTTTATTATATGGTGTGGTTGTTGGACCTCACTGTGTCATAAACTCACCAAACTAGTTAGGTCCATTCAGGCTTTTTTGTAAAACGTTAGCTCAACCCTGAATAGCGGTTGCTTGGAGCTTATCAAAGGAAAAAGTGCAAAGCAAAACAGTATGACATTTTAGACACTAAAATGAACAGAAACTACTGAAAGGTTCCAAAGATATATAATTTTGAAAAAATTGTAAATCGCTGTTTTTCACTCAAAAGGCAGACATGCAGAATTTGGAATACTTTTTATAACGTTATGCCTGTGTACTCCACCCCACTTTCGGTGAGCAACTCTTGCAGGGAAAAAGTCACAGGGACCAGAAAGGCTTAGAAGGACAGGTAAGTTACAGTCAAATTCCAAACTGTATAGGCAGATTCCCATAGACATCAATGAAGTGGTCCTTATCCAAGGGATACAGGATGCTGAAGAAGCTCATCCAGTCGACGTGGAACTTATTCAGCTTTTGTGGCCCTTGTGCTGGAACACAAGTTTGCCTACTGATTCCTGGAGTTCAGTTCTTCTGTCTGGGGCTTGGGGACACTTTTCCTCAAGGAGGGAACTACAGTCTCATTCCTCTCTTTGGTAGCCCAGAAGCAGCAGCTGCAGTGCATTCTTTGGTGCAGCCTCTCTTTGCCAGGTCCAGGGATCAACAAGGTAGTCCTTCGGTCCTCTCCCAAGTGCAGATGTGATCAGAGGGGCTACTTTTATGCCTACAACTTCCCTTCTGGGGATGTGGTGACTACTAACCAATAAGCTACCAGCTATCCTCCCATCTGATTATGACTTCCTGCAATGTGTGGCATCTAGTTATCCCAGCCAGAGTGCATTATTCTGCCCACTCCCAAGATGCCAGTCATTCACACATCTCAGGAGGGCAGAAGACTTTCTTGTGGCCAGCATCTCGGAATGGGTACTGGAAAACTTGGGCAACAGATTGACAACTTTCTAAAGTTGCCTTCTACTTCTACTCAAAAGTTACATTAAATTCGACTTAGGCATCAAGGCAATTTTAATGTAGTGATTCTTTTGATACCTTGCAGTAGCATTATTGGCAGTACAATTCAGAAGTTATCACAGCTGAATTGTCAGCGTTTAAACCGGTACATGCCAATGAGGCTACTAGCCTTTCCACAGTAAAAAATGGCAATTTGCTTTTTTTCCTATTAGGACCTATAACAACATATGTCCTACTTTTTTTTAATATACAGCACCTTGCATTAGGGCTTAAAAGACCTACCTTAGTTGTGACTTATATATATTAAAAAGGAAGATCTGGATTATGTAATTTTTTTAATTGGCAAAGAAGAGTTAGCAGTTTAAAACTGCCCTACCAGTCTTGAGTGGCAAACTGGGAGACATGCTTTGCTTTCCTATACTCATGGTGGCACTGTAAGTGTTGCAGGCATGAGAACATTTTACTTACAGGCCTTGGGTACTCCTGTACTATATACTATGAACTTAGTGGTAAGATAACTTATGCCAGTTGAGTATAGCCAATCAAACATACATTTTTCAGGGTCAGAGTACTGGTACTGAGGTCTGGTTAGCAGACATCAGTGCACTCTCAGACTGGAAAAAACAGAAACATCAGTCCAAAACTTTGAGGAAGATCATGCAAAAAGAAGCATTTCCATACAAGAAGGAAAAGGAGACTCCAAAAGGGCGCAGGTTTCAGTGTGGCTGAAAAGCTACAAAGGGGGGCATTTTGATACGTCTTCCACTTTCTTTTTTTTTTTTTTACTCTTTTTTTATTATTGCAGGAAGAACATCTTCATCAAATTTCAATACAACAAAAAGAAAATACAATTTCTCCTTTAACAGCTAAAGCAGAGAATAGACATATATAATTTAAAATAAAAATGCTTTTTAGAAAAGCGTAATTGCAACAGCAGATTTGACACTGGTCTGTAAATATATTTACAATTCAAAAAAAGTTCCCCAGATGTTTGCCTTCTTTGTCAAAGCGTTAGGACCTCTAAGTCTTGCTAGAGAGAGTTCCATAACATTAATTTCATTTATGAGACTCCACCATTCCATTACACTAGGAGGGTCTTTTGAGATCCAAGATCTCGCTATGACTAGCCTAGCACATGCATATACTATAATTAATAGATCCCTATGTTGGCTAGGGTTATCATGAAGGTCGAGTAAGATCAACTGTGGCGATATCGGCGGAGTATTAATTAGTTTCTTCGACAAAACGTCAGTTAACCCATTCCAAAATATAGACAACTTTGGGCATAGGACCAACATATGTTCAATACCTGCTGCTTCCGTATCGCATTTCGGACACTTGGTACGATCATTGGTCTGATTGTCACGTGTCCAACTAAATATTCTTTGTGGGGTGTAGTATAACTGAGTGACTGTTCGATATAGCTGGAGCCTCAATTTGGAAGAATGGACTACCCGGTTTATTTGGCATAATGAAGCTAAAAACTGTTTAGGGTTGATGTTGACGCCTAATCTCAATGACCATTTAGCCGCTAGTTTCTCACTATCGTCCCTTTTGTTTGCAATCAAATGGCCATAGCTTGAGCTGATAAATGATTTAACTTTATCTGAGTAAAGACACGTTAAAAAGTCCAAATGTGATACTTCTACAACCTTCATCTTGCGGAGTAGAAAATCCCTGATTTGGATGTATTTAAAATACATATCATCATTTAATTCAAAAATGAGTTTAAGTGTGTCAAAATCTAGAAAACCATTCGGGCCATAAAGGTCTCCTAGAGTGGTAATTCCATGCCTAGCCCATGTCTTCTCCAAACCATCTGAAAAAATACAAGGCAGCCCAGGATTACCCCACAGTCTAAGCTCAGCATTATAGTAAGAAATTTTTCCTAGAGTCATGATTTGGTCCCAAATTTTCTTAATGTGCCTAGCGGTCTTGAATTTGACTCTTTTGAAGTAATTGGGATCGTGTACACGAAATAAAAATTGATTGCAGTCAGATCCCAGCATGTAGTGGTGGTAGAATAAAGAACTCTCGTTTTTCAGCAAGCTCCGTATACGTAGAAAAAAGTGGCAAAATAATATAATCTAAAATCAGGAAACATCAAGCCTCCCTTTTCAATTGGTAACTCCAATAATTTGATGGATCTTCGCGCTTTTTTATAGCCCCATACAAAGCTACTACAGATGCCTTCTAGTTTCTTAAAGAAAAGTTTGTTAATTTGCAAGGGGATTGATCTAAATAGATATAATAATTGGGGCAGAATCTTCATTTTAATTAAATTGATCCGCCCCACTAGGCTGAGCGGTATCATGTGTCATTTTTTTAAGAGTAACATAATTTCCTTTAGCATAGAGTCATAATTCATAGTTATCACCTTGTCTATATTGGCTTCCAACTTGATTCCAAGATAAGTCGCGCTTTGGCATAAACCCAAGATTGGTTCCAATGGTTTGTAGTTTGCAATAACTTGTGTCTTGCTTACATTAAGTTTATAGCCGGACACAGCTCCAAAATTTCCAGCCTCTTGTATTATTGCCGGAATGGCTGTAACCAAGTCAGTAGTATATATCGCTATATAATCTGCGAAAGCAGTTATCTTCAGATTTTTACCACCATGTTGTACAGGTATAATATTATCCTGAGCTGTCAAGGCATTTAAGAAAGGCTCCAAAGATAGCGCAAAGAGTAGAGGGGACAGAGGACAGCCTTGCCTTGTTCCCCTCTCTATCAAGAACGTAGCTGACTCCGTTCCCCCGTAACTGATCTTCGCCCGTGGTGAATCGTAAAGCGAGCAAACCCAGTCAAAATAGGGGCCGTTGATATCTATCTTCTTCAAAACCTCCCACAGATACTCCCACCCTACTCGGTCGAATGCTTTTTCGGCATCTAACAATACCATCCCGAGTGGGGTGTGAGTAGTTGAGGCGACATCGAAGGCTGTGATTGCCAAATTAACATGGACGGTGGTATCCCTTCCTGTCACAAAACCGTGTTGTTGAGGGTTAACTAAACCAGGCATTATAAGAGCTAAACGTTTAGCCAAGGTTTTTACGTCAGAGTTAATCAAAGAAATCGGCCGATAGGAGCCGCATTCTTCCGGGGGCTTGTTGTTCTTTAAAAAAAATACTATTTTAGCAATTTTCCAGGACATGGGAGCCTTTCTAGATTCCGTTATAGAGTCCATCACTGTTTCTAAGATAGGGAGTAGTTCTAGTGCACATAGTTTATACAGCTCTATAGGCAAGCTATCCTCTCCTGCCGCTTTGCCAGAGGGCAGGGCGAGGGTTGCCGCATTTATTTCAGACATTGTTATTCTAGAATTAAGTTGATGCACAGCTTCAGTGTCTAGAGATGTAGGTATATACTTATCGAGATAATGAATTATTTTGGCTGTATTAGGAGCGTTGTCAGGGGTGTATAGTTTGCGATAGTATTTCGTGAATTGGTCAAGAATCTGGTCTGTTTGTTCATAATTGCATACATCTGGGCCTTAAATTTGTTTAATTTTGGTTCTGGCTTTCTTATCAGCGACTTTGTATGCAAGTACTTTGCCTATTCTATCACTTCCTTCATACTGAGCCAATTTGTATTTATGGATTTTAGCACTGTACCCTTCTCTTAGTGATTTTTTAATAGAAGATTGTAGTTTTAGCAGCTCCATTCTTAGTTGTTCAATGTTTGGTGTTTTTTGAGTGGCAGCTTCTGCTAATTGCTGCTCAATCCGCAGAATATTAGAGATAGTTAGCTTAGTTTCTCGGCGACTTTCAGCGTTTTTCCTAAAGATATATTGTTGGGTAAAGCCCCTAATACTGCACTTACAAGCGTCCCAAACTGTATTTATCGGAGCCGTATTGGTCTTTAAATCTATATATTCCTTAATATGTTCCTTTAAAAGTAAAACAAATTGAGAGTCGCTAAACAAGTGCTTTGGAAATTTAAAAAGTCGTGCGACCGGGCTTTGCTCAGTAATTTTAAATTCCATAAGTATCGGATTGTGATCCGAGGTAACCCTCGGGCATAGTTCTATCGTACAATTTTCTATTATATAATCAGAAGCCCACACCATATCAATTCTAGAGCAAGATCGGTGAGGTGCAGAATAATAAGTGAAGCCAGCTAGTTTGGGATGTTTTGAGCGCCATGTGTCTTTCAAGTTATGAATTCTACCCAACTCCATAATAGCAGCCCTCACCTTACGCATCCTCTTAGCACTGCCTGTACCGGTAGTGTCAATTTTAATATCCATAGCACAATTAAAATCTCCCATTACCAGGACTTCGCCCTCCCAGTCCAATAGCTCAGTGTTTAATTGCTCGTACATTTTCGGGTCATCAATATTGGGCCCATACACCAAACACAGGACAAATTTCTTAGTTTCCAATTGAATTTGCGCAACTGCCCATCTTCCCCGTGCATCAGAGGCCGTTTTAATAATTTCCATCACTAAGCTTTTCTGTTTGAGTATAGCAACCCCACGGATCGAAGCTCCTAAAGACGAGCTAACAACCAAGTCATAGCCCATTTGGGACAGTAGCTTTCTGTCTTGGTAGCTGATTTGTGTTTCAGACATAAGTGCTAAATGGGGTTTATACATATCCATTTCCTCTTCTACCAATTTTCTTTTCTGTTTGTTATTGAGACCAGCAACATTCCAAACTAAAAGTCTAATTTTCGACATTTTCTATAGTCATACAATTGTCTATGCTCTGTGCACACAATTTTATTGATACAAACAAATATCATTTACGAGTATCTAAGCAATCTTGCTTTCCTGCTATAAAAGATGTTCTCCCTTTTTTTTACCCTAACCCAAGTCAAAGCTCCTCCCACCCCTCCTCCATTCCCATGCCTTCCCTTCCACTCTCCTAAGTCCCTCCCCCTGTACCTACCCAGAAGCATCCCCCTATCTTCTGCTGCTGCTTGTGGGGCAGCCAGCCAGAGAGGATTCCCCAGGAACCCCAACCCTCTGTATTGCTCTCATACAGAAAAACAAAAAACCCAAGAATATAGAACGAGATTCAGAAGAGAAGGAAATTGCCCTAATCAATTATAGACACATATAGCACCCATGGCAAGTTGACAACATAGCAAGTTAGGCTGATGTATCTTATTTTTTCCCCTCTCCTTCTATCCCATTATTTTCTAGATTAAGATTAAGATTTTAAATCCATGTTCGAAAGAAAGTGCTCTGCCTCTTTAACATCATGAAAAAAATAACTATGGCCTGACATAATAACTTTGAGGCGAGCCGGTTCCTGTAAATAAACCGTAGCACCATGAGACTTAATGGGGTCAATCAATTTACGTAGGCCCCATCTTTTATCCATAGTTACTTTGCTGAGGTCAGATTTTACAAAGAAAGTTAGATTGTCGATTGTCACTGGAGTGCTTGGTCTGGCTTTCATTGAAACTGCTTGTCTAAGCAAGTAATTGCCAAAGTAGATTAGAAAGGGCTGTGGGTATTTACTCTCCTGGGTTCTGGGGATGATGGGGAGTCTATGTACTCGCTGAAGCTGAGAGTCCCAGTCCCAATCGGATAGATCCGGGAATGCCCTTTGTAGTGTTTTTACCATATACCCCCTTGCATCAGCTCCCTCAGATCCTTCAGGTATCCCAAAGAGTCGCAGGTTCTGCCGCCTCTGCCGGTTTTCCAAATCTTCACTTTGCTCTGCAGAGGTCCTATTTCTTCATTGTGTCGATCCGATGAAGCCGTAGTAGTAGCAAGGGTTTCCTCCACTTCGACAACTCTTTGCTGTATTTCTTCAATTTCTTTTGTTACGCCACTCAGCTTATTAGTGACTTCCTGAAGGGAGCTGTGAATTTTAGTATTATCCTCCCGTAGTTGTCGGAAATTGTCTTGTACCTCTTGGCGATGATCCATTAATGTTTTAAAAATTAAGTCCAAAGATGGGGCATTAACGTTAGCAGCATTAGCAGAGGCTGAAGCCAGTGGAGGGGAGATAATAGATGTTAGCGCTGATCCGCTATGAGGGGAAGTAAATGTAAGAGGTTTGTCTTTCCGAATACTCCCGATACTCCCAATAGTATCAATATTGCCGTCAAGAATGTTACCAGTAGATGGTATATTCACAGGAACAGGAGCAGAGAGGTCAGCTGTAGGAGGCAGCGGCAAAGGCAGCGATTCCGAGTCTGTATTAGATGGGGCAATGCTCTTGAGCGGAATAGCCTGCGAGTTTTTTAAGTTCTTTTTAAGGCTTTCACCTGCAGTAGGGTTATCTGCTGGTAAGGTCGGTGACAGTTTTTTTGTTTCTCTTTTTTGAGCTTGAAACCATTTGCTCAGCGGGCTCTGATCTGTAAGCAGTTTCCCTCCAGCGATGGTTGGTATTAATGTGTTTAATAAAACTGCAGGGATCATATTTCTCCCCCTTTCTTAACTTTATTTTTTGCCTTTCCCCTTTTTTTGAGGGCAGAGGATCTGTTAGCCTTTAATTGCGCAGAGCTGTAGTCTATGTCCTCGAGTACATCTTCTCCCCCCTCAGTGTCACCTCCTTTAACTAGCTCCTCATATTCCGCATCGTCAGAATTAGCCTCCAAGAACATCTCATTATCGGTGCCGTCATTTCCATCAGCGCCATCAAAAAGATTATCTTTTCTCCCATCAGTTGTAATCAGATCTAAAACCGGTAAGGACTGAGGAGATTGAACAGGCTGTAGGCCAGGTTTAGTAGTAGCATCTGTAGTATGGGCCTCCACCACCATGTTCTCGTTATGTTCAGCCTTACTCAGCTTGTCCAGCTTGTACGTAGCACTCCTACCCACCAAGTCTGACATCACTTTACCGTCTTTGACTACGTTATCAATAGATTTATCAGATTTATTGGTGGATATTCCTGCTACTTCGGTTTTGTCTTTTCCTTTGTCTTTGTCTTTATTTTTAGTAGCTGCTGTAATAGAGCTAGTTTTGATGAGTGTATCTGGAGAAAGTTGAATAGCTTGTTGCTTATCAGTTTGCCTATCTGTGTGCCGGGGCATCCTTGCTACCACTGCTGGTGAAATCGGTTTTAAAATTGGTGAACTCCGCTCGTCCACTCCATCTTTCATGGGAGTGCCTTTAGTTAATTTGCTCCTGACGTTTTTGGGTGCCATCAGCGCAGGATTGGTGTCACTACAACGCGGTTTTTTACAACGCATTCCGTTACATCGGAATTTTTACAACGCAGGATCCATTACATCGGATGCCATTACAACGCATGGCATTACATAGCAGATGCTATTACAACGCATGGCATTACATCGTAAGTATAGGTAAGTATTTTATTAATATTAATTATAATTAAATATATTTATTTATGTTTTTTATTATTATTAATTTATTATTTATTATATTAATTAAAGTAATTTTTAAAATAAGTACAGGTGTACAGGGGTGTTTTTAGGTTTCAGGGTAGGGTTTGGGTTTTGGGGTACAGGGGTGTAACGAGTGTCGAGCTTCCAGATACCACAGCCAGCGGTACGGTACGGAAAGTAAGCAAGTTCCCGCTTGCCGCGCCCGTAACTTTGTAGCTTTATAGTTCTTTGCGGCTGGTAACGTTATGTATCGCTGTGTGAAACTTTTTGTAGCGCTAACGGGGCACCTTCTCACCGCTTTTGAGGATCGTTTATTTTCCCCTCAGCAACCAAGACATCCAGACATCAGAAATCAGGCCATAGCCATAGCCATCACAGGAGCATACTCGGCACTTTCAATCATTTAGTAGCTCGAGGGTCGAGGGTTCACAGCGGGAGCATCCTCTCCGTCAATCAATCAATCAAGGCATTTATAGAGCGCACTACTCACCCGGAGGGTCTCAAGGCGCTTGGGGGGGTGGGGTGCCGCTACTGCTCGAACAGCCAGGTCTTGAGCTTCTTCCTGAAGGAGAGGTGGTCTTGGGTCAGGCGAAGGTCGGTCGGGAGGGTGTTCCAGGTCTTGGCGGGCAGGTAGGAGAAGGACCTTCCTCCTGTTGTCGCTCTTCGGATGCGGGGGACGGCGGCGAGGGCGTGGTTGGTCGATCGGAGGTGGCGTTTGGGAGCGTAGAAGTTGAGGCGGTTGTTGAGGTAGCTCGGGCCATGGTCGTGTAGGGCTTTGTGTGCGTGGGTGAGGAGACAGAAGGTGATTCTCTTGTTGATGGGGAGCCAGTGCAGGTCTCTCAGATGTCCGGGGATGTGGCTGCGTCGGGGGATGTCGAGGATGAGTCTGGCTGAGGCGTTCTGGATCCGCTGGAGTCTCTGCTGGAGCTTGGCGGTAGTTCCGGCGTAGAGGGCGTTGCCATAGTCCAGTCGGCTGGTGACGAGGGCCTGGGTGACCGTCTTCCTGGTCTCGGTGGGGATCCACCGGAAGATCTTCCGTAGCATGCGCAGGATGTTGAAACAGGACGCGGAGACGGCGTTGACTTGTCTGGTCATGGAGAGGGAGGAGTCCAGGATGAAGCCCAGGTTGCGTGCGTGGTCTGTCGGTTTGGGTGCGGTGCCCAGGGCGGGGGGCCACCAGGAGTCGTCCCAGGCGGAGGGCGAGGAGCCTAGGATGAGGACTTCCATCTTGTCTGAGTTCAGTTTCAGGCGGCTGGTCGTCATCCACTCGGCTACGTCTTTCATCCCTTCGTGGAGGTTGGTTCTGGCGGCGGCGGGGTCGTTGGTCAGGGAGAGGATCAGCTGGGTGTCGTCGGCGTAGGAGATGATGTTGAGGTTGTGTTGGCGTGCGATGGCCGCAAGGGGGCTCATGTAGACGTTGAAGAGGGTGGGGCTGAGCGAGGAGCCCTGAGGAACGCCGCAGATGACTTCCGTGGCTGCAGATCTGAACGGTGGCAGGCGTACTCTCTGTGTCCTTCCAGCGAGGAAGGAGATGATCCACTCCAGAGCCTTTTCCTGGATTCCGATGTTGCTGAGGCGCTGCACTAGGGTGCGGTGGCAAACAGTGTCGAACGCCGCGGAGAGGTCTAGGAGGATGAGGGCTGCTGTTTCGCCGTTGTCCATCAGGGCTCGGATGTCATCGGTGGCAGCGATGAGGGCGGTCTCGGTGCTGTGGTTGGCTCGGAAGCCAGACTGTGAGGGGTCGAGGGATCCATTCGTCTCGAGGAAGGCGGCCAGCTGCTTGTTGACGGTCTTCTCGATGACTTTGGCTGGAAACGGGAGGAGCGAGATGGGGCGGTAATTCTTGAGTTCGGTGGGGTCTGCTGTTGGTTTCTTTAGTAGAGCGCTGATTTCGGCGTGCTTCCAGCTCTCAGGGAAGGTGGCGGTGTCAAAGGAGGTGTTGATGATGTCCCGCAGGTGGGGTGCGATGACAGCGTCGGCCTTGTTGAAGACGTGGTGAGGGCAGGGGTCTGTCGGAGATCCGGAGTGGATAGAGTTCATCATGCAGATGGTGTCTTCTGTGTTGATCTGGGTCCAGGCGCTGAGGGTGGTGGTGGGGGGCATTGGTGCGGTCGTGGGGAGCGTTGTTTGTGGGCTGAAGCTGTTGTGTATGTCAGCGATCTTGTTGTGGAAGTAGGAGGCGAGGGAGTTGCAGAGGTCTTGCGACGGGGTGATGTCGTTGATTCCGGCGTTGCGGTTGGAGAGATCTTTCACGATGTTGAAGAGTTCCTTGCAGTTGTGTGCGTTGTTGTTCAGCCGGTCCTTGAATGCTGATTTCTTGGTGTCGTGGATCAGTTGATGGTGCTTCCGGGTGGCGAGCTTGAGGGTGGTCATGTTGTCCGGTGTTGGCTCCCTTCTCCAGGCTTTCTCGAGGGCTCGGCAGTTCTTCTTGGAGCTCTTGAGTTCGTCGGTGAACCATGGGGCCTTCTTGCTGCCGGGTCTGCTAGGCGGGGTCCTCAGTGGGGCGAGGTCGTCTGCGCAGTTGCTGATCCACTTCGTGAGGTTGTCGGCGGCCTGGCTGGGGTTCGCTGAGCTGGCGGGAGGGTGTTGGCTCAAGGAAGTGGCGAGCTGGTTTGCTGTGATCTTGTTCCAGTTTCTTCGAGCAACCTGTTGCTGGTGGTGGTGGATCGTGGATCTTCTGAAGGTGAAGTGGACGCAGCTGTGGTCCGTCCAGTGGAGTCCGGTGGCGTGGCTGAAGACGATGTCCTTGCTGGAAGAGAAGACAGCGTCGAGTGTGTGTCCGGCGAGGTGGGTGGGGGTGGTCACCAGCTGCTTGAGTCCGAGGATGGCGAGGTTGTCAAGCAGGGTGGTGGTGTTGCGGTCGTTGTTGTTCTCCAGGTGGAAGTTGATGTCCCCCAGGAGGATGAAGTCAGCGGAGGGGAGGGCGTGCGGGCTGATGAAGTCGGCGATGTCTTCGCTGAATTGTGTGCTTGGTCCCGGGGGTCGGTAGATGAGCGTGCCTCTGAGGGTGGTTTTGGGGTCCGTGGCGTCTTCACACCGCCATCTTGCTTCACGCAATCTTCCACTTTCTAATCAACTATTTGTAAAGTTCAGCATTGTTTTTTGCAGCAGTATATAGCTTTGCTCATCACCAGAACCCTTGGTTTGGATGAGATCAAAACCATATGATGGCTATCTCCTAAATATATTTTGTAAGAAACAAATACCTTGTGGTGCAGACATCCTAAGATGATTTAAATACCCCTGTGTATTTTGTAGCTGACCTGCGATTTTATCCAGGAGAAGGGTAGGATGGCTGTGCCTGTGAGGTCATGAAAGGCACAGCCCTCTATTGGGGACAGCAGTCAAGGAGCTAGGAACACGTAATGGATGACCATTGCACAGCAGCTCATACCATTTCGCACAACTCCTGACTCCATTGCTTTAGCAGCTTGTGAGAGCCATTGACATTTCTATCACGCTTGTCTTTTCACCAGCTGCAGAGAAGACACTTGCGGTCTGATGTAGGCTGTCTCAGGCATTAAATAAGGGTGATCATTACCTAGTGTGCGTGAAGCTGTCCTCTTCCTTTTGGTAACTGCCCTATTCGGTCTCAAAGGAGTGTCCTTTCTTCCATCTCACGTAAATGTGCACAAGGTCAGGGAATAGAAAGTAAAAGTTGTTCTCAGACTTTTATGGTGCACCAGTCTGTCCCATACTTCACATTGCCTATTTTGGGTCACTACAGCTAGTACATTTTATGTGGAAAGGTTGTGCCTGACATGCTCTGCACTGGGAGAGTAAATGTCTGAAACCCCCTAGTGTCCGTAGGCATCAACTAACTGTCTTCAATAACTTTAAAGGAGACGTACTTCCGACTAAATGCACTTCACCCCCATAAGGAATAACTGTTCTACATTGTCATTAAAGAGTTGCAAAACTTACAAACCGAAAGCGTTCCCTCTGTGATAGAGCAGTACTGCATGCATTGTGACACCCCAAATGTATCAAATATTTTACATGCATGAGTTACTGATTAAAGCCACCACACTCAAGCTCAAAACATTTTCTAGTGCAAATTTAAAATATACTTTATTCTATTTGCATTTCTTTAATTCCTTTGGTTTTACAGTAAACTCCCATGGACAATGTAGGCTGTTTTATTTGATTGAAGATGTGTAAATAACAATGCCATATCACATATAAATAGCGTAAAATTGAAAAACATTTAACATTTCTTCATAGGTTATGTTTTTCTGATGCTTCCAGCATCATCTTATCAAAGGAATCTGATGTTTCCTATGGTGTCACCTTATACATGCACGGGGACTATTCTTGCACATAGGCATGGTCTGCTCTCTTGCATGGTGTGGTTGTGTGCAAGCAATTATATGGAGCTGTCTAGGTGCATGGATTTTCTCTTATGCATGCAATTGGTGGACGGGGAAATTGTGTGATCTTATGAAGAGCTGCAGTTCTTTATATGTAAAAGCAGCTCCTCTTCCTTTTGCTCACTATTGTGCCTAAGGCCTCCAGTGGACTTTTATTTATATCACAAAATACATTCGGGGGGGGGGGGGAATTTATTCATTTAATGTGTCCTGAGTTAACCCCTTCCATGCGTCAGACGGCTGGGGGGCCGTCCGACGTCCTGGTGGGCTTGTGCATAGGACGGCCACGGACTGCCCGATCTGCGCACGCTTCAAATCCGCCTGCGCCGCTGCGAAGCGGTTAATAGGAGCCAGTAGCAGTACCTGTTTGTAACAACACAGAAGCCAGGTTCTTGGGTGCCTGGGTTCTTCTTTCAGAGAAGGACCTATGGATGATCTTAATCACTTGAAATGGTGAGGTTTGGGAATTGAACACCCAGAAAGTTAGAAACCTATGATTCAACATTGGCAACTTCCACAACTTTTTTGTAAGTCAGGCCAATAGATAGACTAGGAAAGTTTGAACCTTTACCCTATAAAGGTTCCCCATGCTATCCATGTAGCTAAATTAGGGCCATTCTCTCCCAGGGACAAACTCCACTCACCCAGTCAATTTTTGACAAATGTTTCCACTCTTGCTACAGAGTATTAGCACAAATCCTCAGGAGTGTATATCAAATTCATGTGGACAAGTGTTGCCCCACACCTTTTCCTGCTTATAATCCATGTTGTGATCTGATACTGGGTTCATTTTTGAAGTACATCGAAGAAGAGGTAATGAGTGGTGGTCATTTTGGGCAATGTGTAATACCAAAATAGTAGGGCCTCATGTTTTGTGCCCATTTGTTTGTGTTTTCCCCATTAGGTGGAGTTGTTTATGGATATTTAGGTATTTGTCTGCAATGAGCAGTGTTAAACTTTGCTGCATATCTGCGTAAATCAAAAGGCCCAAAACACCCAACGCAAAGAAAATATCAACGTCCATGATATAATTAGAGTTTTCCCCCTTATGCGTGAGTGCCATTGTGAGTATACCCTTTGTGGTTCCTCCATGCCTCGTTTTGCCAGAAAAAGGAGTAGGTCACTAAGCCGAAGTTGGCAAAGTAACCGTCACTGTGACCTGGTTGCCGCATGGCATACAAGCAGTCAGGTCAAGGGTTTCCACCGGCTGGACTAGGTGAGGCTCCACAATCAATAATCCTGCTGTTACCCACCTCTAAAGAGGGTAGTAGAACCGCGGTTTTGGGACAGAAGATTCATGGAGCTGATTGATTTTTGGAGGGCTCTTTTAATGCTTTCGTGTGCAGTGTCATCTAAAAGGTTAATTTTAAATATACATAGTGTGAGAAGTTAATGAGGCAAATAATGTATATTTGCTGTAGAGATGTTTTCTGTAACCAAGACGTGTATACACGAGGAATGTGGCTTAGCCTTTGTCATGGAGGGTGTGGGGCGAATTGAGGGGGATTGGATGCTATTGTAGCGTGGTCAAAGAGCATGTGATATTATTCATAGTGCTACAAGTTTTGTGGTTGAGTGTTTGAAGAAGATGCAGTGGAAGGTGTCATGTTTTTGTTATGAATAATGTATTTCCATAATAATGGTAATGAGGTATGTTGCATGTCAGAAGGTTATCATTTGGGGTTGAGGCATTTAATGTCTATGGACAGAGTTGCAATTCATATACATTGTCCAAGAAAGCCAGGTAGAAAGTTTGCCTTAAACCTGACGAAGTTACATTTTTCAGAAACATAGTAAAACTGAGATGCCTTTAATACAAAGATCTTATGTTATGAAAATAAAAAACCTCACTTTAAGTTTAAAGACTTGAAAAAAAAAATAAGGGGCCAAATTTAAAAGTTGGCAGTCAGGGCCTTTCTCTGCCAGGTCGACAGAGCAAATTACCGAAGCCCTGGCAGAAGTCCCAATGACCAGATTTAGTTGGACTGGTGGACATTTAAAGCATTGACAGGAACTGCTGTCAAGGTGGGTCATGCATTGTAACTTTGCGGTATGGCCCCATCAAACATACTGGAGCCGTATGTCTAAGTTACAATTTCTTTAAAATTCAAAAACAAAACACGAAAGCGGGATTTTGCTTTTTAAAATAAAAAAAAAATCTTCGCTCCCATGGCCAAGGGGGGCATTTTGCAGTTTTCACTGCCCCTTACCACGTGGGTTTTCCTGCAGTGAGGGCATCTAATTAGGTAGGCGGACACACAGACAACCTCCAGTGGCCTCTACTCTATCAGGCCATCAGAGGGGTGTAGTCACAAACTAGTCTTCACTTTTAATACGCCAATGGTCTGGATGCATTTAAAATGGGAAGGCAGCCATTTTCCTGCCAGAAAGGGTACTGTGTTGCTTTTGTGAAAGATGCACCCTTTCCACCAACATTTGAATCAGCCCCAAGGTATCAAATAGGGCCAGCTGTCTGCGGAAACAGAAATGGCATCAGTGCATGTTCTAGTCAAATTTGGGATGTCTCTGGGAATCAAAAGAAGAGTTTCTTCTAAATGTAAGCGTTGACCACCTTAAGATCAATTTATTTGCTTGTCAGGTGGCATTTCACTGTTTGAGAGAAAACTGATGAGCTTACCTGTTGCAGAGATATTCAAGCTAATGGGAACTACATTTTAGGCCTGATGTGGAGAAGTGTGGCTCACCAATTAGAGCGGCAGACCCTGGGGCAGAGATCTGTCCCGGGACCAGAGTTCAATCCCCGTCGCGGCAGGGTCTTGGGCTCAATGTCCTGGAAGCCACTCGAACTGCATAATGAATCTTGTGTAGATTGGTTCGTGGCCTGATTAGCTCGACCTGACTGGTGGTACCGTCAACTTTACAACTGGCCCACCGCTTACACCTGCTCAAAGTTGTAGCAGCTTTTGCCTGATCCAAGGGCTCCTTAATTAATGTTTGGCTCCTTGCCGCAACAATATTGAGACCATACTCGTGACTTAAATGAGTTGTGAATTGTTACAAATTCTATGGGTAGGTCCATCTTCATTCCAAATTTGCTTTGGGACAATTGTGATTTGAGCAAGTGGAGCCTGCCTATTCCCATGCCTTGGACTTAATAGAATTTATTTGTGGAACTCCATATTTGACGCTCTGGTATTTATTATTGTCTGTCTTGATGATGACCACCAAATTTTAATGTGGGCGAAACGCCGTCGATGCCTTCATGTGGCCATGATTTTAGAGGATGCATTCTTTGCTATGTTTTGTTTTTGTTTTATACAAACTATATATCTGTAATTTAACTCAGCCACGTTTTCTGCTTACACAGTGTATTGTCTGTATGGTTGTTTGTGTAACTAACTGAGCGCCACTAATGCTTTTGTCATAATTATTGTGTTATAAAAATGTTTTTATATTTTTGTGAATTTGTGTAGGGGTATAATTTGTTAGAAAGTTGCTCACAATTTTGCTTTAACAAAATTGGTCTCATTATTGTCTTCTTTCTCTTTTTGTATTAATTTAGTTTTATTTATTGTCATTGTGTATTTTACGCTAGACAATTAACTTGTACAGTTGTTAGGATTCTAGTCTTTACTTTTCCCCAGGTTCAGGTCTTAGGGCTGTCCTTGTTGGTGGTAACATATTGCGCCACACTGGGACATCTGGTCACAACTGACCTGGACAAAGTCGAAGTTTGATGCTGACTACAATAGAGCCCTGGTTGGATACACATAGGGGCTGATTCTGATGCGGGTTGGAAATGCTTCCCGACCGAATCGGGTTGGAAATGGTTTCTGACCCACTCGGATCGGGAGAGTCCGACCGACCAAGTACGATACATCCGGATGCTTCCAGATACAATTTGGTTGGACTCCTATTGACTTCAATGGGAGCACATGTTCCTAACCGCATCATAATTGGACATTGGGTCGCCTCCGATCCTATTTAGAAGGAGCATTAGGGGGCCTTCCTAACCACATCAGTATTCGGCCCTGGGTGGGTTTGCTTTCCAACCTGCATCAGAATCGGGCACTAAGAGGGAGGCCCCGGTCAAATTTTTTACTTCACACTTAGAAACTTTTCTGATGCTTTTTCTTCCGAAGTCGCTTGACCCTCCACAGCTGGCTCGCCACCTTGACTTTCTGAGAGGCCCCGGTCAAATCCTGAAAGTCTTGAGCCCTGGAGCTTTCAGAGGGTCAAACCTGAAATCCTGGCCAGTTCTCAGTTGAAGATAGTCAGCTTGACTCTCGATTTCGGGCGGTCACCTCATAGACTATTTTCACAAAAATACTCGAAAGTTCTCCAAACTTTAGGATGTGCTTTCTGAAGATATCCTTGTAGGTTCCAAGTGTCCAAAACACCAATCCAAATGTCTGGAATCTCCTAGATGGTCTCTGGGATATCTAGACTGCAGTTCCCACAATGCACCTGGCCAAATCCATAAAATTCCACTGGACACACTCCAGGATGGGGACTCTTAGTGGAGATGATGTAGGTGGGCTCTTTTAAACGGTATGTTGCAGGAAGTACCACATTCTTCAGCAGGCACAGTTAGAGTGCAGGCCTTTGGGTGCAAATCCAGAATCCATTGTGGCAGTCCTTCTTCTTCTTGTAGTTTCAGGCCACAAATCTGAGTGATTATGCAGCTCTCACTTATTTATTCAGTGTTCTGGGGGGACAAGCAGAGGGGCACCTCTGTCCAGTGAGATGCTGGGTGCCACCCAAAAGCATGACAAAAGTGTGGCTTCTTCTTGTACCACAAAACATTGCACTTCCAAAATCAAACATGGATGATTTCTCTCCAGAGGTTTCAAGAGCTGACTGAACCAACCCACAGTGTGGCTCATTTTCCTCTCCTCCTGGCCTCTGCAATTTCTGTCCTAAGCCTGCTATCTGGCTGGGGCACAAGATGTGGGGACAGGTATGTCTGGCATTCCTTACTAATCTGCTCTCTATTTGAGCTCAGTTTGATTTACCAAGCCTCCACTTTATGGCCTATCGTCTGCAACTTCAGAGTTCTCTCCATCAGATAAACTTTGTTCTGGATAGGCCACTTTTCACCGAATCAAAGCAGCCTGGCTAGACCTGTTAAGGCTGACCAATTAGAAGAAACCACTAGAAGGCTGTTTTTTGGCTTACAGAAGAGACATTTCTATAACTTCTCTTCTGTACTAGTTATGATAACTGCAAAAGTGGCAAGTTGTTCTATTTATCAATACCAACCTTTTAAGTCTTTGAATGATATTTCACTCCTTTACTAGCAATACTTATACCTAAATAACATATTGCAATGTTAGCTTATGGAGCAAAGTATTTACAATGGGAAAAATTAAATGTGCAATTTTTTCCTCACCAGTACATATACAAATATTTAATAAGGTCCATGCTTATAAAATATTTGTATATGTCCTGGTGAGGAAAAAAATGCACATTTAATTTTTCCCATTGTAAATACTTACATGCCCCTCCAGAGGGTGCCTAATATAAACAAATATGGTAGAATATCACTTTTAAAGTGCTCATACCACCAAAGTATAATTTGAAAACAATTTACTTTTAAAGACAGTCTGCAAACAAGGCCGCATTTAACATGACTGCAGGCAAGTGTAGGAAATCTGCTTGGCCTCCAAACATCCATGTCCTATGATATACTAGGTACTTATAGGTAGTTTGACCACCCTAGCCCCATTATCTACTAAGGACGTAGCCCCAGTATCTACTAGGGACTTATAAAGTCTGTCAATAATAATTGTGAGTATTTACTTTTAAAGACAGGCTACAAGGCATGACTGCCTTTAATAGGACTTCAGGGGCACAGCAGCGCACACATGCAATTGCAGGAAATTTGCTGGGGCTCTGAAGCTCCAAGCCCCATTATATACTAGGAACTTATTGGTAGATTACGCCCCTTGATCCTATTTTCTACTACAGACTTATAGGGTCTGTCACTGCCAATTATAAGTGTACCTATTACATGTACCTTCTTAAACTTACATAAGCCCTGGGACTGTATAGCAGAGCCTGAGTTACAGTCAGAGTCACTTACCACTAGTATCATTCAGCAAACAAATGGGAGTGAACAGGATGACTTTCTAACATACAGAAATTCCTCTTTTTTCATACCAGACTTTCATAAAGAGGCTTTGGCTGTTTTCAGTAGCCAACATTTCACTTGAAGTAAAAAAAAAATGAATTCCGATGGGGCAGGTAACTGCTTTTATCAGCCCCATTGAAGACTAAAAGCTCTCTCGTAATGAGAGTCACAGCTTGGGCATTGGATCTATGGAAGGGGGGGGGTGGGGAGGTATTTATCTACAGTGTAATGTGATAGGATGCTGGTGTTTCATTCCATCCCAATGAACTGCTTCTATTGCAATGCTTGAGAGACTATTTTATGTTTCAAAGTGCACTGATTCGTAATACATTATATTGAAGCAGGCTTCTCAAGAAGTCATTTAGCCAAAAGTCAAGTTAGACTACTGGAGCCATCCATATTCATTGTTTAACAAACACTTGCAAAGATAATAAGTCTGGGTTAAATATGCCTAAATAATCATGGCAAATGCTGCTTTCAAACTTAAGCACATTAAAACCAGTCCTATTGGCTTTCCGAATGCTTGTTGCTTAAGCCGGCCTTTCAACATTTATTGCTGTGCTTCTAAACCCACGTTTTAAATGCTGTGGTTCTTGTTCTATATATTCTACATCAAAGTGACAAGCACAAACACCCCTTTTCGTTGTTTCATATCTTCTTACAGCAAATGTGACAAAAAATATCTGACTTGGCATACATTAACCGAAATAGGGCGTGATACATTGACAAAAATGTCCTCCTACTTCACCTCCTGCTCTATTATTTTGCTGACACTTCTCAAATTTCAAAATTCAGCATTGAGGTAAGGAATGCTGAAACGGTTTGCCCACAAAACATGCATATTTATTGATTATGTTTATGCTTGCAAATTTCATGAAAGTCAATGAGTATTATGACTAAATTCAATTCACACAGCAGACGTCTTTGCAAACATATTTCAAAGTCTGCATTGCAAGTTGCAAAATATGCTTTGAGAGGTAGACCTCAGGGGCCATAACATGAAACACTGCGCTGGCCTAGCTCCCAGCCGAGCGCTGTTTTTTTGTTTGCTCTCAAAATGGCATCAATTTGACCCATATCTCCCAGATTTCGAGTTTAATTTGCAGGTGGCGCAGAATTGCAGCAGTCTGTAAGGTGTGCCGTGCTATCTAAAATCATAAGTTAAATCAGCGGAGATACATAAAAAAGGCGTTCTGCTTTGCGCTGAAAACAATACTTTTGGTCATTATGCGGCCCTTGCAAGCTGGGCAAATGTGCTTGTGTAAAAATAAAGCTTAGTCCTTGAGCGTGGTAGCATACCTGATTCCGTCCTAATAAAATTCTACATGCTCCTTTTTCCAGGCACAGATGCATTCCCTGACCACAGGCAGTCCCTTGATTTCTCAACACATAGTGAAAAATAAGTTATGCCACAGCCTACCACTAGAAAAAATGTGAAAAAATCGGGGCCCTTAAAACATCCTTAAGCCTAGACACTATGCCGTTTTGCACACATAATGACGGGCCGCTTAACATGGATTACTTGTGCTGGTGCCAGTGCAAATTATACAGACATTTGAATTGCTCAAATGTTGCAAAGTTTTCTTCTGGTCAGTCAAGTGTGAATGTGGTTTTCCACGGGTATACAACGGTAACCACGCATTTTTTACAACGCGGTACCGTTACCACGCTACTTTTACCACGCAAGTCGGTCCCACGACTTGCGCTGGGGGGCGCTCCAGGATAGTAAATAGTTTAATTTACTATCCAACTCCTTTCCCTAGAATCCACGGGGACTGGAGTTGGAATAGTAAATTAAAAAATTTACTATCCAGCGCCCCTCCACGCAAGTCGTTGTAACGACTTGCGTGGTAAAAGTAGCGGTGTAACGGTACGCGTTGTAAAAGTACGCGTGGTACCGTCATACATCCTTTTCCACGTGTCCTTATTTTCTCTGAGAACTTTAAAATATATGCAATCACCAAATGTTAGTAGTATTTTGCACAGGTACATTCCATGTTATCCAGCCCCTAGAGGTGGAAAGAATTGCGTTCCTTTACGTTACAAGTCAAGGTATAGCCAGAACTTGCAAAGGCAAGTCTTTGACTATTCAGAAAGAAAGACTTAGGGGGATCATTGATTCTCTCATTTTTGCCCAATGGAACTTGTAAGGAGGCTCTGAGTGAGAGGAGATTGAAACATCATGCCTTGCCATAAAGGGGTACTATGAGGTCCTTGTCTGTATACCATAGCGGATGACTTCATGTGTGAGCTGATATGTATTTTTTTAATGACTACCATGCTCATGATGAGCTGAGCTCATCATGAGCCACGGTGCTCGTGTGCTCATGACGAGCTGAGCTCATCATAACGGTCCGAACGCTCGCACGTGGGGCTAATTCCCCCGCTGTGCTGAACCTTCTCAAAAACGGGTGTGGCTGTGTCGAGCTCAGCTCGTCATGAGCACATGAGCACCGGGTCGCTGTGCGCCCCACCCCCTCCCCCTCGACCCCCCAGCACAGTGGGGGAATTAGCCCCGCAGGCAAGGGGTTAAATGTGGAAGCCGAACCATGATCATAGCAATCAACAAAGGGAGTGACATGGCGATACATAGGGCCACCATCCAAGATCATTCTAGCTGCTTGCTTTTCAATTGACTGACGAAGACGTTTTAGTAAAAACTTAGCAAGCATTAGGCATTGCCTTCACTGAGCCTGAACCCAATAATGTCTTTTGTAACTAGCTTCTGTAGTGACCACTCAGTAGCCCTGAACGGAAAGAGTGTTTGTTATGTGCCAAGCTACGAGAGGGATAGCCTCTTAACTGCTGGGCCTTTCCTCCTCCCCCAGTGCTGAGTCCTTGTTTGGCTATTTGGGGTAGTTTGTGCTTAGGGGTGCATAACTTTTTTTCCACATAACTTAATAATGCCAAATTTGCATCGTTTTTTCCAACATCCCGGAGGACTCTACAGCTACCCAGGATTTGTGGATTCTCCTGGAGGGGACCAACAAATTAGCCAGAATACAGCTACATTTTGGGTTTTTGGGGACATATTGGAAAAAAGTGCTGAAGAAGAAAGTGTCTGTTTTTTCCCCTGCAAATGTTATGAACAAAGTGTTTGTGGTAAGAAAATCACTATGTTCCCAGCTTTCAGGAACATGCTGCAGACTGGTGTCAGAAAACCGAAATTTTCCACACAGTTTTGGCATTTTAGTGGGACATAGCCTATTTTCCAGATTTTTGTGCTTTCAACTTCCTTTCAGGTAGTGGTAGAAATTGATATGAAACAAATAATGGATCCTAGGTAGCTATATATTTTCAAAAAGTAGACAAAATTCAGATTTCAGCAAAGGGTCATTTGTGTAGATCCTTCATGGTTTTCCTATAGAAAGTAACAGTTGAAATTAAAATATATTGAAAACGATTTGAAAAAAAACAGCTATTTGTGCCTGTTTTTCACCTGTAACTTCTTCTAAGTATGGCAGATTTTTTAAAGCAATATACCGTTATGTCCACTGGACCCTGATGGTTGGAGGGGTATATAGCACTTGCAGGTGCACCAAGAACCGAAAGTGCCCAGAGACAATAACTGAGCTGCACTGTGTTATGTTTTTTCATTGTGTACCAGGTATACAGCAATTCACTTTGTAAAATATAAAGAGTAAAAAATAGGTATCAAGGAAAACGATGTATTTCCAAAATGGAAACAACATACGGAGGTTAGAGGCAGTGGTTATTTGCACAATTCCAAATACGTGGGTATGTATACCTGCATGTGAAATTAAGGACAATTTATGGAAATGACTACTTTTTTACACACTGTCTTACATTTGGAAGGCAGAAATGCATTGAAAGTCAATTGGCAATAAAACTTGTTCTATTTTGTGTTCCCCTAAGTCTCACAATAAAAATGGCACCTCACTCATTTGGGTGGTCATAGTGCCCCCGAAAGGATACGGCCCAAAACGCAAGGTGGGCACATCACATTTTTCCAGTGAAACTGACCGTTTTCTAGCAATGTGCCCAGCTGTGGTTATTGGACCTTAGCTCAGATGGCACCCAGGGGAACCTAGAAAACCTGTAGATTTTTGGAAACTAGACACCCAGGCAAATCCAGGATGGGGTGACGTGTGGCTTTCACCAGGTTCTATTACCCAGAATCCCTTGCAAACCTCAAACTTTGTCAAAAAAAGCATGTTTCCTCAAATTTCGTGATGGAAAGTTCCGGAATCTGCGTGGATCCGCAAACTTCCACCCGCCCAGCATTCCCCAGAGTCTCCTGATAAAATGGTACCTCAATTTTGTGAATAGGCTGATTACCCATGGCAGGAAATGGCCTAAAAGGCAAAATGGGAATATCATATTTTTCCAGTGATAAACGGACCCTTTTTTGCAATGTGCCTAGTTGAGGCTTTTAGACCCTAGCTCAGCTGGTACCTAGTAAATCCTAACAAACTTGTACATTTGTGAAAACTAGACAACCAGGGGAATGCAGGATGGAGTGACTTGTGTTGCTCTCACAAGGTTATGTTACCCAGACTCCCTTGCAAACCTCAAACTTTGCAAAACAAAACACATTTTCCTCATGTTCTTGTGATGGAAAGTCCTGGAAATTGTGGGGAGCCACACACTTCCACCCACCCAGCATTTCACTATGTCTCCTGACAAAATGGTATCTCATTTGTGTGGGCAGTCCTAGTACTGTAATAGGAAATGGGCCCAAAATGCAACGCGAGCACATCACATTTTTCCAATGAAAACTTTCCCTTTTTTTGCAATGTGCCTAGCTGTGGTTTAGGACCTTGCTCTGCTGGCACCCGTGGACACCTAGCAAACCTGTACATTTTTATGAACTAGACACCCTGGGTAATCCAGGATGCAGTGATTTATGTGGCTCTCACCAGATTCTGTTATACACAATCCCTTGCAAACCTCAAACTTTGTAAAAAACTAAAAAACTATATATATATATATATATATATTTTTTTTTTTCCCCTCAAGTATCTGTGATAGAAAGTTCTGGAATCTGCATGAATCCACAAACTTATACCCACCCACCATTCTCCAAAGTCTCCCAATAACAATGGTACCTCCCTTGTCTGGGTAGGCCCAGTGCCTGCAACAGGAAATGGCCCAAAACTTAACGTGGGCACATCACATTTTTACAGTGAAAACTGACCCTTTTCCAGCAAAGTGCCTAGCTATGATTTTCGGACCTTAGCTCAGCTGGTACCTAGGGGAACCTAGAAACCTGTACATTTTTGAAAAATAGACACCCAGGGAAATCCAGGATGGAGTGACTTGTGTAGTTTTCACCAGGTTCTGTTACCTAGAATCCCTTACAAGCCTCAAACTTTGTCAAAAAGCAAATTTTCCTCAAATGTCTGTGATGGAAAGTTCTGGAATCTGCGTGGATCCACAAACTTCCACCCACCCAGCAGCCCCCAAAGTCTCCAGATAAAAATGTTACCTCACTTGTGTGGGTGGGCCAAGTACCTGTGACAGGCAAGGTCATAAAACGTATTGTGCGGACATCAAAATTACAAATAACAAAAAGACCTAGTTTTGCAAGGGGGGTCACCTGGGGTTTTGACCCCAGACTCGGCAGCCATCAAGGGAAGCCTACCAAACCTAGAAATTTCTGGAAACTAGACACCCAGGGCTGTCCAGAGATACGTGGCTTCATCCATGGACTCCCCCATCTGATAGATAGATAGATAGATAGATAGATAGATAGATAGATAGATAGATAGATAGATAGATAGATAGATAGATAGATAGATAGATAGATAGATAGATAGATAGATAGATAGATAGATAGATAGATAGATAGATAGATAGATAGATAGATAGATAGATAGATAGATAGATGGATAGATAGATAAGAGAGAGATTTTCTCTAAATACATATATGCTGAAACGCTTCTGCCCAAGCGTTTCACGAGCATAGCATTTCAAAGCCATGGGCCTGAAGTAATGGCATTAAAGATCACATGATGTTACATATCAAGTGTCAGACGCGTTCCTTTGTGAGTGGGGGTGAACTTTATGTTTTACTAGTCAGTCAGCAGGCACTGGTTCCCGGCACGCCCTCTCGTCCAGCTTGCAAACAATGGACTCTGTACTAAAATTCTGCGCGTCATACACCCTGGCAGACAAGATATTCACTGTGATAACGCTGCTGCAAGAGAAGTGAGGCAGCAGTATTTACTGTATGAAGGTGACATACGAGCAACTTACCATCAATGTCTCCCTTAAAAAGGATCTCACAGTAGTTTTTAGGACATGGCCAACAAGTGTGGGACAACACTGGTTGCACGAGTGCCCAATGACTTATTGTGCATTCGCAGCAAAACACAAAATCTGGTGTGATTCAGCCTGGGGAGCAGCGCGTGAAGTGGCCGTACAGCGGAGGATGGGCTAACATCATACTCCAATGGGAGTGTACTGCTGAAGTTTTAAACAAGCCTCCAGGTAGAATATCGCTGTTGATGAGGAACTGGCACTGAGGAAAGCCACAAGCCTGAAATGCGTCTGCCCAAGCATTTCACGAACATAGCTTTCAACGCCATGCTCCTGAAGTAATTGCATTAAAGATCACTTGATGTTACTGAGCAAGTGTCGGACCCGTTCTTTTGTGTGTGGGGGTGCACTTTATGTTTTACCAGTCAGCAGGCACTGGTTCCTGGCATGCCCTCTCGTTCGGGAGCAATGCGCCAGCTTGCGAACACTGGACTTTCTACTAAAATACAGCGTGTCGCCCCCACAGGCAGACAAGATAGTGCCCACACCGCCAGTGCTCGCCCCGCATTGCACATTATACATTATCCACTTACGTACCAAAGGAAACTCATGAGACATTTGCGGGGAAAGCAGTGCTGCAGGTTTATTTCGTACAACACAGGTAGCAGTTAAGGTGGGTCATCTTACAGGCGATCCAATGCGGCAGCCCCTCGCTGACCCACATGCCTAAGGAGCCATCTTGCACGGCGAGACGATGCTCTGACGGTGCAGTAAATTACCATTTCGTTATACTCCCATCCCCCCTGTCAGGGCGGAGCGATGAGGCACACCCCGGTCGGTTCAGGCCCCCCGACCGCCCGAAGGACTAACGGGGCACCAACGCTGTTTCCTGGAACCCCCTTCGGCTCCAGGTGCTTGGCTCAGGCACCCTTACTGTGCCAGGCAGAGGTATCTAGACTGTATCCTTCTGCCGCAGAGGTAGCCTTACTGTCCATCTGCTTCCAGATCGCCCTGTACTCCGCCACAGCTCTGGAGGAGGCCCCCGTCGATGACAGAGCCCCCCACCCACCTAGCTACTTTCGGTCACTGTTTAGAGCCTCAAATTGCTCTATTACATAATGGATATGGATAACCAGTGATATTATTCCCAGGAACAAAAGTGATGGGAGCGTTACCCGTCGTCAGACCGTTATCTTGCTGTACGAGCACAGCATAGCAGTAAATATGACTGTCATATTAGAACCCTTCTCTGAATTTCTGCTTAGTGAGCAACTATGCTGTTTCCGGCCAGTGACTATTTGCATTACTGTATCTGATCCTGGAAACCCGTGATATGCGACCAAGCAAGCAAGGCATATGGAAGTTAACCTGTGGTCACTGGCGTCAGCCGTGAATTTTGGCCTCCGAGGCAGGGTGCCCAAGCCAACCACAACCTGGGCCAATCCTAGCTTCATCCCTTGACTAAGTTTCGAATTTGATCCCAGGACTCATGGAAGTTAACCTGTGGTCACTGGCGTCAGCCGTGAATTTTGGCCTCCGAGGCAGGGTGCCCAAGCCAACCACAACCTGGGCCAATCCTAGCTTCATCCCTTGACTAAGTTGCGAATTTGATCCCAGGACTCGCTTTTCGCTCTTTTCCAGAAGCTATTACTCAGTCGCCTGAGGACTGCTTACTCCTCCTCCTCTGCAAACATAAGGAAGTTATCCAAAGTCTCGTATTTGTTCACCTTCCTATGCTTAATAAGCACCCAGTTAGCTGTTTTCATTTGGAAACAGTAAGCACGGGACCGGCAACGACTCTTCGCTTCATTGTAACAGGTGCCATGGACAACCAGTGCTATTTGTCCAAGGAAGTAAAGTGGTGTGCTTTGAAATTCACCACCGTAGCTGTAAAAATTATTACAGTGAATGTTCTAGCAATTCCCTGCCAAGTCAAATTTGGAATAGTTGAAGCACAGCCTAACAGATATGTTTTACAGTCGGATTGTTATTCCTGACCCTGTCTCCGTGCCCCGCACCGCAGCAAGTAGCTGCTCCCTGCACGCTCCTACTGCATGTGGCCCCTAAACTGCATCGCTCCCGGGGAGCAAGTGTCCGGAATGATGTCCTGGCAAATCACTGCAAGGTCATTACCTGGAATGGTTATAGCATGGCCTGGCAGATACACCTCACCGGTAGTGGTACTCCTATCCTCTGTAACCCTCGCCGTCTCATGTGACCCATCATGCATACTGCTGTAATTACCCACTTACGCATTGTATGTCCATGTATGGGTAAGTACAGGGACAGAAAAAGACATCTGGCAATCTTACAGTGCCTGCACTATATCTAGAGTGAGCAAAGTCACAGGCATGCCTCTTACCAGTCCCTGTGGGGTATTTGCCCTTTATTGCCGTATTATCCTTGCACCTGAGTGTGGTACTCATTTGTAACTTGCCCACGTCACTTTCCACTTTTGCACCAGTCATTTACTGTTCCTATTGTGAAGCGCTCTCACGCCTTCGGGTAAAGTCTGCGCTATATCAAAACGCCTAACTAATTAAATGAATGGAAGCTGACCTCAAGCAATTGAAAGACTGCCGACCATGCACGCAAGTGGCTGTGGCTCCTGGTAGAGCACTTTGTTTTCAGGATCGAAACCAACTACCATAGTTGAAACATATATGCGCTAAAACAATTACTTCTCTGTAAGAGGCTGTCCTGCGCCTGCCAGGTTCATCTGGATAATGATGAAAACTGCAGTGAACACTCTCATTTAACGTGATCCCTGTGGTGAGCTTCCTTGGCAAACACCAGCCATATGTAACGCCGCTTGGTGCTCCTGCCCATGAATTATTTGGCCATTCGCTTCTTACACTTGATCAGTGTCAGACTATATAACTTAAACGTTACAACTCGCCCCTGAGAATGTGCATTCCATCACCCAAATCACCTCAGGCCCACAGAACATTTGTTTTGGTGGTCTGCTAGCTGTGGGCTTCCATACAAATTTAACCGCATCCTGCTCGTGGCAGATGCATTATGTGCTTACTAATAATATACAGGACTTGCCGCCCGACATTTGCACACTTGACCGATCCATCCCTCCAGTCCCCGTTCCGCGCGCGCCGTTGGAGCCCAGAACTACGAGTCCCAGAGTGCGCAACACAATGGAGGGAGAACCTGTATCGAAGAGAAACCCGTCGCGAAGGGAAGGCCAAAAGAGTACAAAGGAGCAGCAATGCCGCAGGCCGGTAATGGCGGGTGGATATGGCAAAACGCATGGCCGGTAATGGCGACCGGATCCGGCCCCACCCCATAGCAGCCTCGCGGACTTCGCTGTCGAGCTCTCTGCGAAGGAGGCTAGTTGGAAGCCACATACCTCAGAGCGATCGGCCGACGTTAACACGACGCGAGGCAACAGACGACGCAGGGCAACAGCGGATCAGCCGCATCCTGCTCATGGCAGGTGCATTATGGGCTTACCAATAATGTACAGGACTTGCCGCTCGCACAGGACTTGCCGCTCGCACATCTGCCCAACTTTGACCGTATCCATCCCTCCAATCACCGTTTCGTGCGCGCCGTTGGAGCCCAGAAGTACGAGTCCCAGAACACGCAACATAATGGAGGGAGAACCCGTATCGCAGGGAAACCCGTATTGAAGGGAAGGCCTAAAAGGGTAACAAAGACCCAGCAATGCCGCATGGCCGGTAATGGCGGCCGGATGTGGCAAAACGCGAAGCTGCGTCAGAGGACGTACCCCTCACTCCCCCTCCAACACACACATCGTGGACCGGGGCATGTAATCGGATACAAAGAAAACAGCCATGAGTCAGTGTGGCCACATTCATTGGCTACTACGTAGCCTGAGGGGAGGTTAGTGACACACGGTTTCTTGTGAATCTGAAATTGACGCCTGCCTCCTACACGCAAGTTGACGGATAGTATTGGAGCACATTACCTGACATGTGCACCCGTTACGTTACATATGAACCCGTCCATTTGTGGTAGCACGAGGAGATTAAGTGATTGGCCCCGGATCACATGCTAATGAGCCCACTTGGAGGCTCGGACCTGGTCTCCACCCTCCAAAGTCTGCAGCTCTAGCCGTTATGCCATCCCTGTTTGCCGTAGTACAGGACCATGTCAAATTGACAATGTCAAGAAGAAGAAGCCCTGTGTTGGTTCTAACACATGAATATTTCTGCTTTCCTTTGCACGGATCGCACCTTATCTACATCTCATTGCCTATGAGTATGATGGCGACCCTACCCTGCCAACCTGGGAGTACTCATTAGCTCTCCCTCAGTTTCCAGGCTCGGATTTTCCGCATGGGGGCCACACATCCCTGCAGTGGACACATCAACTCGCTGAGCCACCACTCCCTGGGGGAATGAAGGCGGCGCGGGCCCGCCATGACGTTCCCGCTATCCGGGGTCGTGCACGACTCCTTGCAGTGACGGGCAGATGTGTTCCATTCTAAGCACCCTTCAGTGCGTTAATTCAAACACCCCCGTCATTTCAGTAGCACTTGCACCCTTGAAGTGTGGGGTTTCTCCGTGCTCCTTCATAAGCAGATTACTCTGTACTTTCAGCAAATAAACTGCCCTCTAGTGCATAGGAGCAGAACTTCGTATTCTTTATTTTAACGTCTTTTCGTGTAATATGGGTATCTGTTTAACAAAGTGTACGGATGTAGCTCCTCAAAGAATGAAACACAATGAAACACCTGTTACTGTAAAAGGGGAGATACAGAGACACCATCTAGTGCCTGAATTGAGCAATGATAATCCCGGAAGACCTTCGACCAAATTGTGTGATTTTAGAGAATTACTTTATTTCAGCCACACACATTTTAGGGCACTTGAAGTCCCTCAGCTCGGCACGTGCACTGAACAAAACATCTCCTGTGCATAGATTAATGGACTATATTGTTGCTCCATCATCTAATAATAGCATAGGAAACACAAGCTGTGCATGACAACTAACCTGTCTTACTCATGACATTGTCATCGGGCCGTAGGAGGCACAAATGTTTCTACGTTTATCCGCCATAATTACAAGCAACAAAGGACATGCCTAGAAACGAACGCCTAGTTGAGTGTTTTAAATCACTGCCACTGAACTGGTGCCTGAAGGAGGGACAGCATAAGCGCCTGTTCTCCGGTTTATATCATTCAAATTAACCCCTAAAAAGCGCCTACTGAAAGCCCTTAGCACCCACCGGCACATATTCAGCACTACAACTGGCCCTTCCTGCATAACGTATTTTAGGCTGGAATGAAGATACTCGAAGCCTACCAGACAGCTTTTGTTTGTGCAAATGTAATAGTCATTTTAATAAAATTTGTGTTGCCTGTAATGGCAGTGCACTACCATACTATGCTTTATTCTGCTCTACGACACTCCACTTGCTCCAACAGGCTATGCCACGGCCTCGCTAGTTCCAACTTGTAATGATCAGTCAACGTGGCCACTGCGTCATTTCGATTAGTACTCTAGAATTATATTTTGTGTTTCCTACCCTCTAATACCTGACAAACGTGAAGCCTTTATTACAAACGTGAGTACGGCAAAATTGTGCTGGAACTACCGAACATTGCAGAAGAAATAGGTTGGAGGGAGACCCGAGGAGGCTCGAAAATTAAAATGTTACCCTCTTCCCGCCCTGAATTCTCACACAGTGGAATGAAATCGAGCATGATTGCGCCTTTGAGAGCCGCAGCGCCTGAGACCGGCCTGTACAGCTCGCGCTGCAAGGCGCTCTCATTTGGACATGGAGTTCCACATCGCTAGTCCCAAATTGTTATGATCAGTCAACGTAGCCACTGCGTCGCCTCGATTAGTGCTCTAGAATTATATTTTGTGTTTCATGTCTTCTAATACCTTACAAGCGTGAAGCCTTTATTACAAACGTGAGTACAGTAAAATTGTGCGGGAACTACCGAACATTGCAAGCCTTTATTACAAACGTGAGTACCGTAAAAATGTACGGGAACTACCGAACATTGCAGGGGAAATAGGTTAGAGGGAGACCCGAGGAGGCTCGAAAAGTAAATATGTTACCCTCTTCCCGCCCTGAATTCTCACACAGTGGAATGACATCGAGCATGATTGCGCCTTTGAGAGCCGCAGCGCCTGTGACCGGCCTGTACAGCTCGCGCTGCGAGGCGCTCTCATATGGACATGGAGTTATACATTCAAAACCGCTGACGATTGCATGCCCGCGTATCCTACGTGTGTGCTGAAATTTGGCGCGGGGCAGAAAACATTGATCCTGTTTTAGCAGTCGGTGATTTTTCTCCGTCATCTCCAAAGCTTGGTGAGCCAGGTGGCGATGGATTAATGTCGATGTTGCCAATATTGCCTCTCTATAAAAGGACACTCTAGCTCTCAGGGGAAAAGCACAGGAACATAAAAGTATCTGTGCAGGGCAGCTATTAACTGGGCCGCACCGCCTGACCATTGGAAGCGAGCACTTATGCAAATGATGCTTTTTTGCTTCGCGCGGCTCTCCAGAACTGACACCAGACACGGAAGGCCCATTGCTTAGACCCTTTTGCTTGCTCCCGCCAACGGGCCAAGACCCCCGCGCCATTATGCCTTGGACACTCAGAGACAAAGGTAACTAACCCGCGTCTGGAAGCAACGTCTGGAAGCAACGTCGGAGACAAAGGTAACTAACCCGCGTCTGGAAGCAACGTATGGAAGCAACGTCGCCAGAGCTTCTGACCCCCAACTCGGGTTGACCTTCGGACCTCTAATCTACCCGCTTGCCCGACGGCTGAACCTCCCTCTACCGCCCGATCCCACGCTCATATGAAGCGTGCCCGCCCGCACACACGACTAGCGTGGCCGCCTCCCCCTCCCCCAGTGGTACTCACCACTGGGGCCACGTGCAACCTGATCATACCCAGGGACATGGCCGGGGGGGAGGCAGGAGAGCGGCACATACCTTCCTTTGCAGGAGAACAAGGCTCGATGACCCGACGTGAAAACAGCGCAGAGGCGGGCTCGACGACACGACGTCAAATCAGCGCAGAGCCTAAGGAATCCTGGCGGGAAAGAGAGGCCGAGCATAGTTGCTGCGCCTCTTTATAACATAGGGGACGCCCCCATCTCCCAGGTGACCCCTCCCTATTGGCTGCTTGCGTAGGAGGTAGGCTCAGGGAGGGGAGATGCACAAAGGGCTCTGCTCGCCCGTCGTATGGGACTAGGGCGCTGCCCGCTCATGCTCCCCTGCGTGTCGCGCGTTCAGCGGCATATTCACTGTGATAACATTGCTGCAAGGGGAGAGAGGAAGCAGTATTAACCGCGTGAAGGTGAGTTACGAGCGACTTACCATCAATGTCTCCCTTAGAAAGGCTGCCACTGTTGTTTTTAGTACTGTGACCAACGAGTTTGGGACACCACTGGGTGTATGGGTGCCCAATTACTTAATGTTCTCTCGTAGCGGGACACAAAAAAACTGACATGGATCAGCCTGGGGAGCAGCGCATGCAGTGGATGTACAGTGAAAGAGGGGCTAACATCATACTCCAACGGAAGTGGACTACTGAAGCTTTAAACAAGCCTCCAGGTGGAACATCGCTGTTGATGTGGAACTGGCACTGAAACAAGGCTGAAAAGCGTCTGCCCAAGCGTTTCACGAACATAGCATTTCAACGCCATGCATTGTTACCGAGCAAGTGTCGGACCCGTTCTTTTGTGAGTGGGGGTGGACTTTAGTGAGTAGGAGGGCCGACCCCTTATCAATTATGCCGCCATTTTTATTTATAATTATGCCGCCATTTTTATTTCTTTTTAATTTCGGGGAATGACTGAATGAATGAGAAACTCTTTCTGTATTGGAAATGATAGCCCTGGCTAACAGACTGCTAAATCTGTCAGTAGCTGAGGCCTAGAAAGGATGAAGACATGTCTAAATTTGTTGCATTGGGTATGGATAAGCAGTACATGGCTAAGTAACTAAAGTCCTTATTGACACACATTGTGATTGAAAGGATTTAAGAAACTTATCTCTGGGATAGGAGTATGTAAAATTGTAAGGTTGGTCTTTCGAAAATTTTACAACTCTGACATGCAATAAAAGCAACAGTTTATTTTTCATCACATAGGGCAGACAATGCCAGTTATATCACTCCCACACTGCAAGTTAGTTGCTTTTATTGTACAGTGACTGATTTGAGACCTAATCATGTGTTTCCACTGTCATAGATGCAGTAATTCATAAAAGTGAAACATTATCAAATTAGCAAAATGCTTCCCTATTAATATCAATGAAAATTAATTCTGTTTGCGAAACTTGTAAAAGGACTGTGAATGCAAATATGGAGGCATGCATTCACGTTTACATTTAAAAAAGAAAAATAATAGACCCTTGTCTAAAAGGGACAGGGGCGCAAGTAAAACAACTGGCATGATGAGACGAGCTCTGAGTCAAGAAAGCTTGAAGTGGTCAACTCAAGTTATGTATGCTTTGAGCCAACATTCACAATGAAGAAGCTATCTTGAACAGCTTCCCTTGTTCTAATTCTGATTCATCCTCTTTTAAGAATCAATATGTTATCATTGATTTCCGTATAAAATTGCGGTTCCAAACTACTTATGCATTCGTGTTTTGCGATTTTTGAGAGGGGGAGGGGCACTTTTATCCTCCTTCGTCTGAATCGCAAGAAGTTGCAATGCTTTTAAAAAGAGATTTTTCATTCATTATCTACCTAAATTGTGACTGATTATTTTGCTGTTGCAAAGCCTGTAATTTCCTGAATTTCAGGCTTTGTGGCACAGTCATACTTCAGGCCCAAAATATCTTTGCTGATTTAGCTTTTCTCAAAACCAAATATTACATCTTTTTACAACAAGTTTCAAACAGAGATGTTCTAAAGGCATGGGCACACTGGCTCTGCCCTCGGGTTCCCACCTTTCAAGGGTACCCTTTGTTAAGCTTTTGTGACAGTCCCAGACTAAAGTTTTATAATAGCCAGCCCAACTGCACAGTCTTTTGCCTTTTTGCAGCATGTGCCACTTACTGTGCACTGAAAAGTGGCATTGTGTGCTGTTGGACCTGGCCATTTGTGCAGTCACCTTCAGTTCTTGCCCTCTGTTTCTGAATCTGTTTTTGTTGGCATTAGGACTCTGAGCATTTATTCCCTGATAGCTACTGGTAAAGTGCTACTGCTCTATCCCTAAAAATGGTACAAATGTCATCCATGGCTAGTATATTTAATTTACATATTCATCTTTAAAGTAAGTCTCAAGTCTGCCATTGCAACTCGTGTGCAGTTTTAATCTGCCAATTCAGCTTGGCAAATAAACATGTTGCTGTGCCTAAACCTTCTTTTGTAATATTTATAAGTCATCCCTAAAGTAGGCCCTTAATGCTCATAAGCCAGAGTGCATTGTATTTAACAATTTGAATACATGTGTTTCAGTTTTTGTTGTCCGTACAGTGAAAAACTCCTAAAGTTGTTAATACTGTTGCAACACCTATCTCTCCCATTGGCCAACACTGGGTGTTAACACTCAAAAGAATTGCAATTGTAATTTAAAATCGTTTTTTAATGGTGCAGTCGGATTTTAAGTTCCAATTCTGAAAAAAACCCTTTTAGGAAGTTAGACAGGCAAAGATGTTAATAAATGATTTCTTCAGAAAACAAAATAACAAAGGAATGTGTTAATACTTCAAGATGTTTGAGCATTATATTACAACTTAATTGAAAGTTGTACAATATTTTTTATATTGAGAAAATAAATCTCAAAATGCAGGACAATGAGGTCCCATTGGGGTTGCAGCAAGCCCATCGGTCTCACTCTGCGTTCAACGCGAGTGTGAAGCTTTTAGAAAGTTGGCATTTTCTTATCCCAACCATTTGTGCCTTCTTCCAGTGTCTTGGATCACATGACTGAATGGCTCTTCTGTTGGGGTTTGTGTAGGAAGCTGACTCTCTATATAGTGTACTAAAATGAAGTACACTGTGCAGAGAGTCCAGTGAGACCCAAACTGGTATACAGAGGCAAAGGTAGATAATCCTAACGCTCTCTTTGTGGCATTCTGGACGAGCAGTTAGGCATCTGAGAGGGAAGTGCTAAGCATTTGTTGTACTCAGAGGCAATACATGTTATCCACACTCAGGAATAAATCTGAGATCAGTTTGCAAAAATAACCCTGATTTGTATATACATTTTAAGACAAAGATTGTAGTTCACAAGTAAGTACCCACTTTGTTATAAATTTTTACAGTTCGAAAAATAACTCAGAGCTGTGCACAGTTATGCACAATTGAAGTTTATGGAGAAAAATAGAAACATACAGTTGGTACTTGGGGACTACCTTCAGGTTTTAGGAGGGTAACAAGGCCAGGTCCAATGTTCCACTGGCAGATCTTAGGGAGCGTCCCGGATTCGGCCGGTAGCTGGGTGCTGAGGTCATTGGTAGAAGGCGTTTTGGAGAAGTGGGCCACCTCAAAACAGGCTGCATAAGGGGACTTACAGGTAAATCCGGGATATGCCAAATGAAGGATGTGGTTGCAAGGGCCTCAGTACCACAAGAGCACAGCTGGTTCATCAGAACCCAGGCAGGGTGGGCTGGGTGCAGAGCATGTAGGTCAGCAAGATGGTCTTCGCAGTCAGGAGCAGGCAGATTGCATGGATGATTTTGAGACAGCTGGGCTACTCATATAGTAGGTCTCATTGGTTTCGATTTAACTCAATGGGTGCTTGCTTCCTGGGCAGTTGGAGTCCAGATTGGACTCTTTGTCTCAGTGTCGCTTGCAGGTGGATGGGTACCTCAGGTATTGGTAAGGCATGGCTCTGGTAGGTCCTGGCGTCAACTACCTTGGTGGGGGGACAGATATGACTCTTCAGAGCTGGAGTACCTCTTCCGGTTCAGTTGCTGTGTTGGCGAGGGACAACCAAGTTGGTAAGCTAGTCTCTGCACAATGCAGAGGAGTAGTTCCTCTACTTCCAGGGAGTTCTCTGGTGGTTGTCAAAGGGCTTTCAGTGCTCCGGGGTTCTTGGAGGCATTACAGAAGCAGGACAACACAGCATACATGATGGTTGAGACCTTGAGTCAACAGGCAGGCTGCGGGACCTCTGTTCTCAGGTCAGCAGCTCTTCTTTGGCTGATTTCTTCTTAGATATGTTGAATCTAAAATTCAGGGTCCCGGGGTGCGACATAATTACTAAATTTAGGGGCATTAAAGGTAGGTAGTAACCAATGGGCTACCTACCTTTAGGGTGACTACACCCTTCTATGACCACTTCCGTTGGGAAGTGGGCATAGCCCTGACCCAGGTTGGCTAGGTCTCTCCATCACAAGATGGAGGAATTGGAAAAGTGGGGTCTAAATCAGATGCATCATTTTAGGGGTGGTGGTATCTAAATGTGGGTCCACCTCCCAATTAGGGGTGTGCGAAGAATTACGCTGTACCGGTGGAGTTTACAGAGTTTTGGCTGCTCCACACAGAGTTCTGAAAAACCCAGTGAAGTGACGTGGAGCAGAGGATTTTTTCTTGAGCGGTTCAGCAACGTTAAGTTGGTGAGCGCTCACGAGCCAAAATCGCATGCTGAACCTCCTCCCAGAGATTTCTCAACACGGGCAATCATGGCATGTCGCGACCACTCGTGTTGAGAAATCTGCCGTTCACGTTGAGGAAGCTGCTACTTGAGTAGAATTTCTGCTTGAGTGGCAGAAAGCATCAGTTCCCTCTGGTGCGACGTAGTGCAGTTCCCATTGATTTTACAGTGCAGGACGCACTCTCGGCACTTAACCTTTACCATGCTCATGACGAGCTGAGCTGGTCATGAGGCACGGTGCTCCGGTGCTCATGACGAGTTCGTCATGAGCCGTGGAACGCTCGCATGCGGGGATAATTCCCCTGCAGTGCTGAGCGTTCCACGGGAGCCGGTGCACCTGTGACGAGCTCAGCTCGTCATGAGCACAGGAGCGCCATGCCTCATGACGAGCTGAGCTCATCATGAACATGCGTGCGCTGTGCTCCCCCCTTCCCCCCCAACACAGCGGGGGAATTACTCCTTCAGCAAAGTGGTTAAAATCAGTACGTACAGTGTGACTTAACAGACTCTGCCACTGGGGGAACTCCATGGAGCGCTGCAGAGTTTTTTCAGCACTTTGCAGAGTTCTGCAGAGTAAAACTCTGCAAGCTCCACCCAGGCCTAAGCCTGTCTAAATAATGTTCCTGCCTGTCCTCCTGCCAGAAGTGGGGCAGGACAGGAAGGTTGGCATCCTCCACTAGCTGGTGATGCCTGGTTGCATTTCAAAGGCGTCATTGCCTTTGAAGTTTTACGCCGTGGGATGCCATTCCGGCTTGCACCTCCACCCTGAGCAAGCAATGTTCCCAGCCTCTGAGAGCAAAGGCTCTCACCTCATTAGGTCACAAAAATGTCTGGTGGTGGCAGGCTGCCAAAGACTAGTCAGAGACCACACCAGTGTGTGGTGGGTTTCCCGTGGGTACTGCTAGGGTGCCCTATGTGTGCATGTATTAACTAATCCAACACTGGCATCAGTGTGGATTTATTAAGATTAGATATTTGGTACCATACATCCCTGGGAACAGTGAAGCCATCTTGGTGCTGGAGAACCTTTAATGAAGAGTGTCCAGCCCATGTACTCTATATGGCTTCCATGTACACAATATCAAAGAAAGGGCATAGATATTGTAGGCTCTCATATCTGCTCAGGCAGATATGACCACACATGTGGTATAGTGCACCCTGCCTTAGGGCATTAAGACCTTCATTAGGGGTAGCTTACCAATTCCTCATGCAGTGCCAGATTGCATGGCACACAGGGATGTGTCCTGCGTTGACTCTTCAGTTGTCTCTACACCAACACACACAGCCTGCAATGGCAGTTTGTATGGTCTTGTTGAGAGGTCCATAGGGTGGCGCAATTCATGCTGCAGCAGTAATGGACCCTCTTCAGTCCCAATGCCCTATGTACCAGGGGCACCGTTTAGTCGGGAATTTCAGGGGTTGCTGCAGTTGTGCCAATCATGGTACAGATTTAGTAAGGAGCTCTGGCACTGGAAAACTGGTAGAAAGTGACCCAGTGCACTTTTATTCGAAATCACATCGTGTTCCAGGCAAAAACTGGGGCAAACAATGTCAAAAAGGCACTTTCCTACAAGTTGTTTGCTTCCAGACAGTAACACAATGCGGCATTAGGTGTGGATAGGATGGACCATCCTGGCAGCTTGACTTGGAGGGGCTGTACCCAGCACCACTTACAATTGAAAGGGATTTCCCTCCTGCACACACATAGGAATCAGACACCAGCCTTTTGTTGCCCCCAGATCATATGGAGGCTTGCCAGGGAAGCACTTTCTAGAACCAGATATTGAGATAAGACAGGGAATACCCCCACATAAAGGCTGGGAACAGATATACATTCTGGGCCTTCAAAGCCACTCTTCAGAACACTCCTGGACCTGCAGAAGTTACAGAAGAAGGACTGCCCTGCTGTCAGAGCACTGCCTTGCTGCTTGAAGGACTGCCCTATGAGAAGGAACACTGGAACTGCTTTCCTTCAACCCAGACTAACCAGAGTGACTCCAAGGGTCAGTTGGCTGACCTCCTGTATGAGCTACAGTGACACAACAAGCTTCAGAGGTCTCCCTGCAACTGCCCAGTTGACATGCTGCATCTGGACCAGCCTGGACCTGCAACTGGACCTGCAGGAGCCCTGATGGCTGCTGCTGGAGTGAGTCCATGATCCCCGAAAGGGGCCTCCCCAGGTCTTGGATACTTGACTTGCATCAGAGTGTACTTCTCAAGAAAAGGGGAAATTTATAAACTTTAGGCTCCTCGCGACTGCAAACTGGCCTGTTTACGCCAGACTCTGCCACCTGTGATGACTGCCAGCGTGAAGCTTTGGTAAACCATGCTCTGTTTGCTGACAATGACTATCTGTGGAAACAGGCAACACACACTGTGATGATTGCCAATGCAAAGCTGCAGCAATGACTGTCTGCAATGACTGACAGGCTCTTTGCTCTACAGTGATGAGCATCCGTGACTACTGGCCTGCTCGTCATGCTGCAGCAGTGAGCATCCGCATGATCTAGCCTGCTCTTCATGGCCTCTTTAACCAAATTCTGTGTGCTGGACTTTGAAGATAACTTTTCTGCAGGACAAACTTGGTCAGTTGGCCTGAACTTGTGGCTTTCACCAATATCTTTCAAATGGAATATCTCCGGTTCTACAGATTGGAAGTTTGTCATTCTGGTATCATTTTATTTATTCAAAATGTTATTTAGTAATCCAAATTAGGGAACCAGAGATATGAATTTTTAGAGATTAAAAGTAAAACTAGCACTAAGAGCCCGATTCTGATGCGAGGTAAAAAACTTCCCGACCGAATCGGTTTGGAAATGGTTTCCAACCCACTCGAATGGGAGAGTCCCACTGACGATGCATCCAGATACTTTCCTTTAAGACAGACAAAATCCTTTTGTTGTGAAGCCTTGTGAGGTCAGGAAGTGCAGTTCATATGGGCGCAGTCCTCTCTTGTGCAGTCCAAGGGTCCAGCTGGGAAGTCCTTCTTCTCCAGACATTTCTTTTAGGTCTTTGAGGATTCATCACACAATCCAAGATTCCAGAATCTCTGAGTCACTCCTTGGGAAGTTGGGACTACAAGACACACAATGCACCTGGCCAAATCTTTAACAGTCCACTGAACGCTGTTCAGCTAGGTTCTTCTTTGTAGAGATCATGCAGGTGGTGCTCTTTTAACCTGTTGCTTTTAGAGAGGTCGCTCCTCAAACATTTACAGTCAGGCAAAATCCTTCTTTTGCTGAAGCCCAAAGTATGCAGCAAATGCAGTCCTTCAGAGTGTAGTCTTCTTGGTGCAGGCCAGGGGATCAGCAGGTCAGTACTTCTTCTTGATTCTTTCACACATTGTTCTGAGTTGCTAGGCAGCTCTCTCATAGTTTTGCATGCTTCTGGGGTAACAAGCAAGGGGACACACCTGGTGCCACCCTCGAGCTTGACAATTTCCTCCAAATTAAAGCATACTTGTGTCCTAGAAAAAACTGTTTGCCGAAATCCAAAATGGAGAAAATTACTCCAGGAGCTTAAGGGCTGGCTAACCCAACATACAGGTGTGGCTACCTTTCCCTAACACTCCCCTTCCAGCCCCCCTGCTGATTTAATTAATGAGGCTCCCATCTGGCTGGGGGTACAGGAAGAGGAGGGAGGGTCTGTTCCTGCCCTAATCTGTCATTCCACCTTTGAGCACCAGATTGGCTACCCGTCTTGTCTTGTGATTGGCAGCAGCAGCTCTTCTCCTCCCACAGGATGTCTGCTTTGTCTCAATGCATGCCACTTTACACCTGATCTAAGCGATTTGCTTCACCCTGTTGAAGGCTAGCCAGTCAGAAGAGGCTGCTAGAAGGCTGGATTTTGGCATGACAGAAAAACAAGTTCTGTAACCTTTTCTGTCATAGTTATAATAAATCCAACCGTGGCAAGTTGTTGGATTCATTCTAATTATTATTGTGACACTTTGAAGTATCATTTGAACTCACTACTATCAATAGTTAGACTTTAATAAAGTTTAATAAAGCCTTCCCATGGTATCCTACAAAGCGAATGCATTAAAATAATAATAATAATATTGAGCATTTGTAAAGCGCCTGGTTACACCAGCTGGTGTTTCCCCGCGCTGTGATGAGAGGCTGGAAACAAGAGAACCTGACAACAGAAGCACCTGAACAATTCAAGAGACCCTACAAGCGCTGAAAAAGATGAGTTTTCAGGTCTTTCCTAAACTTAACCTCAGAGCCCTCTAACCTAAGGCTCATATGAAGTTTGTTCCAGTTCTGCGGAGCCAGACGACAGAACGACCGGCCCCCCATCCAAGCCTTCTGGACCCTGGGAACAAGTAGCAGGCTCGTCCCACAAGATTTAAGTAGCCTTGTGGGAGAATAGCGGGTGATCAGGTCAGCCAAGTATGCGGGACCCATTCCCTGGGAAATGCGATGACATACACAAAGTGCCTTAAACAGCACCCGTTCCCTAATGGAAAGCCAATGAAGGATCGCCAGAGCCTTCCTTGAGGAGGCCCTCCTCGGTTGCATGAGGACCAGCTCCGCGGCTGAATTCTGTAGACATTGAAGTCTATTCAAACATTCAGCCGTAGCGCCCAGGTACAGTATATTTCCGTAATCAAGGGGAGATGTCACAAGCGCATGTACCATAGTCTTCCTAGCAGAAACAGGCAGCAAATCCAGAGTTTTATGAAGGCCCTAAAGGACCCCGAAACAGGTCTCCACCACCCGCCTAGTTTGGTATTCGAAGGAGAGCTTGGGATCCAGCCACACACCCAGGTTCTTCACCTGATCGCTAGGCATAGGAGTAGGTCCCAGACTCTGGGGCCAGCAAGCCGATGACCACACTGACGGGGAAACCCACAATTGGCAGTGTTTTCCTCACCAGGGCTTATAAAACATCTTTTATAATGTTCCTGTTGAATTTGCAGATAATTTTAATTTAAAAGCCGTCTACAAAGCAGGGAAGAATTTAAAATGGCCGCAATCCACCCAGCAGTGCACACTTAATTGCATTAAATCTCCAGGGCCCCTAAACCTACTTGTCCTACTGTATACTGGGGACTTACAGGTAGGTTGTCAGTATTAATTGTAATCACACTTAATTACCATGTACTTTTAACAAGAGCACAGGCCCAGCAGAGGCGGTGAAGTAAACAAAAGAACCCATCGTGGGTAGAAGGCTTGATCAGACCAATAATCTTTCTTGTGTTCTGGTGCACTCCAGTTGGAGACCACTTGCGATGAAATATGACCCAAGGATAGGTTACATGTTAAAGTGCTGTGCACAGTGACACTTTATGCTCCCTCTATGACTGCACCATCCATCTGGTGCCACTGCTGGTTGGTGTAATAACAATCTAGTGCCACCTGACTCAGAGACCCTATTCCTCACAATGCAGGGTCAGGAATGCAGTACACAGAAATAAACATCATCCGAATGCACATACCCAAACGTAGGACACCAGTCCTCTGCACCACATGTCCCCTAGTGTCTCTGCTTCACGGGTGCTGCCCAGCCAGAGGCAGCCTTTGCTCCAGGGTTGGAATTAGATGGAGGGTGGCCAAGGAAGAGGGTTTCCATATATCCTACCATAATTGCTGAGAACTTGAGTGAGTAGAAAATAGATAATAGAATCAGAGTTGTTCCAAGCAGGGGGACCCAACTTATGATTAGCCCAGTGCACCCATATCACTTAAAATGTCCCTGGTCTCAAAATCACCTATTCCTGAAGAACATACTTTGGCAGAGATTAGGGAAAACTTAAACTCTTTATTCAACTGGTTTTAAGTTTTCTCTTATTTTGCCATGTAGTCAACATATAAAGTGGAAATGTATAACATTAAATCTGCAGAGCACAGCCTCACTGTGTACTTTTATTGAAACTTACGCCTCAGCTTTCCATTTAAAATAAAAATGTGTTCAAATTCTGCCAACTGTTTATCAATTTTTGTCCTTTATTCTGTCCAGCTCCTCTGTGCAAATCTGTTCAGTTAGTTTCTGTGGTGATTTACTTCAGTTCTTTCTTTAGTATATCATATGTTCCTTAAGACTGTCTCAAATAACTGTTCAAATACCGGAAAGTTGCAAAGCCCATTTGCATTGCACAGAGAATATGTTTCCTAAAAGAGCATAACATAATATTCCTTGATACCTATTACAACACATCACCTTACATTCTATGGTTTCACATATGCACAGATATAGTGGAAAATATTGCGTCACAGTCCTTTTTAGGGCAAGCTTTAGCTGCAGCACGCATGCGCTGCTCGCTCTGCGAGGCATGCAGTAGTAGAGTATGGGAGACAAGCTGCCCTCACTCTCCACCCTTATTTTCCATTGGCTTCTTTGTTTGTCCTTCGCAAATTCTGTCTTCTGATTGATTATGAGGCTTGTTAGTCCTGCCTTGTTATGCCATGTAGTCATTTGTACCCTCCCTTGGCTAGTGGCCCCTTTACTCCGAGTGTTACACTGTGTGTGCGTGTTATTTAGATCACTTTTTTTTGTCTGTGCCTTCTTACCCCCTCCCATGTCCACACTCCCAATGTCCATGCCTTCTCGCACCCCAACCCCCCACTCACACTCCCGCTGTGCATGCCTTCCCGACCCCTGCCCCATCCGCCTGCATTCCTGTTTGCAATGCCATATGTCTTGCGTAAATGCGAGTCCTATTGCATTGCAAATGCTTGTTTTCATTCATCGGTACAGTTGTGGCCCTCATGCTGCTTCTTTATTATGAATTACTTTAAAGAGGGCCTGTGTGCTTACATAGGCTTTTCGTAGGCAGGGGAAATGTGTTACCATGAAGAATATAAAAGTAAGGTCCCGATCCAGAAACATCAAACAGGACCAGGGCTGAAAAGGAAAGTTGCTGTGAAAGCAGCAGCATGAGCAGCCCGTCTCCAGCCCTTTCCTCGCACAGGCTTTACAAGTTCCCAGTGATGCTTATCACAAACCCAGCTAGTTTGAATTGCACTCTCCCTGCCTGCTCATGCTGCTTTACCCACCCTGCCCCTCTTCAATCCACATTCTTGTTGTTGGTACACCCTCACACGCCTACCCCCTGTCTGTTTTTGCTCCCTGAGGTCCCCCTCCTCCGCTATCCGTTCTGCTCCCTCCCTCCTCTTGACAGTGAATGACACCTTAAACAAATTCATCAAGCTCATAGTGGGAGTTAGCATTCTTTGTCCGGGTAAGGTGCCCAGCTTCACCTAGCACCCCAAGGCATGTGACAGTGAAAACAAAAATAAATAGTCATAATTGATAATTGCCATAAATCACCCCATGGTCTGAAAAAGGACAACTCACATTGAACTCTAAAAATGTTTGCCCCCTCAAACAATGCGTTGCACTGTAAAAATGTTTGCTCCCACACAATGCACACATTTAAGACCTGAGGCTTCCAAATTATTTTCATCCATTTAGGTTTTTGTTTTTAAGAAGCTTTTTATTGTAACAGAGAAAAATGAAGGCAGTACATAATCAATCTTACAAGCACAATTACGCATTAGTATCCCTTCCCCCCCCCCCAGTGTATTGCTCACGGGCCATGCAGGGCCGCCACCCTCCATATTTCCTGGTAGGCTGTCACCATCAAATTGTTTCCACTTGAAATAAGGCAAGGGTTCTGACACCCACCAGAGGCGCACAAGGACTCCCCCTAATACATTCCATTTATTGCAGACTTCCCCTTATTTTTTGGTGCTTCCTCTTTGCGTATATACTGTTTTCTCTGCCACCATGGACCAGTCCATATCCCTCTTCCAGTCTTGCAATAGGGGCGGGGAGGAGGTCCCCCAATGGTGCACTATATTTCTTTTGGCCAGCATATAGCCCGGGCTTAATCAGATTTGGTCTGCTCTCCCTAGGTTTTTGTCCTCCCCCACATTCAAAAGGCACAATTTAGGCGATATCTGGAGCACTTCTCTCACCACCCCGACATACAATCCCCCACTGCATGCCAATAGAGCTGAATCACCTGACAATGCCATATAATATGGTAGAAAGATCCCGTCTCTCCGCATCCACTGATACAGGTCGCTTCCGCCCTACATGCCATCTTTACAACTGTCGTGCTTGAAATGTAGATTCTGTGTAATATTTTGATATGGACCAGTTGAAACCGGGCTCTGATTGCTACCTCCCTCGGAGAGGTCAGGGCCTCTGGCCTGTCCTCCTCCTGTAAGTCTGGAATGTCAACACTCCAGCGATCCTTCTGGACTGTGAGCGAGTCAGGTAGGTTATTGATTAGCTTTTTATACGTTAGTAGATGGATCGTGTAATTGGTGAAGGTCCTTGGCTGCCTGGTGGTCTCCCACAGCCCAGCTAGACTGCGCCCTTGAGAACAACGGGCCATTAATGTAGGGGTGAGGGTCAAATCACAGGTGCAAGGAAACAAGCTCACAGTGCTGGCTCATGGGCTGGAGGCTGCCACAGCTGTGGTTACTAGCGGGTCTAGACCTCAAGTATGTCGGGCGAACAGTTGCGGTATCAGAAATGCTCCCTGGAGTAGACATTTGAGATGTCATCAGTGATGTCATGAGGGATGTCACTGACCTAGTCATGAGTGATGTAATATGTGATGTCATCAGCAGTGCATTGCGGGCACGCGAGTTATAGTTAGCTGAACTAACTATAACGGGGGAATTTCAATGGTTTTGTATGAGTGAAATGTCCAGCTAACTATAACTTGTGTGAAACCTATGGTTTTTTCAGTGAATTTCTAAGGTTTTTTAAATGCTAATTCCTAACTATAACGTGGCTGAAACCTATGTTTTTTTTCAGTGAATTTCTAAGGTTTTTTTAAATGCTAATTCCTAACTATAACGTGGCTGAAACCTATGGTTTTTTCAGTGAATTTCAAAGGTTTTATAAATGATAATTTTTAAATGTATTAATTGTTATATTTTTTTATACTGATTTACTACATTGTTTTAAGGTATTTATTTTTAGATATTTATTTTTTTAATTACATTACATATTTTTATTATAAATTGAAAAGCAAATGTTTTTAAAAATATTGAAATTGTAATATTTTTTTTATTTTATATATTTTTTTATTTATATATATTTTATATAGTAGGCAATGATATCCTATTGAAGGTAATTCAAGTTACTGGTAAGTACGGTTAAAATAACTTTTCAGGATCAGTACTGGGCTGAAAGATGCAGCACTGAGGTCTCTCTTTATAACAGGTGAGTAAATCGGAATTCGTAGTTCCGATTGCATAAAGTCCCCGGGGTAGGCACACCAGGACACTGCAGGAGCCGGCCATGGGGGGTGACAGGCCCCCTGAGCCACCACAAGGCTCCAGGAGGGGGGCCGCGTGGACCCCCTCCCAACAATTAAAAGCCACGGGGTGGTGGTCCCCAGGTCTGGAGGGTCCGTCATGGACCCCCCTATTTTAAAGATTAGCGCCCCAGGGAGCCGGGGAGGTGGCGGTCCCCGGGCATGTGGGGGGAGAACCCCCGAGTGGTGGCGGTCCCCGGGGCTGCGGGGGGGCCATGAGCCCTCCCGCATACTTCATATTAAAGCCTCGGGTGTGGTGGTCCCCGGGGCTCGGGGGCTTTGGGGATCATTATACAAATAAGGTGGCAGTCCCTGGGGCAGTGTGGGGGGGGATTGGGCACTCACACTTTATTTGCATAAAGCCCCCGGGATTTGGCCCCCCGGAGGCTAATTTACATAAAATCGCGGGAGCCGTGCTTTGTTTTTTTTATCAGCAGGGTTTGCGTACTCTACGCGTATCCCGCAATTTTAAGAAAAAATGTTTTTGGGCCTTGGGGATCCTTGTGGGACCCCCTAAGCAGGCCTAGGGGGTCAGGGTGTTTCTACCCTGCCCCCTTTTCGAATTTTTCACGTTTCTTTTTCTGTTTTCTTTTGCCTCGGTTCTACCGAGGCACAAGGTGGCTGCCAACACTTCCTGGTTTGGAGTGTTGACAGCCAATTAGCATAAAGCTCGTGCTCGGGAGGGTATACGCGTACCGTACTTCTTCTATAGAGATATCTATGATTTTACTTTTAATTTTCTTAGGAACTACTGAACGGATCTATACCATTTAGCAAAAAGTGTGATCTGCGAACCAAACTCTACCTTTTTGCCAAATTTGGTGTAATTCCGTTCAGCAGTTCAGGCTGTAGCCTTGTCTGAATGTCCCCATGGAAAATTGCATGGGGAAAACAAGTTTTGGGACCCCCCTTTTTTCTCGGCCCCTGCTTCACAAATGACCCCGAAACTTTCAGGGAAGGAGCGGAGCGCCCCATCTTCTTTGAGAATTTCACGAAGATTCATCAACCGGCGCCAAAGTTATTCCAAATAGAATGTTGCGGATTTCCTATGGAAACTAGGTCCGAACTATAACTACCTACTGGCGACCATTGTTTCCAAGTTTTGCTCCTTTGCAAGGACGCACTCCACGGCTGTGATGTTCAAACTTTTATTGGCAAAAGAAAGCAGCATTTCAGCTCGTTTTTTTTTAAAAGTCCTTATGCCTACGCATTTCGAAGGCTCGTGCTTCTTCTTCCAGGGCAAAATGTGCAACACAGTCCCCTGTATGCTCCTTGATTTATAGGCTTCCGGTGTGTCTCCCACAATGGTATGTATTTCCGTTAAACACTGGGACATGTACTTCATTTTCATCAATGTTTATCCTCCAATGGGTTCTGCATTTGCCACGATGTTTTAGGATACAAAAATAGCCCTCCAGTGGGCCACAAGGTGAAATTCTGCTTTCCCAAATTAACACACTGCTGTGCCATTGATAGAAATGAAGGATTCCCTTTCCCGAGGTCTCACGTATTTCTAGAGTGGTGCAGTCCTACACGGCAGGATCTGCCATGATTTATTGTTTCCAAGTTTTGCCCCTTTGCAAGGATGCACTCCACAGCAGCGATGTTCAAAATTTCATTGGCAAAAGAAAGCAGCATTTCAGCTCGTTCTTTTTTAAAAGTCCTGATGCCTACGCATTTCGAAGCCTCATGTTTCTTCGTCCAGGGCAAAACGTGAAAATGCAGCAATGCCTGACAAAACAGTCCCCTGTATGCTTGTTGATTTGTAGGCTTCCGGTGTGCCTCCCACAACGGTATGTATTTTCGTTGCACACTGGTACATGTACTTCATTTTCATTAATGTTCATTAATGTTTACCCTCCAGTGGGTACTGCATTTGCCATGATGTTTTAGGACACAATAAATATATATATATATAATGATATATATATATATATTATATACATATATATATATATATCTCACACCAAGGTTGCCCCAAAGAAGACGCCACACTCGGAGGGGTGTCCGCACAAGCACCGCAGGTAGCAGCAATCACAGGCCATCAGCACGCGCCATTAGGTGCCAAACGCGTTTCGAGCTTTAACTTCGCTCTTCATCAGTGGAAAACAAGGAGGCTCAAGGTTTTTAGTTGGGACACCATATTTATTTAAATTTCACAAGACCCGCCCATGTGGGCATAGGCAGCGTAGCATCATGGTTAATGTAGTCCATGCTTGTTAATGCCAAAGTTCTTGTAGTCCCAATACTGACCCAAGTGGGTTCCAAAGCCCCCAAGACATAATGCATCCTAAGTAGGTAAGTATTTAAAATGTTCACATGGATGGCCGCATGGCGACGGAGACTGCGTTGTTGCCAATATTTACCGGCGACAAAGGCCCCCTTCGATCTTGGTGATGCTAGTAACATCATGCATCACAGAACCACCGGTCCGGCAGCAGGGCATCTTCGCGGCTGGACAGGCCGCTCAATTTCTCACACCAAGGTTGCCCCAAAGAAGACGCCGCACTCGGAGGGGTATCCGCATAAGCACCGCAGGTAGCAGCAATCACAGCCCATCAGCACGCGCCATTAGGTGCCAAATGCGTTTCGAGCTTTAACTTCGCTCTTCATCAGTGGCAAACAAGGAGGCTCAAGGTTTTTAGTTGGGACACCATATTTATTTAAATTTCACAAGACCCGCCCATGTGGGCGTAGGCAGCGTAGCATCATGGTTAATGTAGTCCATGCTTGTTAATGCCAAAGTTCTTGTAGTCCCAATACTGACCAAAGTGGGTTCCAAAGCCCCCAAGACATAATGCATCCTAAGTAGGTAAGTATTTAAAATGTTCACATGGATGGCCGCATGGCGACGGAGACTGCGTTGTTGCCAATATACAAGAACAACTGTTATTGTGGTGTTTAAGTTGTAAGTGTAGCATCATGTAGGTCATGATGGCTTTGGATTGATTAGCAAAATATGTTTTTGGTGTTGAATTGCAGGTTTTGAGTGTGTGTTGAAAAATATGGCTTTTTCTGCGCACTAGGTAACCCTAGAATTCAGCTCGCGTAGTTTTGGTAACTTTGCACAGTGCGACTACGCGACCTTACAGTTTTGGTCTTCTTCGCCCGCTCAATGTGCGTGCTCGGGCACGCGATAACGATGTTTTGTACAATTCTCGGTGCCGAACACGCTGAATTTGCAATCTTGCGAACAATATGTCTCGAGTTGCTTAAAACCTTCTCGAAAATGTTGATGCTGTTCATTTTGCTAAAGAAACTCCTCAGGTTGTCATTTGGTTGTAGTTTTTGGAGCATGGAATACTTACTGTTTCTGTCCTCTATGTACTTTGTTGTTTGAGGGTGGCGGGGCGGCCATTTTGTGAAGCCAAGCATTGTCCTTTTGCCATAGGCATGTATTGTCTGTCTTTGCTTTCTTTTCATGTTGTTTGAGTAGGCCTAGAGTCCCAGAGGTAGTCAGCAGGGGTGCTTGATGTAGCGGTTTCCATTTTGTCTGTTGAATTTAACATCATTTAGGGCATGGGTGGCAATGCATTGAATTTCCCAATGTGGTGTTTGGGGTGTAGTTAACTGTTTGGTTGTGTGTGAAACACTGTAAATGCCTTTGTTGTTTGTGTTGTTGTTGTGTAACTTTCAAACCTTTTAGCCATGGGGATTTTCTTTTTTGCATTAACCTGTGATGTGTAAAAGGCATCCTCCTTTTTCTGGCCATATAGAGTTATAGATAGACCTGCTAGAGTTTATTTAAATTGTAAGTACTTTCTTGTTAGTGGGCTGACCATGGGGCTGGTGCCCATTTCCATTTGGTGAAGCCATGCATTTTGCTTTTCCCATAGGCCTGCTTTGTCTGTTTTTTATTCCTTTCTTATTTTTTTGATTCCTTTTTTTATTTTTTTTGTGACCGCCTGTCCATGTTGTGGCGGCCATTTTCTGGTATTAGTAGCCACTGTGTTTTTGCCAGAGGCCTCCAAGCTTGTGGCCTACTCTGCCAGTAGGCCCAAGGGTACTACTAGAGTCATCATCATGGGTGCATGAAAGTTGTTCAACTGTTATTGTGGTGTTTAAGTTGTAAGTGTAACATCATGTAGGTCATGGATGGCTTTGGATTGATTAGCAAAATGTGTTTTTTGTGTTGAATTGCAGGTTTTGGGTTTGTGTTGAATAATATGGCTTTTTCTGCACACTAGGTAACCCTAGAATTCAGCTCGCGTAGTTTTGGTAACTTTGCACAGTGCGACTACGTGACCTTACAGTTTTGGTCTTCTTCGCGCGCTCAATGTGCGTGCTCGGGCACGCGATAACGACGTTTTGTACAATTCGCGCTGCCGAACACGCCGAATTTGCAATCTCGCGAGCATTATGTCTTGAGTTGCATGAAACCTTCTTGACAATGTTGATGCTGTTCATTTTGCTAAAGAAACTCCTCAGGTTGTCATTTGGTTGTAGTTTTTGGAGTATGGACCACTTACTGTTTCTGTCCTCTATGTACTTTGTTGTTTGAGGGTGGCCTGACCATGTGGGTGGCGGGGCGGCCATTTTGTGAAGCCAAGCATTGTCCTTTTGCCATAGGCATGTATTGTCTGTCTTCTCTTTCTTTTCATAATGTTGGGGGTGGCCAGGCCATGTGGGGGCGGCCATTTTGCGTGACCTTCCATCGTGCTTTAGTTTTGTCGCAGGCCTACAAACTTGTGATTTCTTCTGCCAGTAGGCCTAGAGTCCCAGAGGTAGGCAGCAGGGGTGCTTGATGTAGCGGTTTCCATTTTGTCTGTTGAATTTAACATCATTTAGGGCATGGGTGGCAATGCATTGAATTTCCAAATGTAGTGTTTGGGGTGTAGTTAACTGTTTGGGTGTGTGTAAAAACTGTAAATGCCTTTGTTGTTTGTGTTGTTGTTGTGTAACTTTCAAACCTTTTAGCCATGGGGATTTTCTCTTTTGTATTAACCTGTGATGTTTAACAGGCATCCTCCTTTTTCTGGCCATATAGGCATATAGGCCTGCTTGAGTTTATTGTTTTCTGGCCTTTACCCATGTACCTGTGATGAGTGCCCATGTGGCTGGGAGCTGTGGTGGTAGTAGTAGTGTGCTGTTTTGTTTTTGACAAATTGGCCTGTGTCTTGCCATTGTTCCTGTTGGCTTACTACTGTTCACATCCCCATTGCTATCTGCTGCAGGTCACTGATGCTGCATCCATCCGAAATGATGCACTAAATTAAGGATAAACAAGTTCCACTTCCACTACATTTGCATTTTAGTTCTTTGCTATTCTTACTCTTACTGAGTGTACTAATACTTCTAGTAGTAATTAAAATGAAAGCAAAAAAAATCCACATTCGACTGATGTTATTCTGCCTTCTTTGCTTGTAGGTGCACAAAAGACTGAAGAGGAGGTGTCTGTCATCATTCATCGCCTGTTCTACTGCCAGACGGGCGTCCTTCTGTACAACGTCACGTGTTGTGTGACTCACCTGACCAGACATCATTCTCAGCAACTTGTGCAACTGAGTGCTGCTGTTGACATCTGAAGAAGATGGCCCCAAAGAAAGCAGGTACCAGGTCCTCCAAGACCAAGAAAGTTGCTGAGAAGAAGAAGGAAGAACAGAAGAAGGAAGTGACACTAAAGTCTGGTGTTGACCCGAAAACCTTTTTTGGGAAAAAAAAGTACGCCTGCAGCAGCGGTGACCGGGGTCCAAGCTGGGGCCAGCACCTCCGCATCAGTGGGCCCAAGCCACCAACCCAGGCCCAAGCCGATGAGTGGGGAAGAGGTAGCCAGCCTAATGGTGGAAAGCAGTGATACTGAGTCTGACCTGAACTTATCGCTATCTCAAAGTAGTACACATTCCACGCAAGAGGGAACACAGCAGAAATGTGGTGAACAACAACCACCGCCCGCAATAGTAGATGTTCAACCTGAGCCACCGCCCGTAATAGTAGTTGTTCAACAACCACCGCCCGCAATAGTAGATGCTCAACGAAAAGAACAACCACAACCACCGCCTGCAATAGTAGTTGTTCCACAACCACCGCCCGCAATAGTAGATGTTCAACGAAAACAACAACCACAACCACCGCCTGCAATAGTTGTTGTTCAACAACCACCACCCGCAATAGTAGTTGTTGTTCCTCCCAAAGTCGGGGCAGTTCAGGAAATTGAGCCTAATGCAGAGCAAGAAGAAGAGGAAGCACCTCATGCAGGAGATCTATTGTTTTCCAAATCCCCACCGAGGAAAAGGAGGGTTAGTCCATCGAGTTCTTTGCCAAGCATCCCTTCTGATGATCTTGATCTCAATTGGGAGCCACAACAATCTGAGCATGAGAGGGAGAGACATCCCAAGAAGACCAGGCTAGGGAAAAGGAAGGTTCCAGGAAGCCTTACACTTATGGAGTGCGATGTTGAACAGCCGGATAATGATGGTGATGACGAGTCCGACCTAGTCATCACAAGCATTACTCCTGGGCCTAAGGACATGGAGACCAACATTTTAACCCTATCGAGAATGGCTGCGACTAGTAGGGATGCAGCACGCATACCACCAACACAGGCCACACCAAAACTACCTCCAGCTTCCATTTTTACATTTGCACAGAGCCGGCAGTGTCCTACATCCAGCACAAGTTCCACCTCAGCAGAAGTAGGTAGTGGTACTACTGCGCAGCCACATAGTGAAATTCAACACCCAACCTTCAGTTCATCCGGCATTGGATGTGGCACCTCTAGCAGGAGACAAAAGTTAAGCTCCCCAGTGTGGGACTTCTTTACAGTTAGCGCAAATGAGGACAACATTGCTATATGCTCCATTTGTCATTCCTCTGTTAGTCGTGGTAAGCTTGGTACAAACTATGGTACCGGAGGCCAAATGACCCATTTTCAAAAACCACACGCAATCAAGTGGGAGGACCACCTACGTAGCATAAAAGCAGGAACCATTAATGTTGTTGGGGAAGCAGTAGAAGGTCCACGGGTCGAACAGGAAGAAGAGGGAGACATTCTATCTGGTAGTGGTAAACAAAGTGCCCCTGTCCCCAACACTGCAGTGGTAGAGCCCACATCCTCCGCATCAGCAACATCTCAGTGGCACCAGAGTAAGAGTAACCCGGAGACACCAAGGAGTACAGGTGCGAAGTCTGCGACGCGAAGTACTGCATCTAGCATAACTGAAAGAAATACCAAGCAGCGTACCAATATTAGCATGTTTAGGCAGGAGGGAAAGTACGAGCGCAACCACCCAATAGCACGTTTGTAGAATGCTAAGCTTGCTAAAATGTTATCACTGGACCTTCTCCCTTTTTCTTTTGTTGAAGGGGTGGGTTTACTGGAATTTGTGACAACCCTCTGCCCAAAATGGAATGTTCCCAGCCGCTATTATTTTACCAGGGTTGCTGTTCCAGCACTACACCACGACGTGCTGGAATTGCTTGGAAAAGCCTTGCAGCAGAGTGCTGTGCATAGTAGCCACCTGACAACAGACATGTGGACCAGTTGCAAAGCCACTGATTGCATGTGTATCACTGCAAACTGGATCTCTTTTTCAGGTGTTAAAGCCAAGATATCTGCAGGCATTGACACTGCTGAGATTTTTAATGATACTCGCAGACATGCTACTGTAGCCATGTTTGCTATGGAGAAATCGCATACTGCTGCAAACATTTTGGCAGAGTTTAACAGCAAGGTCTTTGAATGGCTGCGACCAAGAGGCCTTAACATTGGTTTTGTTGCCACCGACAATGGCAGTAATGTAGTTAAGGCCATGCAAGATGGTCGCTATTTCAGGGTCCCATGTTTGGCACACTGCATTAACATTGTAGTTCAAGACTTTCTGAAAAATGAAAGCAAAGTCAGCAACTTACTGACCATTTGCAGAAGAATCCGCATGCATTTCAACCATTCTTTTAAAGCCCAGAAGCAGCTACGGGTCATTCAAAGTGAGTATAAAATGCCAGTCATCCAGGAGGTCCCAACACGTTGGAACTCTACTTATTACATGCTTGATCGTCTGTTTGAGCAATACATACCACTTAATGCTTATGTCATGACAATGACAAGAAGATCAGGGGATCCTACTGTTATTAAAGCCATGACCGTTGAGATGTGGCAATGGGACCTCATTAAATGCCTTACAGAGATGCTACTTCCTTTTGAGGTCTTCACACGTGCAGTCAGCAGGGAGGACTGTACTATGGGCCAAGTTATCCCATTGTTGTACATGCTAGAGCAAGAGCTGAAGGAGGTGTCTGAAACATACGAAGGTCTTGAAGGAAAACTTGAAGCATGTTATTTGGCGAAGGCCTTAGCCGGCCGCTTATCTGAGAATACAAGGATTCAAAATAAGATTGTGTCACATCAACATTACATTACTGCCACAATTTTGGATCCACGGTACAAATTATTTGTGAACAGTAATGCAGTAATTCCTTTTTCAGAAGGGGATGTTGCCAAGTACAAAACTGTAAGAGCCAAGGAAGCCACTGATTTAGAAAATGAACGGCTCTCAATTAGAGGCCTGCCAGTGCCAGCCCATGACAGTGCAAGTACTACTGAGCATCCTACAGAGTCAAGTTCTTCTTCACAGCATGAGAGCAGTGCGTTTGCTTCCCAGAAGTCACCAACACTACCAATAACAACAACAGCACCAACAGGATCTGATTCATCATCAGACACAACCAAACAAATAGCTGCTTGGTTTCTATAGAAAGTCTGTTGCTGTCGCAAAGCCAAAGGAGGATGAGCAAACCGGAGCACCACTGAATATTGAGCGGTTGGTCCAGGCCTATCTGGATGACCCAACAGAGGTGTTCATGGAGCAAAGCCCATTGGTGTATTGGTATAGGACAAGAACGCAAAGGCCAGGGCTCAGCACGCTGGCGATAAAGTATCTGGCTTGCCCTGTTGCAAGTGTCTCTTCTGAGCGTGTTTTCAGTGCTGCTGGTGCCATTGTAACTGAAAAAGACCAGTCTCTCGCCCAAAAGGGTGGAGAGGTTAACCATGATCAAAATGAATCAGCACTTCATACCACCAGACTACAAAATACGTGAATCACAGCTGGAAGAGGAGAGCGAGTCAGAAGACATAACTAGTGGTTACATGACCTACTTCTGTCAGAAGAACCACCAGGGTTTGAGGACGAGCTCCTCTTCCCTGATAACTAGGCTTTTAAATTGTTACATTCTCCCTTCCTTTATTTGTGTGTATCTGTCTTTCTGTTTCAAACTTCAAAACCAACACCATCCTTTCTCTTACTTTTTTAATTAGCTATTGGAGTTGCACATCTGTGCATTTAACTGTGCACTCCACTCCTCAGAGTCCTGCTCCATCTTCCTGACTCACCCTAAATACATTTCCATCTTGCCATACATTGGATGGAGATGGAGAATAGTACAATAATGTAGCCTCTAACAGTCACTCCATAACAAGTGAAACGTACGTGACTATAGCCATCTTCTGTTTTGTTTCCAATCTGAAACGCATCACTGTCTAAAGGCTACCACCTCTGTCTGCACTGGCATACACAACTCTTCAATGTCAGAACTTGAGCAGGGCTCCAAAATTAAAGTAAACTCGTCATCACTTTCAGAAGGCTCTGCTGCATCTGTGATCTGACAGCCACAAAGAAGAGAAAGACAGGTATATGAAATGAATGATGCCATACATTGCATTGGATGCTTGCTGACTCAGAGCAAATGTGCATGAAGTAGAACTATACTAGTAGTTTAATATAATAACAAAGTACTTGTGTCTCAAGTGATGGTCAATGTTTCCATGTTGTTTAATAATATGTATCCAATTGTACTCCTACTACTGCAGGTGCAGTCTGAACTTAATCGTAGTCACTCACTACAGACTGAGTTGCTGTTGGTGGTCTGTTGGACAACACATACACGTGCCACACTGGATGATGATGACCACCATACCATCTTTGCACGCTGTCAGTCAGTTTGATCTGTGATGATTGATGGAATACGTTCAGGAAGTGAAATACAAGGTAAACACAACCAATCAACAAGAACCACAGCAGACCTAGGCTACATGTGTGTGCAGTGGTGGAATAGAATAGTGGTATGATTGACTGACAATGGCGCATTGATTTAATCACTTGATTTGGAAAATGCTAGGTTGCTGTATATGCTTTTTGTCTGGAACTGTGAAAAATGTAGGTAAATGGAGTTTGGGCCACAGACTCACGGCCCGGTGTTGTGGTGTGGTCCTGTAACTGTTCTGTGCTGGCTCCTATCTTGTTGTTCTTTTCGATGACTGCTGTGCAACTAGAAGAGTAGAGTTAATCAATGTATCTAAGTCGCCTCAGTCTGAAAATCTTCTCGCTCACGAGTCTTGTCTTTTTTGCACTACACCGTAATTGATTTTTATGTTTTCATTCAGTTAACTTATTTTGTAATACCCCATTTCTTTTTTCATCAAAACTTACAGGCCGGCCTTTCACCAATCCTCCTCATTATCCAGCCAGAGGCGCCCAAGAATTATATTCAGTCACAGTGTCCATGGAATGGAGGACAAAGATGAATGACGACATACAACTACACATTTGGACCTGGATAATACATGAACTTTAGCATCATTTTCGTAATTCTTTTTGATTCCTTTTTCCTCTTCATTTATTTTACGCTTGTTTTTGGTAATTGATTGTTCACTTAAACTATTGCTTAATTTTCTTTGCTAGCTTTCAGCCCGCTACAGCAGGTATTACGGTTTCTCAGAGGCCATACAGCCTAGGCAAAAGTCATATTCATATCATATATAAGAAATACTTCCTTTGAATTGTGTAGTAGTAGTTAAGTACCACTTATTATTAACCATCAAGTTATAACTTATCTTTATCTTGCATGCATTTCGTTTTTCTGAACTTTTGATTTATTGGGTAGTAGTGGATCATCAATCATCGTCTTCATTGTTTTGCTTTTGTTGTTTCCATGCATACTGTTTTTCTTTGTCAAATCTTTCCCCAAACCCCCGTTCCCATCCATTCATCAAACCCTAACCCTCTTCCCCCGGGCTGTGTGGTTTTATATTGAGGTGTGTTGTTACTACATTAAATCTACATCAACAATTGATCACACACTTGCTGGGGAAGATGTGGTGAAAGCAACACTAATGAAATCAAATGTCAACGAGGCAGGGCGAGGATCTTCTTCTATTTGCCCACCCAAGCTCACTTTATGTACTAGTGTACAAGGCAATTAATTTCCCAAAGTGACCCAACGAATAAATCTAAATAATTGCTGGCATTGTTTGAATTTAATTTTACAGCATTTAAGTTTACGAATTGGATTGTGTTTTACTGACTCCTTCAACACAACTACAGTTATCTTCTTGTACTTGGCAGTCCCCGACACCATTGATTTCTTTGAGTTTAGCAGTTGCAATATTGTTTGTATTTTTTTGTCAGTCTTATGTACTGTATTTTTCTACCTCTCCCACATTCTCTCTCAGGCAAATGACTGTCTCTTTGTTTTTGTTTGCCAATGCTAGTGCCAGTGTCTAGTCTACTACTACCATCACACAACCACGGCATATTCTCCGTTGTCTTGGGAAACCATGCAGCCCTTGCGGTGCCAAACTTAATCATCATCAATCACAGGTAAGAAGAGAAGTTTGCTGGGAGGTATAATGGAGGAGAGGATGGTAGTACTAATAGGACAAATATAACTAAGTGAGGGGTACCGCATCTATCTGTTTGCATGTTACACATGTGGTCAATTAATAAATTATTTCAATCAAACACTGGCCGCTGCCCTGCATCTAGAGTAAACCTTGTGATGTACAACAGTAACCCACCACAAAACAACATCATATGTGGACATTCAAAATAAATAACATTTATTCATGTACATAAAAAATATCCTCCTAGTCCTATCCCACCCCTATCCCCACCCTAACCCCAACCAATGTCTATGTCCAAAGAATGTCCCACAAAAATAACCCCACCACCCAATTCCCACCCCCCAACAAAAGTATTAAAAAAGGGGCAAATGAACAGGGTCCATTACAATCGGCGGGCTTTGAGGTGTTTGTCCACTATTATTTTGACGCGCTCCTCTAATTGGTCCTCCAGCTTGGCCACCCGGAGGAGAAGTTGTTGCCGAAATGCACGGCACCTGCATTTGCATCCATGATGTGGGGGGGCGGCAGATGTTTTAAAATGCCGGCGGTGAGCGGCTGCCTGACCGCGGCGCCGTACTCCTGCAGGTGGGGCCTGGCTGGGGCCTGGGGCATTGGAAGAGGCAGCAGCTGCTGCTGCTGCCGCCGCCTCTTCCTCCTCCTCCTCGGCCACAGCCACCAGCCGCCGGTACTCATCCACAATGGCCTGCAGTTTCCTTTCCTGGGCCCTGGCTGCCAACTCCTTCCGTGATGGTTTTTGGGAAGGAGTATGAGTATCTATAAAAAAAGAAACAGAATTGTAACTGAAACTTTTCAAAATTAATTCAACACATAATGGCATAGTAGCACTACCAAGCGCAGTACATACAATTGGTGGCAACTTTTAGTATCTATCTAATCTATCCTCCTGCTTCCCCTGCCTGTAACATTTGTTGAAGTTTTTTCCGGCATTATACTTGCCCTAGTACTATGGCTGGACTTGAGTACACAGAAGAACACCAGTCTTTTTTGTATCTCCTTTTAAATTTTCAAAATAAGACTCTGCTTCCAGTGACAGTCTCCACCTATGATGAATACAATACATTTAGGGGGCATCCACCCATTAAAAGTAAATGTCTATCATTCTTTATTATCGCCTTAGCTGGTTTCACTTTCACCAACAACCACCCATGCGTCCACTCCTTCCTTGCCTTGGGTTTCATTGACACAAACTCCGCTCATGATTCTTGCTATCTACTATATCCATGCACCCATATTGTTTTGCCCAACCTTGAATCTTCTTTCACCTTCCAGTTCTACCCATCCTTCAACAACCCATGCATCGGATTCATATCAGCCATGTGCATGAACCTTCCAAAGTATCCTTGTATGGTAGTCTTATTACATCTCTTTCGTCCTTCCTCCTTCCACCCTAGTTCACTTCTTTCCCTTTTTGTTCAACACATCCCTCAAGGTCATCTGATCTGACTTTTAGTCTTCTCCATAACTTTCACAGCTGAGTTGGAGTCTGATAGAAGAGGCCTTGTTTACTCAACTCACGCTGGTAATGCTGCAAAGGGTGTCTTCTTCAACCATTGTATATTGTCCAGTACAACTTCAAATTCATACTTTCTTAATAAGTCTCATAGCACAGTGAGGGAAATGTTCCCCTTCCACCTAGTAATGCAAATACGTAATTAATATAACTTACCACCGCCCACCGCTGAAGTTTCCTCCCCCACTGGTGCTCCTGCAGGTGCCGCAGCCACTGTCCCCTCCTGGATGGCATTAACATTGCCGCTGGCCCCGTCGGCACTGGTGGTTGGTGGTGATTGTGCACCTATAAAAGCAAGTACACCTTTTTAGATGCCTGCACACCTCCCCCTATTTTACTAGTTGTACTTTTTTCACCAGGAAGGAAGACAGAGTTTAGTTTTAATTTATTAGATGGTCCCTAGGGTCATATAATCTCTACTCCTACTCTAGTCTTTGGAAAGTTAGCCTGAACCAAGTAACCATTTTAGATCCGGGTCTACTGTTTTGCCCATGTTACCTCGCAGCTTGTTGCACAGTAAGAAAGACACCTTTGAGGCCACATGAGTGTTGCATACAACTAAAGAGGTTGACAAACCAGTATTGTTAGTCCCTTTTGCTTATCCATAATGTTGCACTTTTTGGCATGACTGCTAAAAACTGGCATAGTTGTATTCACTGTCTAACGTGCAACATTTTTCTCATAGGCAGATGAGAAGATTGCCTTCAATGAACCAGAGATTTGCAGAGCTTTCGAAAGATGCATGTGTAACCAGTATACGTTCAACGGTGAGGGGTCTCCCACAATTCCCACAGTTCTCTATCGTGCACTAGTTGTACAAAATGTATAGTATTTAATCTTCTTAATTTTGCATGGTGGAGCTGGATGTTTTTCATGGAACAACTTACAAGTTACAACAATACAAAGCTTGTTATTAAAAAAATAAAGTTTTTATACTTGCACATAGACTCTGTGGTATATTTTGAGTGTCTGGGGTGTTGTGGACTTAAACGAGTGAGTGAGCGAAAGGGTGTTCTTCTGTTCTGGGTTGTGTGATAAAATCATTGGATATATCTAACTATGACTGAGACACTTAGGTAGGTAGACGGTCATTGAATTGTGGGTTCTTCTGACTGAGTTCTGTGACTAGGGTGTAAGTAAGGTCCAACCTCCCTATCACCAACATCCTATTTTCTTGTACATAGGTCTGTGTGTGGCTGTGCAGAGAATAACCACAACAGTTGTAGTAGTATACTAACCTAACAAAAATTAGTAGGCAAACATCTGGTTGCACATTTTTTTGGTGGGAATTGACCAAGACTAGAGATTACAGAGGACAACACAAAAGACAGGAGTGGACCCAGTGGCTACAGCTATTCTATCACAACTTTATTCAAAAGAATACATTAACTAAAGAGTGGCCAACAGGGCAAACTTAGCTACAGACAGTCTAATAGTAGTAGCACAGAGAGTCATCGGGCAGAGGCAGTTTGAAGGAACTGAAAGTCAGGGATGGCATTGGGTAACCAAAATTTGGAAAACAAATTGAAGACTAAAGAAGGTTTAGCTAACATTGCATTAGGAAGGAGGCTTAATAGGTTGGAAAAAATAAGGTGTGTTAAAAAGTTAGGGAAAAATAATTGTTAATAATGTAAGCTCTGTAGGACTTACTGGGGCCAGCAGCAGGATCCTCGGTAGAGGAGCGCTCCTCTGGTGGTTGTCCCGCCGACTCGGACCCCGTCTTCTTGCCCCTGGGTGCTGCTGATCATGTAAGAAATAATAAAGAAAGAGAAACATTGAGTGCTGTGAAACAAATACATCATTCAAAAATCCTCTCAAACATTTTAGGAAACAACAATTGCAATAAAATTGACTTCGAAGTCTATATTACTACTGGCTTGCAGGATTCACAGACCGTCTACTTATAGAACACTAATCAAATGTTCCATAAACATTCTGATTGCAGAATATACTAACAAAGCCAGTACCACCTGACCTACACCACCTATTCCAGAATCCAGACGGGCCAATTGTTCAGTAAGTCGGCATTTCCATTTTATTTTTGCCCGCAAACATGCATAGATGAGATGGAGGACACATGCATAAATTTGTGCATACACGAAATTGTTGGTTGCTTGCGTCATATGACATGCTACTGACTGACGTGACAATGCTATTGCTGCTAAGCCTACCACTCAGTAAACAAACTTCAAACCGGTTCTATGGAGGTGTGGGATAAATAAGAACTAACTAAGCATTCAGTGACAGAGGAGGCGTCATGCAGACCATTAAAAAAAATGAACTAATACTATCCATCCACCACTATTTCACTAAAGGACAATGTAAGAACTAGACTCTAGCAATAGCATTAACTAACTTCAGTTCTGTAAAGTAAACTGTAACATCAATAATCACCAGCCCAAGCTAGCGCAAAGTTACAAACCAGTAGGAGAAGTGGCGAGCAGCACCTGTGTCATACAATAACAGAAGATTTTGAGACAGAATTGATCTGCAATGCAACTAAGCGCACCATTAATCGTGTTACTTATTCGTCCAAGAATTATACACAATACTTATACTACTATATATATATATTAATATTACTAGCTACTCACCAAGCCCCACGACCTCGACACCTAGCAGGTCCAACAGGTCCTGCTCCCTGTCCAGAATGTCTGCCCACCGGTGGGCCAGCTGCTGGTGGGAGCGCCGGATATCCGAGCAGTGGAAGACTGCCCGGCGCACCTTTGCCCACCGGCGGTGACGCTCCTCTGGAAGGTAACCGGAGCCTGGCCTGCCGCCTGCTGCCAAGGTCAAGGGGAGGTGGCGCTGGATGAAAAAAAGAACAGGGCGGCCACCTCCGCCTCCCCGAAAAGTTTCCAGGCCTGCACCCCTGCAGGTCACTTTCTGCCGCAAGGCAGCCGGCTCTTGAGCGCAGGCGCCTTGCCCTTCGAGACGGTTTTGCTGCTCCCCTTTACCATGGTTCTGGGGTGGAGGTGGAGGTGGAAAAGAAAAGTTAGAATAAAAGGAAAAAAAGTTAGGGGGGAAGAGGTAGGAGCTTAAATAAAGAAGTAAAATAAAACAGTAGAAAAGTTAAAAAAAGGTGGAAAAGTAGAAATAAAATGCAAAATATAAACTTAGGGACAGAGAGAGATAGATGATAAGTAAAAAAAGTAAGAAAAACTGTGAAAATAGGTAAAGATTGCAAAGATAAAAGGTGGATTGAAAACTAGGCCCAGAACCATAGCATAGAGTGTGAAAAACAAGATGGCCGCGCCCATCACGACCATGTGGGTAAGTTTGCGCGGGATTTCACGCGAACACGCACTTTGTCAGCGTGAACAAGTAGTTGTGGTCCCGAACATGACGTGCACAACGCGAACACGTTATGCGCGACCCGGAAGAGGAAATAGGGGACGCAAGCGGGCGGGACAATTGAAAAAACAAGATTGCCGCGCCCATAGCCCTACGTCACGTGTCTGTAGGGCAGCGCTGCCCTCTGGCTCAGTCCTACAGTACGGTCCAGCAGGTCCTTAAAATGAGACAGAGATGAGACTGAATCAGGTCAGGGATCAAATCATTACGCACAGCAACATCGCTTTTTCGCACCTGCACACCCAGGCTGATGCAGCCCACCCCTCCTGCAGCACCGAGCTCTACACGCGTCTGTAGAGTAGCACTGCCCGCTGGTTGAGGCCTACATTATTGTTCAGCAGGTCGTTAAAATGAGACAGAGATGTGACTGAATGAGGTCAGAGATCACATTATTACAAACGGCCACATCGCTTGTTTGCACCTGTGCACCCAGGCTGATGCACCTACCCCTCCTGCAGTACAGCCAGAGATTAGAATATTAACTACAGAAACATCGCTTGCCTGCACCTGTGCACCCAGGCTGCTGCACCCCAGCCCCTTCCCCCGCACTGTGCTCAATTGTAGGTCCTGCGCACCGAGGCTTCACTAATCACCTGCCACCATCGGTGTGTCCAACGACGTGCTCCGAGTCCGGGGTACTTTTATAGGGTGGGAGAGCAGGTCTCCGGTCGGGGAAGGTGTCTTGATACCACGATGGAAGGCGTCAGAATGCCGAGGGCATCATTATAAGGTGAGCACCCGCTCTGCCCATTTTCGGTCAATTAATTTGGTGTCTGAAAAGGGAGAAATAATTTAATGGTGGAAATGTCTGGAGGTAAATGAAGGTTTATTTCAAGCTTAATAGAAAACACCAGTTGAGTGCATCCTTTGTTTTTGAAGTACGATCTACCAACTGTTAGTGGTAATAGTGGTTTAAAGAAGAGTTGGAGTGCACAACAATACACAAGGTTAAATAATAATATGATATACCAAGGTTCACATACAAAGGAACAGGGCGTCTTCTAGAAGCATAATGTGCGTGTGTTATGCAGTGGCGGAAGCCTGTGTGCATGTACACTTACTAATGAGCTCACTACAGTGCCCTAAAAGACAAAGCCACGTGTCTGTAGGGCAGCGCTGCCCTCTAGCTCAGGCCTACAGTAAGGTCCTGCAGGTCCTTAAAATGAGACAGACATGTGACTGAATGAGGTCAGAGATCACATCATTATGCATGGCAACATTGCTTTTTCACACCTGCTCACCCAGGCTGATGCAGCCCACCCCTCCAGCAGCACTGTGTCAACACGTGTCTGTAAGGCAGCGCTGCCCGCTGGCTCTGGCCTACAGTATGGTCCAGCAGGTCTTTAAAATGAGACTGAGATGTGACTGAATTAAGTCAGCGTTCACATCATTACGCAGGGCAACTTCACTTGTTTGCACCTGCGCACTCAGGCTGATGCAGCCCACCACTCCCGTAGCAACGCAATCAATTGGAGCCGCTGTGCACAGAGGCTCCACTGCTCATCTGCTGTCATTGTTGTGTGTGCAAACACTACGGGCAGCAGTGCTCACAATTCAGTTGAAGTGTTGATTGCAGGATGGTGTACACCTCATGGGTCCCTTTTTTTTATTGCGCAGTGTGATATGCGAGGTGGATGCGGCCATATCACCTGAGGCAGTGTGGAAGAACTGGGACATGTGGTGTTGTCGTTATCCTACTTATATGTACGCAAAGTGGGATGGGCTTGCATACGTCAGGCCAGCGTAGGGGTGTGAATAATTGTTCCGGGGATCTGGGCATTGCTCAGTTGCTGCCAGGCCAGGAAGAGTACCTATGTGTGTTTCTTTTGCCGTTTTGACGTCGCAGAATGCGCAATTTACATTAATGTAGCATGTATCGGAAGGGCGGCAACTATCGCTAATGAGATGCTGTTCAAAAACATTGAATGGCGAACATCACATGTCTTTGTCAAGGTTGTGGATATGCACAGACATGCATGTCAATGATGTGCGGTATTATTGAAAGTGTTGCTTTCGCCAAGCGTACACATGTGAATGTGCTCGGATGGAGGGAGGATCAGCAGTGAGGCTACGTCATACACAGTGATCACGCTCATTACAGTCAAGCAATGTATGTCAAACGTGAATCTGAAAGTCTCACATATAAAACACCTATATTGGTAAAAACCTGACAACAGAGTGTACAGCAATACAAATCCACACATTACTGTTTACTGTTTGTCACATGTGATTTAAGATGTGCACTCTGCCTGTGGCTGATGATACTCCTTAGAGCCACCAATACCCAGTCCACAATAATGTGCACACACACACCAGGGGCATCGTGTAACACAAATGTATTTTTTGATGTAACTTTTCAGATGCATGGCCATCACACATGGAAGGCTTAATGTACAGACCATGAATATTGATCAAGATGATCGTTGCATGTTGTGTGTAGTATAAGATATGTGTACACAGAAAAAAAACTTTTCAAAAAAGCTGTTTAAGGTGAAGGTGTCTCTCATCAAACACTGTAGAGAGAATGACTTAAATGGGTGGAGTCGTCCATCTGTTACAATGGAATATGTTATGAAGCAATCAAATGCTTTTTTTAAGGTCACATGGCAATCGCGCACCGAGCGTGCAACGAGGCCGCACCCAACGCGATTTTGAGAAAATATATTTATCATAATATAAGTTTATTACAGTTAGAAATATATAAATGTTTAAAATATTTTAAATTATCGCTTGCTGTCATATACTGTTTAAAGGAATTTAAATATACCTTTAAGACAATAAAAAGGAGGGAATGGCGTACCCAGCGCAACACCATACGTCTGTGACGTAACACAGGGCCTGGCGTCGTGCACTCATCACATACGCAGGGCGCAGCGGGCGCGACCCCATACGTACATGACGTAACGTGTAGCTTGGTACTGCGTACACGTCGGATACCAAAGTAGCAGCTGGGGTGACTTCATGCGTATATGATGTTCCGCGGGATGCGGTGTCACGAACCTGTCAGATACGAAATGCGCATCAATTACGAGTTTAGCAATATGTTGGATTTGATTCACGTGGTGATGGAGCTTGGTATGCTACCGGTATAGGAGTGCAGTTTTCTCCCCCAAAAAATATGAGATACATATTTTGGGGGGAAGATATAAAACATTACATCATTTTTAAAGTAAACAAAAAGAAGTATAATAGAGTTCCAAAATATTAAAAAATATAATAGAAAACATATAGGTTGTATTAACATTAAAATATGAAATTAACATTTAAAAAACCTTTGAAATTCACTGAAAAAAACATAGGCTTTACAGACGTTATAGTTAGGAATTAGCATTTAAAAAACCTTAGAAATTCACCACAAAAAAAAACATAGGTTTCAGGAACATTATAGTTAGTTGAACATTTGACTCATATAAAACCAGAGAAATTCACCTGTTATAGTTAGTTGAGCTAACGATAACTCACGCGCCCGCAATGCACTGGTGGTGATGTCACGTATTACATCACAGCGTTTTTACATATGTTCGCTCAAATATGTTTAAATCCAATGTTTAGTACACTGGTGCACTTTAAGACAAATTATAACAGATTTTCTTGCATTTTGTCTGTGGGATCTTATCACTATTTACATGTATATATATTTCACACATGTTTGCGTTCTTGCTTGACATTTAGTATATCTGTGTTCAACCTCATATCCTTTGACTGTGCCTATAGTGGTATATATGTCGTATATCAATGTCATCTGGATATGGTGTCCATTTTAGTGTTCTGAGATTCAGTACCTGATCGTGACCTTCAAGTTGCACCCTGATAATTTTGATTCCTGGATTGGTATCCATTCTTAGTGCTAGAGTTTTCCAATGTCATTTTGAAGGATCCCCCTGCATTTTCTCTTGCACCATCTTGCATTGGTGCAATCCACTTCGGTGCCTGTTTTATTTGCGATTTGCACATGATGGCCAGTTCCATGTTCCATTATATACATATTTACAGGTGAATGTACATTTCTTCATCATTATTGAAACCCTTAGGAGTCTTTGTATGTAGCCTTATGATGTATTTTGACTCCAGTTGTCTCAATTTCCTTTCCCTGTCGCCAGCTCTCTCATTCGGCAAGATGGTATCCAGTCCAAAGTATTCTATGTTTCTCCAGTCACTCTTCTGACTCACTGCTAGATGTTGCGCTGTTGCGTAGTTGGCATCTTTGTTTTTAACAGCTCTAATGTGCTCCACGATGCGCTTTTTGAGTGCACATGTTGTGCTTCCGATGTATTTTAATCCGCATGCAGATTGTATGATATAGACATACTGAGTGGTACAAGTCCATTTGTGATTGGTCTTGATGGTTTTGTCCTCTGTGTCTGTTATTTCTTTTTTGTTTATAGTAATTTTGCAGGCTTTTCAGTTGTTACATTTCTTGAATCCCACTTGTTGCTGTGCCAACCAATTCTTTTTTTTTGGGGGGGGAAATTACTTTGTACAATTTTTATCCTTTAGTGAGGCAGTTTTACGATATGTAACTTGGGGTCTGGTGCCTATGAATTTCCCAATGTCTAGGTCTTGTTGTATTAGATGCCAATATTTTTGTTTGATTTTTATTATTTTTGGGCTTTCTTTGCAGTATGTCAGGATTATTCTCAGGTTTGACTTAGTTAGAGCTCTTTCTGCTTGAAATTCTTTCTTTTTTCCTTTATTGTTTCTTTTTCCATTCTGGTCATAAGGACGTCCATGTGTGTTGATTGTTGCACCTTGGCAACACTCTTGTTTAGGTCTCTTTGTCTGTTTCCCCTGTTTTTCAATCTATCTGCGCTTGAGGGTATTTTTAGTTTTGCATCCTCATCTTTTAAGAAATTTCTTCTAATTCGCATGAATTCCTCGTATAGAATACTTTTCAACAGCGGTTTGGGGTGGAAGCTAGTGGCATGCAGAATGCTGTTGGTTGCTTTTTTCTTCCTATATAAGGTTGTCTGTATCTGCCCTTCATCAATGTACACTGTTGTGTCTAGAAAATTGTTTCTCGTTTTGCTTGTTGAGAAGGTGAAGGATAAGCCGATATCATTTTCATTAAATTTTCATTGAATTCCTCCTTGTCACTATTCCATATTAGGAACAAATCGTCAATGTATCTTCTCCAGAGTACTGATGGTTTTCGGGGCCCCAGGCAATTTCCTTTTCCCACCACCCCTTGGTGAGATTGGCAAAGTTAGGCGAAAAGGAAATGCCCATTGCAGTACCACACAGTTGTTGGAATATTACATAATTGAACAGGAAGATATTGTTCTTTAAGCATATTTCTATCATCTGAAAAAGCATAGCTAAATGTTGCAATTCGGTGATCTTCCTTTGTTTTAGGAAATATGCACATGCATGTAAGCCTATATGATGCTCTATTGAGGTGTAAAGTGATACAACATCAATTGTTGCCATGATATAGTTGGAATCCCATGTGGTGTTTGCCAATGTGTGTAAAAAATCCCCATTGTCCTTTACGTATGAGCTTATGTTTTTTACCATGGGTGCCAAGACGTAATCCACATATGATGATATGGTCTCATAAAGGGAATCAAAGGAAGAGACTATTGGTCTCCCGGGATGGTTGATTTGTGTTTTATGAATTTTCGGCAGAAAATAAACAGTAGGTATTGTTGGATATTCTTTGAACAGATATTGTCATTCATTTTCACTGATTAGAATCTGCGCATGCCATTCATTTATGTTCTTTTGTATCTCCAAGATTATTTTGTTAATTGGATTGTTGCTCAGTTTTTTGTATTTCATTGTGTCTTCCAATTGACTGTACGCTTCTTTGACATAATCTGTTGTGCTTTGGAACACAATATTTCCCCCTTTGTCGGCCGGCTTTATTATTATTTTAGTGTTTTCCATTAGTGATTTTATCGCTGCATTTTCTTTGCAGGTTAAGTTTTCATTTTTCTTGATTTTACATACTTTCTCTATTCCATCTAGATCATTCATGATTGTGTCTGAGAATAGATCTATTTTATTTCCAGGTACTAGTTGTAGGCAATATTTGGACTTGTTTTTCATGCCACTTCTGATATATTTTTTTGTTTCTATCCCCAGTTATTCTAAAATTTGGCCTTCTGATGTTTCTTCCTCATTCAAATCTCTAGCCAAATCAAAAAGTGTTTTTAGATCCAGGATTTGATCTATGGTTAGACTGCATTCATCTGTGTCTTCTTCTAATGTTGGTTCAATTGTTACTTTTGTCTTTTCTTTACTAGCATGAATTTTGGTGAGTTTCAATTTTCTTATGTATTTACATATGTCAATTTTCGTGTCAGTGTATTCGTAATGTCTCTCTGGACAAAATGACAGTCCTTTGTTTAATACTGAGCATTCCGCTTGAGATGGGGTATAGTCTGAGAGATTCATTATCACATTTTTTTCCACAGTTATTTCCTGTGTGTTCGATTCCGCAAGGGTTACTGTGTTTTGGTTGCTGTAGTTGCGCTTTGATCTTCGGGTTTTTCTAATGGTGGGAAAGACCTTGAATTGCCTCTTCCACGTCCTTTGCCTCTCCCTTGTCCCCGATTTCTTGACAGACTTTGGTGTACAGTTACCAGGCGTATTTCTTCTAAAAAACTTGTCTTTTTTAAAAAGTTTGTTCCTCCAGCGGTTTCATTTTCACTCACATCTGATTCCCTTGTGGTGTTGCCTACTCGTTTTGGTGGATTTCTTGCATAGTTCACTTTCAGCGTATCAAATCTTCTTGCAAATGTGAGAATCCTTCCTTGTTGATAATCGTTCTCATCTCTTATGAATTTCCTATGTTTTCGCTCTTGTATCTCATCTTCATGTTTTTCAAGCTGGATTTCCATCTCCTTTCCTAATTTTATTGACTCATCCTTGTTCATGGTTCCCACTTTACTTTCTAATTCTTTTATGAGAATGTGCATTTCCTCTAGTTCCAATTCTGCATATTTTATCAATATCCTCATCATGTTCTTAGAACATTTCTTATTGTTAGCCCCATTCATTTAGCATTTCTGTCTTTGTTTCTGGGTGCATTGGCATGGTAAAAATCCTTAAACCTCTTGGAATATGATCGATTTCAAGATATTTTTTTAAAGCCATGTTTTCCCAGCTTTTGCTAATTTCCTTTTTTATATTGTAATTTTAGCTGTAAAAATAGTTATTTTAAAGTAGGATTATGTTTGCGCTGCATATCTGCCCCTTCAGTTGTTTCAGCGCGTACTCCCGTCTTTAGTTGAAACATTGTAGCCATTTTTAGTGCTCGCTTTGCTTTTCTTGCCTCCATTTCCTATTTTTTTAACCCACCACAGTGTATGTAATCTTTGTATTGTTGCATGTTTGGATTATATTGTTTTGGTGCTCTGGCTCAGGTTCTTTACCTTTTGTGGGCTTTATCTGACGCTGACTGAAGGATTTCTACTATAGTGCAACACTGAATGCCGTACCTTTGTGTTTCGGCGGTTTACCAGTGCAATTTTGCCTTCTCACTCAAGTTGCTCCGATAGAGATTCTCCGAGTACAAATTGCGATGTAGCTCCACTCCCCTCTCTGGGAGACTCCTGTCCAGGTGGGGCTCCTCTGCTCCGTCCGTCAGCGCTCAACCCGATGGGTGTCTGTCGGTGTCAATTTCCTCCGGTGTACTCTCGTACGGGCACCTCCGACTTGGTTCAAACTGCAAGCAATATTTATCACGAGTCGGAGTGCTCAGCAGCGGGTGCAGACTATGGGTCGGACCATCGTCCGAACATCAATTTTAAAACAATTATTAGTCGCACACAGATTTCCTTCAACTCAATAGATTTATTCTTCAAAACAGAGCCAGTATGCATAACCGACGCATTTCGGCCAGCACAGGCTTTGTCACAGTAGGGAGACACTACTATTACTCGTGTTTTTATAGCGTTTCTTTTTCCTACCTTCCTATCGCATTCCGGGAATGGTTGTTTTTCAAAAATTCAGTAAAAAGCACTTGTAACCCATTGACAGAAAGCACATATTGTTGTATACAATTATCTCACAATGTTTGTTCATATGTTCTCCCTGTTATATGGTGTTGGTTCAAATATGTTTAACTCCAATGTTTAGTACACCGGTGCACTTTAAAACAAAATTATTACAGATTTTCTTGCATTTTGCAACTTACCACTATTTACCTATATACATTTTACACATGTTTGTGTTTGTGCTTGATATTTAGTATGTCTGTGTTCGATCTCATATCCTTTGACTGTGCCTATAGTGGTATATATGTCGTATATCAATGTCATCTAGATATGGTGTGCATTTTAGTGTTTTGAGGTCTAGTACCTGATCGTGACCTTCAAGTTACACCCTTATAATTCTGATTCCTGGATTAGTATCTTTTTCTAGTGCTAGAATTTTTGGCTCTGTGTGTGAACAAGGCAGGGTCCCTGCCGAAACACGTCACAGCACAGCCGCCACAGCTGCGCTGAACTTTATACCTCATTCCCCACCCTGATGGGACTTTCAAATGCAGGAAATTTGAGAGCTGTGGGGGCCAGAGTGGAGATGGAGTACCATTATTGCAGGCATGAACACTTATGGGACATTGTTGCTTTCCTCTGTGTGACCCACTTGGGGATTATTTTAATGCACACAGCACCGACTGCGGCTACCACTTTGGACATGCTCGAACTACTGAACCCATAATGCATTTGAAAGTCCCATCAGGGAATGAGGTATAAAGTTCAGCGCAGCTGTGGCGGCTGTGTTCATAGCCAGTGAGCATGGGCATTTTGCCCGAAACGCGTTTGGCGCTCCATGGAGGAGTAAATGCGCTTTCTCTCAATCTGCAATAAAGAAAGGATTTTTACCTTCACCTGAGTTGGCATTTCCATAGTAAGAGCAACCTTGTATTTGGAATTGAAATGCGGCGAGCCTTCTTCGCGGGAATGCCCCGCCACACAACCTGCAGACCACGGCTCTCAAATTTGGGGCCAGAGTGGAGTTGGAGGACCATTATTGCAGGCATAAAAACTTATGGGACATTGTTGCTTTCCTCCATGTGACCCACTTGGGGATTATTTTAATGCACAGAGCACCGACTGCGGCTACCACTTTGGACATGCACGAACTACTGAACCCATAATGCAATTGAAAGTCCCATCAGGGTGGGGAATGAGGTATAAAGTTCAGCACACCTGTGGTGGCTGTGTTCATAGCCAGTGAGCAAGGGCATGGTGCCTGAAACGCGTATGGCGCTGCATGGAGGAGTAAATGCGCTTTGTCTCAATTTGGAATAAAGAAAGGATTTTTACCTTCACCTGAGTTGGTGTTTCCATAGTAAGTGCAACCTTGTATTCGGAAGATATATATATATATATATATATATATATCAACAAAAAGAGTTGTCCCCTCAAAGCACCACAACACAGGTAGGTAAAACTTGGGTTTATTCGGCAGAAGCTACAGCAAAAATGGTCAGAGCACCGCTCAGTCTTTCTCTAGCCGACGCGTTTCGTGCTGTCTCGCACTTCATCAAAGGGCTGAATGACTTGCAAACACCACGCTGGAAGCGAGCACCTGATATCAAAGGAGACCCGCCCTGGTGGGCGTAGACAGCGCTGCTGCCTGACGGTCTCTGTAGTGCTCGCACAATTCTCTCAAGTGAGTCCGCTTGGGTGCAGCCTGATAAATGTCAATAAAACCCCAGTGGGTGAGTGGATGTCCTGTACTCATATTGCTGCACCATGCGACTTGTGCCTCCACACCTCCTGGCCAAATCATGCTCCATCTCGGTTTGTGTAGAGCCTTGGTCCGCTTCCATGCGGCGGGGCACTTTCACGGCAGGACTGGCCGTTACATACCAACAAAGAGAGTTGTCCCCTCAAAGCACCACAACACAGGTAGGTAAAACTTCGGGTTTATTCGGCAGAAGCTACAGCAAAAATGGTCAGAGCACCGCTCAGTCTTTCTCTAGCCGACGCGTTTCGTGCTGTCTCGCACTTCATCAAAGGGCTGAATGACTTGCAAACACCACGCTGGAAGCGAGCACCTGATATCAAAGGAGACCCGCCCTGGTGGGCGTAGACAACGCTGCTGCCTGACGGTCTCTGTAGTGCTCGCACAATTCTCTCAAGTGAGTCCGCTTGGGTGCAGCCTGATAAATGTCAATAAAACCCCAGTGGGTGAGTGGATGTCCTGTACTCATATTGCTGCACCATGCGACTTGTGCCTCCACACCTCCTGGCCAAATCATGCTCCATCTCGGTTTGTGTAGAGCCTTGGTCCGCTTCCATGCGGCGGGGCGCTTTCACGGCATGACTGGCCGTTACATACCAACAAAGAGAGTTGTCCCCTCAAAGCACCACAACACAGGTAGGTAAAACTTCGGGTTTATTCGGCAGAAGCTACAGCAAAAATGGTCAGAGCACCGCTCAGTCTTTCTCTAGCCGACGCGTTTCGTGCTGTCTCGCACTTCATCAAAGGGCTGAATGACTTGCAAACACCACGCTAGAAGCGAGCACCTGATATCAAAGGAGACCCGCCCTGGTGGGCGTAGACAGCGCTGCTGCCTGACGGTCTCTGTAGTGCTCGCACAATTCTCTCAAGTGAGTCCGCTTGGGTGCAGCCTGATAAATGTCAATAAAACCCCAGTGGGTGAGTGGATGTCCTGTACTCATATTGCTGCACCATGCGACTTGTGCCTCCACACCTCCTGGCCAAATCATGCTCCATCTCCCCTCAAAGCACCACAACACAGGTGAGAAAATTACTCCGGGAGCTTTAGGGCTGGCTAACCCAACATACAGGTGTGGCTACCTTTCCCTAACACTCCCTTCCAGCCCCCCTGCTGATTTAATTAATGAGGCTCCCATCTGGCTGGGGGTACAGGAAGAGGAGGGAGGGTCTGTTCCTGCCCTAATCTGTCATTCCACCTTTGAGCACCAGATTGGCTACCCGTCTTGTCTTGTGATTGGCAGCAGCAGCTCTTCTCCTCCCACAGGATGTCTGCTTTGTCTCAATGCATGCCACTTTACACCTGATCTAAGCGATTTGCTTCACCCTGTTGAAGGCTAGCCAGTCAGAAGAGGCTGCTAGAAGGCTGGATTTTGGCATGACAGAAAAACAAGTTCTGTAACCTTTTCTGTCATAGTTATAATAAATCCAACCGTGGCAAGTTGTTGGATTCATTCTAATTATTATTGTGACACTTTGAAGTATCATTTGAACTCACTACTATCAATAGTTAGACTTTAATAAAGTTTAATAAAGCCTTCCCATGGTATCCTACAAAGCGAATGCATTAAAATAATAATAATAATATTGAGCATTTGTAAAGCGCCTGGTTACACCAGCTGGTGTTTCCCCGCGCTGTGATGAGAGGCTGGAAACAAGAGAACCTGACAACAGAAGCACCTGAACAATTCAAGAGACCCTACAAGCGCTGAAAAAGATGAGTTTTCAGGTCTTTCCTAAACTTAACCTCAGAGCCCTCTAACCTAAGGCTCATATGAAGTTTGTTCCAGTTCTGCGGAGTCAGACGACAGAACGACCGGCCCCCCATCCAAGCCTTCTGGACCCTGGGAACAAGTAGCAGGCTCGTCCCACAAGATTTAAGTAGCCTTGTGGGAGACTAGCGGGTGATCAGGTCAGCCAAGTATGCGGGACCCATTCCCTGGGAAATGCGATGACATACACAAAGTGCCTTAAACAGCACCCGTTCCCTAATGGAAAGCCAATGAAGGATCGCCAGAGCCTTCCTTGAGGAGGCCCTCCTCGGTTGCATGAGGACCAGCTCCGCGGCTGAATTCTGTAGACATTGAAGTCTATTCAAACATTCAGCCGTAGCGCCCAGATACAGTATATTTCCGTAATCAAGGGGAGATGTCACAAGCGCATGTACCATAGTCTTCCTAGCAGAAACAGGCAGCAAATCCAGAGTTTTATGAAGGCCCTAAAGGACCCCGAAACAGGTCTCCACCACCCGCCTAGTTTGGTATTCGAAGAAGAGCTTGGGATCCAGCCACACACCCAGGTTCTTCACCTAATCGCTAGGCATAGGAGTAGGTCCCAGACTCTGGGGCCAGCAAGCCGATGACCACACTGACGGGGAAACCCACAATTGGCAGTGTTTTCCTCACCAGGGCTTATAAAACATCTTTTATAATGTTCCTGTTGAATTTGCAGATAATTTTAATTTAAAAGCCGTCTACAAAGCAGGGAAGAATTTAAAATGGCCGCAATCCACCCAGCAGTGCACACTTAAGTGCATTAAATCTCCAGGGCCCCTAAACCTACTTGTCCTACTGTATACTGGGGACTTACAGGTAGGTTGTCAGTATTAATTGTAATCACACTTAATTACCATGTACTTTTAACAAGAGCACAAGCCCAGCAGAGGCGGTGAAGTAAACAAAAGAACCCATCGTGGGTAGAAGGCTTGATCAGACCAATAATCTTTCTTGTGTTCTGGTGCACTCCAGTTGGAGACCACTTGCGATGAAATATGACCCAAGGATAGGTTACATGTTAAAGTGCTGTGCACAGTGACACTTTATGCTCCCTCTATGACTGCACCATCCATCTGGTGCCACTGCTGGTTGGTGTAATAACAATCTAGTGCCACCTGACTCAGAGACCCTATTCCTCACAATGCAGGGTCAGGAATGCAGTACACAGAAATAAACATCATCCGAATGCACATACTCAAACGTAGGACACCAGTCCTCTGCACCACATGTCCCCTAGTGTCTCTGCTTCACGGGTGCTGGCCAGCCAGAGGCAGCCTTTGCTCCAGGGTTGGAATTAGATGGAGGGTGGCCAAGGAAGAGGGTTTCCATATATCCTACCATAATTGCTGAGAACTTGAGTGAGTAGAAAATAGATAATAGAATCAGAGTTGTTCCAAGCAGGGGGACCCAACTTATGATTAGCCCAGTCCACCCATATCACTTAAAATGTCCCTGGTCTCAAAATCACCTAGTCCTGAAGAACATACTTTGGCAGAGATTAGGGAAAACTTAAACTCTTTATTCAACTGGTTTTAAGTTTTCTCTTATTTTGCCATGTAGTCAACATATAAAGTGGAAATGTATAACATTAAATCTGCAGAGCACAGCCTCACTGTGTACTTTTATTGAAACTTACGCCTCAGCTTTCCATTTAAAATAAAAATGTGTTCAAATTCTGCCAACTGTTTATCAATGTTTGTCCTTTATTCTGTCCAGCTCCTCTGTGCAAATCTGTTCAGTTAGTTTCTGTGGTGATTTACTTCAGTTCTTTCTTTAGTATATCATATGTTCCTTAAGACTGTCTCAAATAACTGTTCAAATACCGGAAAGTTGCAAAGCCCATTTGCATTGCACAGAGAATATGTTTCCTAAAAGAGCATAACATAATATTCCTTGATACCTATTACAACACATCACCTTACATTCTATGGTTTCACACATGCACAGATATAGTGGAAAATATTGCGTCACAGTCCTTTTTAGGGCAAGATTTAGCTGCAGCACGCATGCGCTGCTCGCTCTGCGAGGCATGCAGTAGTAGAGTATGGGAGACAAGCTGCCCTCACTCTCCACCCTTATTTTCCATTGGCTTCTTTGTTTGTCCTTCGCAAATTCTGTCTTCTGATTGATTATGAGGCTTGTTAGTCCAGCCTTGTTATGCCATGTAGTCATTTGTACCCTCCCTTGGCTAGTGGCCCCTTTACTCCGAGTGTTACACTGTGTGTGCGTGTTATTTAGATCACTTTTTTTTGTCTGTGCCTTCTCACCCCCTCCCATGTCCACACTCCCAATGTCCATGCCTTCTCGCACCCCAACCCCCCACTCACACTCCCGCTGTGCATGCCTTCCCGACCCCCTGCCCCATCCGCCTGCATTCCTGTTTGCAATGCCATATGTCTTGCGTAAATGCGAGTCCTATTGCATTGCAAATGCTTGTTTTCATTCATCGGTACAGTTGTGCCCCTCATGCTGCTTCTTTATTATGAATTACTTTAAAGAGGGCCTGTGTGCTTACATAGGCTTTTCGTAGGCAGGGGAAGTGTGTTACCATGAAGAATATAAAAGTAAGGTCCCGATCCAGAAACATCAAACAGGACCAGGGCTGAAAAGGAAAGTTGCTGTGAAAGCAGCAGCATGAGCAGCCCGTCTCCAGCCCTTTCCTCGCACAGGCTTTACAAGTTCCCAGTGATGCTTATCACAAACCCAGCTAGTTTGAATTGCACTCTCCCTGCCTGCTCGTGCTGCTTTACCCACCCTGCCCCTCTTCAATCCACATTCTTGTTGTTGGTACACCCTCACACGCCTACCCCTGTCTGTTTTTGCTCCCTGAGGTCCCCCTCCTCCGCTATCCGTTCTGCTCCCTACCTCCTCTTGACAGTGAATGACACCTTAAACAAATTCATCAAGCTCATAGTGGGAGTTAGCATTCTTTGTCCGGGTAAGGTGCCAAGCTTCACCTAGCACCCCAAGGCATGTGACAGCGAAAACAAAAATAAATAGTCATAATTGATAATTGCCATAAATCACCCCATGGTCTGAAAAAGGACAACTCACATTGAACTCTAAAAATGTTTGCCCCCTCACACAATGCGTTGCACTGTAAAAATGTTTGCTCCCACACAATGCACACAGTTAAGACCTGAGGCTTCCAAATTATTTTCATCCATTTAGTTTTTCTTTTAAGAAGCTTTTTATTGTAACAGAGAAAAATGAAGGCAGTACATAATCAATCTTACAAGCACAATTACGCATTATTATCCCTTCCCCCCCCCCCCAGTGTATTGCTCACGGGCCATGCAGGGCCGCCACCCTCCATATTTCCTGGTAGGCTGTCACCATCAAATTGTTTCCACTTGAAATAAGGCAAGGGTTCTGACACCCACCAGAGGCGCACAAGGACTCCCCCTAATACATTCCATTTATTGCAGACTTCCCCTTATTTTTTGGGGCTTCCTCTTTGCGTATATACTGTTTTCTCTGCCACCATGGACCAGTCCATATCCCTCTTCCAGTCTTGCAATAGGGGCGGGGAGGAGGTCCCCCAATGGTGCACTATATTTCTTTTGGCCAGCATATAGCCCGGGCTTAACCAGATTTGGTCTGCTCTCCCTAGGTTTTTGTCCTCCCCCACATTCAAAAGGCACAATTTAGGCGATATCTGGAGCACTTCTCTCACCACCCCGACATACAATCCCCCACTGCATGCCAATAGAGCTGAATCACCTGACAATGCCATATAATATGGTAGAAAGATCCCGTCTCTCCGCATCCACTGATACAGGTCGCTTCCGCCCTACTTCCCATCTTTACAACTGTCGTGCTTGAAATGTAGATTCTGTGTAATATTTTGATATGGACCAGTTGAAACCGGGCTCTGATTGCTACCTCCCTCGGAGAGGTCAGGGCCTCTGGCCTGTCCTCCTCCTGTAAGTCTGGAATGTCAACACTCCAGCGATCCTTCTGGACTGTGAGCGAGTCAGGTAGGTTATTGATTAGCTTTTTATACGTTAGTAGATGGATCGTGTAATTGGTGAAGGTCCTTGGCTGCCTGGTGGTCTCCCACAGCCCAGCTAGACTGCGCCCTTGAGAACAACGGGCCATTAATGTAGGGGTGAGGGTCAAATCACAGGTGCAAGGAAACAAGCTCACAGTGCTGGCTCATGGGCTGGAGGCTGCCACAGCTGTGGTTACTAGCGGGTCTAGACCTCAAGTATGTCGGGCGAACAGTTGCGGTATCAGAAATGTTCCCTGGAGTAGACATTTGAGATGTCATCAGTGATGTCATGAGGGATGTCACTGACCTAGTCATGAGTGATGTAATATGTGATGTCATCAGCAGTGCATTGCGGGCACGCGAGTTATAGTTAGCTGAACTAACTATAACGGGGGAATTTCAATGGTTTTGTATGAGTGAAATGTCCAGCTAACTATAACTTGTGTGAAACCTATGGTTTTTTCAGTGAATTTCTAAGGTTTTTTAAATGCTAATTCCTAACTATAACGTGGCTGAAACCTATGTTTTTTTTCAGTGAATTTCTAAGGTTTTTTTAAATGCTAATTCCTAACTATAACGTGGCTGAAACCTATGGTTTTTTCAGTGAATTTCAAAGGTTTTATAAATGATAATTTTTAAATGTATTAATTGTTATATTTTTTTATACTGATTTACTACATTGTTTTAAGGTATTTATTTTTAGATATTTATTTTTTTAATTACATTACATATTTTTATTATAAATTGAAAAACAAATGTTTTTAAAAATATTGAAATTGTAATATTTTTTTTATTTTATATATTTTTTTATTTATATATATTTTATATAGTAGGCAATGATATCCTATTGAAGGTAATTCAAGTTACTGGTAAGTACGGTTAAAATAACTTTTCAGGATCAGTACTGGGCTGAAAGATGCAGCACTGAGGTCTCTCTTTATAACAGGTGAGTAAATCGGAATTCGTAGTTCCGATTGCATAAAGTCCCCGGGGTAGGCACACCAGGACACTGCAGGAGCCGGCCCTGGGGGGTGACAGGCCCCCAGAGCCACCACAAGGCTCCAGGAGGGGGGCCGCGTGGACCCCCTCCCAACAAATAAAAGCCACGGGGTGGTGGTCCCCAGGTCTGGAGGGTCCGTCATGGACCCCCCTATTTTAAAGATTAGCGCCCCAGGGAGCATGGACTACATTAACCATGATGCTACGAAGTTAAAGCTCGAAACGCGTTTGGCACCTAATGGCGCGTGCTGGTGGGCTGTGATTGCTGCTACCTGCGGTGCTTGTGCGGATACCCCTCTGAGTGTGGCGTCTTCTTTGGGGCAACCTTGGTGTGAGAAATTGAGCGGCCTGTCCAGCCGCGAAGATGCCCTGCTGCCGGACCGGCGGTTCTGTGATGCATGATGTTACTAGCATCACCAAGATCGAAGGGGGTCATTGCTGCCGGTAAATATTGGCAACAACGCAGTCTCCGTCGCCATGCGGCCATCCATGTGAACATTTTAAATACTTACCTACTTAGGATGCATTATGTCTTGGGGGCTTTGGAACCCACTTGGGTTAGTATTGGGACTACAAGAACTTTGGCATTAACAAGCATGGACTACATTAACCATGATGCTATGCTGCCTACGCCCACATGGGCGGGTCTTGTGAAATTTAAATAAATATGGTGTCCCAACTAAAAACCTTGAGTCTCCTTGTTTGCCACTGATGAAGAGCGAAGTTAAAGCTCGAAACGCGTTTGGCACCTAATGGCGCGTGCTGATGGGCTGTGATTGCTGCTACCTGCGGTGCTTGTGCGGATACCCCTCCGAGTGTGGCGTCTTCATATATATATATATATATATATATATGCAGTCGCCAGTAGGTAGTTATGGTTAGGACCTAGTTTCCATAGGAAGAACATTTTTGTTTTACCTATAACTTTAGCTTTGTTTGATGAATCTTCATGAAATTGTCCAAACAAATTATTTGTTCATATCAGCTCCTTTGTCTAAAGTTTGGGGGTGATTCATCAAGGGGGGCTGAAAAAAAGGGAGGTCCCAAAACATGTTTTCTCCATGTTAATTTACATAGGAAAATTTAGACAAGGCTACAGGTCGAACGGGTGAACAGAATTACCCCAAATTTGGTGTAAATCTATTCAGTATTTTTAGAGAAATATCGAAATTTATAGATATCGATATTTGGGAATTCTGCCATCTGATTGGCTGAGGCGTTACGAGCACGAGCTTGCTGCTTATTGGTTGCGAGCGCTGCGAGCGGTTGCCACTAGGAAGTGTTTTGGATGCCATTTTGTGATTCCGTTGAAGCGAGTAAGGGGAAAAAAGGGCAAAAAAATAGGAAAGTAGGGTAGGAGCACTGTAAGCTCTGTGGGGGAGTGCAAAGCGAAGTAGTCACTCCTACCTGTCTGAAAGTGCGGTGTTGCTCAGAGTGACATGGTGCTGAGATGATATGCTGCTACACTCGGGTATGAAACCGAGAGTCTAAACCGTGAGCTCATTGCTGTAAAGTGCTGTGCTCTGGACTTTGTAACATACGTATGCAAGTAGTGTTAGTAGGCATTTATACCATACAGGGAGTGGTAAGCGAACTACTCACCGCTATCGTGGGCTTATACTATACCGGAAGCGGAAAGCGAAGTACTTATGCCTACCGGTGTGAAGACTTGGGGATCAAACCGAGGCGATTACTGTAAAAGGATGGGCTCTGGGCGCTGTAGTATACATGTGCAAGTAGTGTTAGTAGGCGTTTATACTATATAGGGAGTGGGAAGTGAACTACTGACCGCTACCGTGTGTTTATACTATACCGGAAGCGAAGTGCCCACGCCTACCGGTGTGAAGACTCGGGGATCAAACCGAGCTGATTGCTGTAAAGTGATGGGCTCTGGGCACTGTAGGATACTAGCCGCTGTAGTATAACTGTGTAAGTAGTGTTAGTATACGTTTATAGTATATAGGGAGGGGGTAGTGAACTACTTTCTCCTACTGGTCTGAAGACTCGGGGGTTAAACCGTGAGCCTAAATTGGGAGCTCATTGCTGTAAAGTGATGTGCTCTGGGCGCTGTATTTTACCTGTGGAAGTAGTGTTAGTTTGCGTTTATATAAAACAGGGAGTGGGAAGCGAACTACTCACCCCTACCGGTCTCAAGACTCCTGTATGAAAGCAAGAGCTCATTACTGGAAAGTCATGTGCTCTGTGTAGTATTCCAATGTAAGACATAGTAGAATGTTAGTATGTAATTCACTAGAATTTAAGTATGTAATGTTAGAATGTAGGACTGTCATGAGGGGAACCTTGGGGAGTTTGTACATGGTGCTGTAGAAGATGGTTGCCTTGCTGTCTGCTCCTGTTGGTAGGTGTTTAAGGTGTCTTGTTTTCCTGCAACAAATCTACTTATCGGATCCACTGCTGCCTGCCTCGTCACTACATAAATGTGGTGACGAGCAGGAGAAGGTAAAAAGAAGGCAGAACTCACCAATATTTCAAAGTTGCTTGCGTTGTGCTGAAGAACCGTTTTCTTCGTGTAGCTGTTGCTACTCATCCCAGGGTCGTCGACTCATTGAACTATGTCATCCGACCTCTGGTAGGATTTATATTTTTAGATTTTGTGCTTCCTTTGCCTCTTCACTACACTCTGGTCGCTGTACTACACGTGTGTAAGTAGTGTTAGTATACATTTATACTAACCAATGCATCATTGTCCTAGGGAGCTCGACCTCCCAGGCGCAGCTCATACAATGTCCTGGGGTGTGCATCCGCGGGACATTTATGTTTGGTATTAGAGTGAGGATGCATGGCTTCCACCCTGTGATAGCAAATCCTTGTTTGACTAGTTGAAGCAAGAGGAGGTAAACCTTGTATCGCTTTAATAGAGTGGATCCGGATGGTAAAAATGGAGAAGAAACAAAAGTGGGGTTTCACTTGTTGATTTAAATGAGGCTCCTGGTGGGTAATGTTCAATGGCTAATCCTATTATTATATTGCGACTCTGTAGGACTAGGGATCTTAATGTCACTTGTAAATTAGGCGCGGAAGGGCACAGAGACGTTTCGTAGCCTAGGGGATTGGGCCTCGGCAGTTCCTGAAGCCGCGGTTGTCCTAGGTAGTGCCTTATTGGTTCTGTAATCACACGGGTAGTACTCATGGTGTTATAAAGTGATACACGCATAGAACCCTTGCAGTTTTTGTAAATATGTATGTAATAGTCTGTTGGTTTACATTTGGTAGGTACACTGCAAAATTACAAATGTTTTCCCTCATAATCTCCTATAAACAGACGATTTTCACAATGAAGTACAGACAAGTGTTGTCAGAAAAAAGAAGACCTATACACTCAATTATTTATTGGAAAAAAAAAATCTTTATTAAAACAACACAAATAAATGGAAACGCAAACAACAGTATAACATTAAATACGTGGGTGGGACTCCTCCGGAAGCAGTGTACAAAACCTGACAGACAAAATGAAACATAAGTATGTGTGCCATGTGGAAGAGGAAAAGAAAGGTAGTCCGAATGAAAGGTAGATAGTGAGAATGGGAGAGGGAATGGGTAGTGAGAGTCAAAAGAACAGAGGGAGGAGGAGACAGAGCGTTGGCCTACTGCACGCAGCCCTCAGTGTTTACGTCCCGTCACCCGTTTGTCTAGGCCGCTGGGGTCCGCGAGAAAGAGTGTGGTCGAGCAAGTCCTTAAAATGAAACATATGAATGAGGCCAGAGATTACATTATTAGCTATGGTAACATCGCTTGCCACCACCTGTGCACCCAGGGTGCTGCACCCCAGCACCTTCCCCTGCACTGTGCTCAATTGTAGGTCCTGCGCACCGAGGCTTTACTGAACACCTGACACCACCGGTGTGTCCAACGACGTGCTGGTGCAAGCCCTGACTCCGGGGTCCCTTTGTAGGGTGGGAGAGCAGGTCTCTGGTCGGGACGGTGTCTTGATACCACGGTGGAAGGTGTCAGAATGCCAGGGGCATTATCACGGGGTGAGCACTATTTTGGCTCAATCAATTCAGTGTCTGAAAAGGGAGAAATAATTTAATGGTCAAAATGTCTGGAGGTACATGAAGTTTATTTCAAGCTTCATAGAAAACACCAGTTGAATGCATCCTTCGTTTTTGAAGTACGATCTACCAACTGTTAGTGGTAATTGTGGTTCAAAGAGGAGTTGGAGTGCACAGAATGCACAAGGTTAAATAATAATATGTTATGCTAATGTTTACATACAAAGTAACAGAGCGCCTGCTAGAAGCATAATGTGCGCGTGAAATGCAGTGGCGGAAGCCGTGTGCATGTACACTTAGTAATGAGTAACCCTGGGTGGAGAACTACGCTCCGCTCGCGGAGTTTGCGAATTTTCAGCAACTTCGCGGTGAGCGCGAAGTTGTCGACTACTTTGCAATCTACAGCGTAGCGTAGTAGTTTTTCTTCCTCGCGCGCTCAATAGCATTGTCGCGTGCGAGGTAATGACTTACCGTGGTTCTGCGTTCGCTTTCTCGCTTTTCCCTCCCGGTCGCGTTCGCTACGATGTTTGGGATCCGGCTGCCCAATCCCATGCGACTGTGAGAACGCAATAACGTCATTCGGACGCGCGAACACGTCATTAGGACGCGCGATCTTCCTTGCAGCGCCATGTTGGTAAGATCGCGTTTCCGAACACGCAGAAACTGCAAACTGGCACAGACAATCTCTCAAGCATGTTAAAACCTTCTCAAAAATGATCATTTTGCTCAGGAAGAGAAAGGAAGTGCCCCTGAGTCTTCAACTTCCTGTTCCTGTCCACCAGGCTCCTCCCAGTGCTTTGTCCATGTGGTGTTCACTTTCATTTGGATTTGGAGCTGGAAGGATCACTCTTTGTGTATGTCTGCTGCATCATAGCATTTGATTGGATTTATTGAGGAATCTTGGATTTGAACTTTTCTTTTACAAGTAAGTTTGAGAATTGAGAATTGGTGTACTGTAAATGTTTGTTTGGTTTGGCTTTTTTTTAACTGCAGTTTTCTGTGCTTCTCAATCTTTCTTAAAAATTATTATTGAGGGAGGCCTGTAATTTCATGAGAGGCCAAGTTGTATGTCTTTGAAATTTCCTCCAGTAGGCTTAGAGGTACCCACGGGTCCAATCATGTTTCTGTGGTGTCTGTAAAACATCATGGATGGCATTGGATTCAATTGCAAACTCTGTTGTAGTGGAATTTATTTATTTTTTAGTAAAATTAGGTAACCCTAGTAGTTCATGTAGTTAGTGTAGGCCTGCTTGAGCTCATTTACTTACTGTGGGTGGATTGGCCAGGTGGTAGCGGCCATTTTGTGTTTGTAGCCACTGTGTTTTTGCCATAGGCCTCCAAGCTTGTGGCCTACTCTGCCAGTAGGCCCAAGGGTACTACTAGAGTCATCATCATGGGTGCATGAAAGTTGTACAACTGTTATTGTGGTGTTTAAGTTGTAAGTGTAGCATCATGTAGGTCATGATGGCTTTGGATTGATTAGCAAAATATGTTTTTGGTGTTGAATTGCAGGTTTTGAGTGTGTGTTGAAAAATATGGCTTTTTCTGCGCACTAGGTAACCCTAGAATTCAGCTCGCGTAGTTTTGGTAACTTTGCACAGTGCGACTACGCGACCTTACAGTTTTGGTCTTCTTCGCCCGCTCAATGTGCGTGCTCGGGCACGCGATAACGACGTTTTGTACAATTCTCGGTGCCGAACACGCCGAATTTGCAATCTCGCGAACAATATGTCTCGAGTTGCTTAAAACCTTCTCGAAAATGTTGATGCTGTTCATTTTGCTAAAGAAACTCCTCAGGTTGTCATTTGGTTGTAGTTTTTGGAGCATGGAATACTTACTGTTTCTGTCCTCTATGTACTTTGTTGTTTGAGGGTGGCGGGGCGGCCATTTTGTGAAGCCAAGCATTGTCCTTTTGCCATAGGCATGTATTGTCTGTCTTCGCTTTCTTTTCATGTTGTTTGAGTAGGCCTAGAGTCCCAGAGGTAGTCAGCAGGGGTGCTTGATGTAGCGGTTTCCATTTTGTCTGTTGAATTTAACATCATTTAGGGCATGGGTGGCAATGCATTGAATTTCCCAATGTGGTGTTTGGGGTGTAGTTAACTGTTTGGTTGTGTGTGAAACACTGTAAATGCCTTTGTTGTTTGTGTTGTTGTTGTGTAACTTTCAAACCTTTTAGCCATGGGGATTTTCTTTTTTGCATTAACCTGTGATGTGTAAAAGGCATCCTCCTTTTTTTGGCCATATAGAGTTATAGATAGACCTGCTAGAGTTTATTTAAATTGTAAGTACTTTCTTGTTAGTGGGCTGACCATGGGGCTGGTGCCCATTTCCATTTGGTGAAGCCATGCATTTTGCTTTTCCCATAGGCCTGCTTTGTCTTTTTTTATTCCTTTCTTATTTTTTTGATTCCTTTTTTTATTTTTTTTGTGACCGCCTGTCCATGTCGTGGCGGCCATTTTCTGGTATTAGTAGCCACTGTGTTTTTGCCAGAGGCCTCCAAGCTTGTGGCCTACTCTGCCAGTAGGCCCAAGGGTACTACTAGAGTCATCATCATGGGTGCATGAAAGTTGTTCAACTGTTATTGTGGTGTTTAAGTTGTAAGTGTAACATCATGTAGGTCATGGATGGCTTTGGATTGATTAGCAAAATGTGTTTTGGTGTTGAATTGCAGGTTTTGGGTTTGTGTTGAATAATATGGCTTTTTCTGCACACTAGGTAACCCTAGAATTCAGCTCGCGTAGTTTTGGTAACTTTGCACAGTGCGACTACGCGACCTTACAGTTTTGGTCTTCTTTGCGCGCTCAATGTGCGTGCTCGGGCACGCGATAACGACGTTTTGTACAATTTGCGCTGCCGAACACGCCGAATTTGCAATCTCGCGAGCATTATGTCTTGAGTTGCATAAAACCTTCTTGAAAATGTTGATGCTGTTCATTTTGCTAAAGAAACTCCTCAGGTTGTCATTTGGTTGTAGTTTTTGGAGTATGGACCACTTACTGTTTCTGTCCTCTATGTACTTTGTTGTTTGAGGGTGGCCTGACCATGTGGGTGGCGGGGCGGCCATTTTGTGAAGCCAAGCATTGTCCTTTTGCCATAGGCATGTATTGTCTGTCTTCTCTTTCTTTTCATAATGTTGGGGGTGGCCAGCCCATGTGGGGGCGGCCATTTTGCGTGACCTTCCATCGTGCTTTAGTTTTGTCGCAGGCCTACAAACTTGTGATTTCTTCTGCCAGTAGGCCTAGAGTCCCAGAGGTAGGCAGCAGGGGTGCTTGATGTAGCGGTTTCCATTTTGTCTGTTGAATTTAACATCATTTAGGGCATGGGTGGCAATGCATTGAATTTCCAAATGTAGTGTTTGGGGTGTAGTTAACTGTTTGGGTGTGTGTAAAAAACTGTAAATGCCTTTGTTGTTTGTGTTGTTGTTGTGTAACTTTCAAACCTTTTAGCCATGGGGATTTTCTTTTTTGTATTAACCTGTGATGTTTAACAGGCATCCTCCTTTTTCTGGCCATATAGGCATATAGGCCTGCTTGAGTTTATTGTTTTCGGGCCTTTACCCATGTACCTGTGATGAGTGCCCATGTGGCTGGGAGCTGTGGTGGTAGTAGTAGTGTTGTGGTAAATAAATAAATAATACCCTATTTTTGACTAGACTTATAGCATAACAGATAGCTCAATAAATAAGAGTCAAGATTCGAGGTAGTAGGAGTTTCTGCAGGTTTATTACAGCATAAGGACAGGATCAGGACAACCTGCATAGGAACAGAATGACAGGGCCCAGCAGGACAACTGGGGCCCAACAGGGGAAAAGAGGCCCAGCAGCTGCTGGGGCTAGGTCTGGGATGAGCGCGCTAACATTCAATAACAAAACACAGGCATATATACATAGCGCGAACACATAGCATTACATTGCAGTAGGCGTAGCAGTGGGTGGAGCAGAAGGTGTGACGCGTAGCAGTCGCGAAAGATAACAGTAAAAAGAGGTGTAACTGGGAGTATACATAGACATGTGATGCAAACGTAACAGAATATGTCATGAATGGGCGGAAACTTTGGAGGGGGCTACCTAAGGAGCCGGGACCTCTAACCTAATGGTGCGCGTAAACTAGCAATGACGTGTTACTAGGAGAAGCTGGGGGCTACGAACTCTGTGCTAGGAGCAGAGACTAAAGTCTGGAGGGTCGGAGCGACATGTACCTAAACCTTATCTGGTATCTGGTGTTTAGGGAACATGTTGATATAAACTAGAAGTCATGAGGGGAAAAGCTAACTTGATTCTAAGACTGGACCATGCATTATTCTACATGTAGTGCGTGATGAAGAATACTAAATGACCATTAAATACAGTATTTCTCTAACGTGGAGACGAAAAGGCTAGACAATGACGGAAACTATTGATGCAGTTCAGTAGCTTAGGAATGCAGAGGAGGAGGACTGAACTGATAGCTGGAACTATAACATACTTTTGGCAGACTCAGAGGCAGAGCCGGGCTGCACCGGGCACTGCGAGGCAGGAAGTAAGTGAAGGGTCGAGGATACAGGTGGGGGCTGTATCGCTCCTCAGCGAGGCTTTCAGGAGACAGGAGCTGAATCTGTGGTCCGGGCCCTTTTGAGGCCTGGAAACGGGGACTTTATAATGGAATAACGTGCACACTGGGAAACGTGGCAACATTACTTTACATAGGCCTGATATTCGTAGTATTCACGAGGACTGGAAAATGACATATCAGAGGTGGACACAACTGTAATTGCGCCTTTAATCGGACATGGGGAATAACATATGCATATTGGTCATGCACACATAACATATGATGGATGAGGCGTAGGGACACAGAACATGGCAAAATTTACTTTTCCACATTCCCTCCTTGTCACTACGTTTCCATCAGGAAACATCAATTTTCATGATACCATCTATCATTTCATACAGTACCATTTGCTCGTCTCGAATTGTCTGGGAACGGGATTTAGAACGGGGCTTGGGACTAGGAATACAAGAGGTAGCACACATGCTGCAAATCGCAGGGCCACATTGTATACAGAGGCAGCAGCTAAATATGATCGCTACTGCAATACCTAGAAAGGACAGGACTTTCCATCCCCATGCGGAAATTATATTCCAGAACCAACCGGACCATGTCCAGGTGCCTGGATCTTGATGTAACAGATGGGCAATTTTATGGAGTCTGGTTATAGCTGAATAAACAGACGGCGCGTTATTTGGAATGAAAATGCAGCAACTAGATCCGATGACTCTACAGGCCCCGCCCCTATCGGCCAGTATGACGTCAAGGACGAGACGATTTTGCAAAACGACAAATCTCATAGCAGATTGTTCTTCGGTTAAGTTACCTAGAGCAGAGGCAGTCTCATTTACTACAGCTTCAAGGGTTCTTGTTAACCTACGGATCAGTTTACTATTCTGGACAGGTCCTACAAAGAAGAAGAAACCTTTATTGAAATCTGTATACTGTTCTAGAGTAGTTTCAGTATAATCGACAATTGGGGACTCCCTTCTATGTCTAATGTGTACTAGATGTGTGTTTCTGTGATAATCAGATGGGGCTAGAAAAACAGGCGGCAGTAGGAAGGCAATGTAACAGGTTCCCTCCCAATCGAGGGGCAGACGGACATATGCAGTTTGACCACAAATAAAATAAGAATGACGTGAAGCTTTGAAAATAGATTTCCCACTGTCACTATACTTGATAACAGTAGTACATTCACTATGACCTATGTGTACAGAACCATAACTACGGACACATAATTCGCCTTTGACAGGTAGTACTGAAATAGCAGGTAAGTCTGGAGTAGTATCAGACTGAACATTCAGGACCATGAAATTCGACGAATAATTACCTAAATTATATACTTCGTTTTCTAGATCTAAACCTGTTCTGTGGGGAAGACCTTGCTTGTCTGGAAAACATGTACTGTTAAGAAAAGACATATCTGTTGAGGATGACGTTAACGTGGACCATGCTCCACACGAACCATTATGTGAGAATGGATAAGGAAACAGTGGCAGAACTCCCTTCGGTGTCTGGAAAGGGGGGAGTCGACCACACACCCAACAATTAGTGGCATTGCTGGTCTGGTGTGAATAATGTAACATACGGATAAATGTGTTGTTGCGCATAGCGAGGCGGTAAGAATATTCGTGAGGAGGCAGATCACTAAACGTGTGCTCTACTGTAGCATTAGTAGACATATTTACATGAGGAACTGGAAAACACAGGAAAAGTGCGTAGCTGGTGCAAGAAATCATTATGCTGAGAAATAATATGAAACTCAGAAAAACGATACATTGAAGTGAACTTCGACTGACTCTCTCACTATGGGGGTCTATTTTATACATGTCAGAAACAGTCTAACCGTTTCACCTAGGGGAGGACTTATACAATCAAACTGACTGACTTATTTTACTAGACCTTAATTTGAGCTTATACTCCTGTTGCGGAGTTTTCTCTAACAAGGGAGGGGTTGTAATAATGTCTTGTGCGGGACAGTCCTTTAAAACAATGTTCTGGCAATCTTTCGAATCCTGGAAATCCTTGGAAATGTTCTTGGAGACTGATTTCAATTCATTGAAAAGTTTTACATGAGAAAGGTGGACCCACCCCTTCCTGCCTTCCAACTTGACGGCAGTACGGGTGGTCAAGAGGACCTGACGTGGCTCCTTCCAACGTGGTTCCAGCGGGCTTGATCTGTCGAAATTTCGGACCATCACAAGGGAGCCTGGAACGACCTCATGCGGTGCCACCTCGGTATTGTCTGGAAATGCGGCGGCAACCTGTGAACGACATGAGTTGAGGGCAGACATCAAGGAAGCTAGGTAATCTGTCAGCATATTACATGAAACATCGGTAATACTTCGGGGTCTAGGAGTACCCCACATGTTAGGGGGGCGGCCGAATACGACCTCATACGGGGACAGACCTGATCTGGAATGTGCGACCATGCGCATATAAAATAGAGCGACTGGCAGAGCTATTAACCAGTCCACACCTTTGTCCTTACAGACTTTTGCAATACGGATTTTCAGAGTCTGATTATGTCTCTCTACGAGACCGGCTGCTTCAGGATGGCGTACACAATGAAACTTCCACTGGTACCCTAACAAAAGGGAAACGTGTTTCATGAGTTCGGATGAGAATGGCTGACCGTTATCAGAATATACGACTCTAGGGAGTCCGTATCTAGGGAAAAATTCACGAACCAACTGCTTGGCAGTGGTCGCGGCTGTGTAATCTGGGACTGGATATGCTTCTGTCCACCTGGACAAAGCGCATACAACTACAAGGACATACTTGAAACCTCGACATCGCTCCATCTGAATATAATCCATCTGGAGGACCTCAAAAGGGTGGTCAGGGGGCTGGAAACCACCTTGTTCCACCGGGACACTTTTACCTGGATTAAACTGACAACATATCATACAGGTGCGGACTTTCTGCTTGGCTGCAGCTCGTAAATGCTTGTTGAACCAAATGTTCTGGATACTGTCTAACATAGCTTTTTCTCCTAAATGTGCTGGACTATGTGCGGTATTAATAATGACTTGAACCATAGAGTCGGGGAGAAACCATGTGGCTCTACCCTTCGTTAGCCATCCTTGATCTGTCTGGACCCCTCCTTGTTCAGACCACTTCTTGATTTCATCGGGGGTAGCATGTAACTGGATATCTATGACATCTTGTGTAGGGTCCTTAACTGTCATGCATGTAGTCGGATCTGGAGTATGTGTCTTGTTAACTGGAATGTCTGGAGTCTGTGCGGTAAGCTTGGCTGTGCGGTCTGCTAGATCATTACCCTGGGAGATAATGTCTGTAACTTTCGTATGTGCTTTGCATTTCATGATAGCAATGGATGTCGGTAAATGTATGGCATCTAACAGGGCTTGAATAAGGAGACCATGCTGAATCTTGGTTCCATGAGAAGTCATGAAACCTCTCTCCTGCCAGAGCACTCCGAAGTCGTGTACAACTCCGAATGCGTAACGTGAATCTGTGTAAACATTAACTTTCTGGTTCTTGGCATGTATACAGGCTTGTGTCAGAGCGACTAGCTCTGCTGCTTGAGCGGACAGGGTGTCAATACGGTGTGTTTCAATAACTTCAGTGTCAGTAGTCACTGCATACGCGGCTACTAGTTCTCCTGTACTAGTTCTCATACATGAACCATCCACATAAAGTGTCAGGTCAGGATCTGATAACGGAATATCTGTCAGGTCTTGTCTTGGCTTAGTCGTAATGTTAACTACTTCCACACAATCATGTGGGTCAGAATTTGAATTAACTGATGGTAACAGTGTAGCGGGATTCAGAACGTTGCAGCGTCTAATTTCTATGTGTGGCTGGAACAGTGTCAATTCATAACCTGTTAAACGTGCAATTGTCAAGTGCTGAGTTTGTGTTCGGTTTAAAAGAACTTCTACTGAATGTGGGACTTGTACTGTCAGGGAGTGTCCTAAAACTATGGAATCACTTTGTCTGATAGCTAGAGCTGTGGCTGCAACTGACTTGAGGCACGCAGGCAACGCCTGGGCGACTGGATCTAATGAGCTCGAAAAATAAGCACAGGGCTTGTATTGTCCTGCTTGATCTTGTGTGAGAACAGATAATGCTGTACCTTCCCGTTCAGTAACGAAAAGTGTAAAAGGCTTACTGTAGTTCGGTGTAGCTAGAACTGGAGCTTGACATAGGGCTTTCTTTAACTCGTTGAAACTAAGTGTATGTTCAGATGTCCAAGGGAGGACAGTCGATACGGCTGCCTCCTGTGTCGTTAACTGTATCAGTGGCTTGGCTAGAAATGCATACTGGGGAATCCATTGTCTACAATAAGAAGTAAGGCCGATAAAGGCACGTACCTCCTTCTGGGTTCTGGGCTGGGGAAGACTCGCTATTAACTGGATACGGTCGGGTGTCAACTGCCTACCCCTCTTGGACAGCAAGTGTCCTAAGTATACCACTTGCTGGACACAGAATTGAAGCTTCGAGGGTGACACCTTGTGCCCCATCTCGGCTAGAAAATACAGAACTGTAAGTGATGCTCGCTCGCAAGCACATTCAGAACGGGCTGTGATCAGTAGATCATCGACATACTGGAGCAGGGCAGTGTCAGTTGGCATGTGAATGTTGTCTAGTTGTCTCTTGAGTGCTTGACTGTAAATACTAGGGCTTTCTGTGAAACCTTGAGGAGCGCGTGTAAACATATAGCTCCTTCCATTTAAACAAAATCCGAAAAGAAACTGGCTGTCTGGATGAATTGGGACACTGAAAAATGCATTCTTGAGGTCTATGACAGTGAAAAACATGGCTTCGGAATCAATGGCTGTTAACAGGGAAGAAATATCTGGGACAACTGGGTACTGAGGAATAATACATTTATTAAGCTCTCGTAAATCAATCACTAATCGATATACTGGGGGTGTATTTGGATCAGTACGTTTCATGACTGGAATGATCGGAGAATTACATACATTGGAGTCAGTTTCTACAACTACTCCTTGAGCCATGAGCTCGTCAATAATTTTAGATAAGGCTGCTACAGCCTCAGGTGGCAATCTGTACTGCCTGATTCGTGGTAACACTACACCTGGCTTGAGAGTCACACGATGGGGTGTGATTTGCATATAACCTACATCAGTTGGACCTTGCGCCCATAAGTGCTGCGGAACATTAGACAATCTTGAATCAAAATCTCGTAATACATAGTGACCCTTAAAGTCACGTAGGAACAGACGTATTCCCTCTGGGGAACAGCAAATAACTGCACCTAATTCTTTCAGTGTCTTAATGCCTAATAGATTTTCTGGACATGACTTAGTAAGTAACAGATCAGTAGTGCGGGACAATGGACCTACTTCTAGAGTGACTGGCTTTGATATCTCGTTAACTATTGGTTTTCCTGAAAATCCAAGGGAAACATTTCTTGAGCCTGAGAGCGGAGCCCCTGGAACTTCGGCATGACTAATTGTGGTCCTACTTGCCCCTGTATCAATCAAAAACTTTCTGTCTTTCCCTAATACTTGACTATGAACATAGGGACCTTCTTGATCTACAGGTATCTCGATGAGAGGCAAGCCTACCTCCCTCTCTAGGCTGTTTCATGAATATGACTGGTACTCTGGATACTCAGACTGTGCATACTGGTACATCTGCGATGTAACATGCTGTGTTGCAGCAATAGGCTGCGGTACTGAAACTGTCTGTTGTGCATTCTGTGGCTGAGGAATCTGTGAAACTTGTTCTTGTCTAGGCGGACGTGGTCTTTCTTTAGTCTTACCAGTAGCTATATTGTGTTTCAGAACTGCACACTCGTTTATAAAATGACCTGGCTGTTTACAATAATTGCAGTTCCCTTTAACGGGAGCTGCAGGATGACTGGCTTGATTCGGACCCCTCTTCTGACTGTCTTGAGGAACAGATTGTGCAACTAGCACTTTCATTTTCGTGTCTTTCATACGTTTTCTCTCGTGTTCTTGCTCTTCCCTGATTCTATTCTGGTGGTACTGGAGCATCTGGAGCATCTGGGACGGAGTATTTGCTTGCCAGGTGCTTTCGACTTTCAAAACTCGTTTTTTAATTTGTGGGCTTGAATTCTCGACTAATTTAGTAACAAAAAGGTGAGGGTATGACTCACTACTTGTCTTGAGACCACTGTTGATACTGAAACATTTCTCAAATCTAGAATAAAAATCACTAATATCTTCATCTTGCTTCTGTTTACAGGCTGAGATTGCATCCCAGTCTTCTTTCCTAGTTGTCAATAATCTGGGTAAAACTTGAATCAGTAATTCTGGTAATTCTTTACATTTATCTCCAAGACCGGTACCTGGTACTCGTGCCTTGTCTTCAGCTTCTAGAGCTGCCCAATCGATCTTTTTCTCTCCCACCTCCCATTCTTTTTCCTTTAGCTTTTCATACACCCCTGCGGGTAACAGGACCTTTAACATTTTAATGATATCTGGATAAGTGTATTCTCCCATACGGAGCATGTCTTTTAATTCTCTATGGAACCCTGCTGGATCTTTGTCATGACAGGGAATTAATTTCTTCATTTCAAGAAGTTCCATCTTTGATATTGGAGTGTATACAAACACTCGTTGCATTACGCCACCCGCCCCTTGGACTGGGTGGACTTCTCGTAACGGATTCTGTCTGTCTATGTAAAACGATTTACTTTCTGGAGGTGAGACATGAACAAAATGCGGGTTCAGAAACGTTCTATATTTGTGGCGCTGTTCTAGAATGACACTAATTAAATCAGTACCTAGACCTCTCCATCTATACTGGAGTAACTCGTTCAGGATATCGTGCAACGGACCTGGATCAGAATGTTGACCCTCATACAAAGTAATGAGGTGCTGGATCATATACATACCCACCAGTCGTTGCTCGGCTGGGGGCAGTTTCAGAAACACTTGTGCCACAATTTCGTCTGGAAAAGTGGTAGAATCAGTAATCCATCGGACTGCTGATCGGGCTAGTTCTTGTTCATGCATGGTACTTAATTCACTGTAACCGACTCGTGATTTCAGAATGTGATCGGTAGTTTGGAATACTTGTTCTAGAGAACCTTGTTCTGGTGCTAGATGAAAAATAGACTTGGGTTCTAGACGTAAATGGCGATCTGGAAATCTGGATTTTCCTACATACGCTATTCTGGCGGGATTCTCGTTCTCTTCCTCTTCAGGATCAGAGATACTTTCTTTCTCGCTTACTTGTGCTGCTTTACGCTGGTCGTGTAACCTTATTATTTCTTTACGAATTTTCTTGTACATACTCTCCATGGCACTGACGGTCTTGTGCTTACCCTCGGCTATATTATCACTCCACCTTGTCAAGATTCTCATTTCGGCGGGATCTTTAGACGGGTAATCTTGTTCTCTTATTAGACAATTGATCAGGAACTTTAATATCATAAGCTGAATCTCGGCTTTCCTTTGAGACATAATCTCGCCAATACTTTCTGGATCATCCCCTGTACGGATGAAACGATATATTCTGTCCAGATCTTCTTTCATGTTCGGCAAGGTGACTAGATACTCGGTCACTCTCCTTACACGTAAGGAATATAAAACCATAGTATATTCGCCTGGAACTGGATCATAAACACATTCGTTAAGGGCTTGCCTGATTTCTGTAACAGACTTATTACTTTTAGGAGTACGCTGTGATGCTTGAGCATGTAATTCGAGTGCCGATAAACGCTTGTGTGGCGGCGGGGTTTGAGGAGTAGCTCCTCCTGCGGCCCCTAAACTGGAGTCGTCTACTGAGGCTCTACGTCCTGGCAGAGTGGGAAATGGAACTGTAGGCTGGACCGGGGGTACCGTAACAGGTACTCCGGTGTCTGGAGGAGCGGGAAGTGCCTGATTTACAGGGACTAGCGGAGCGCGAACAGGATTTGCATATTCGGGGACTGTGTCGTCCAAATAGGACGAAATAAAAATATCAGCTGCGGTCGGTTTGTGACGTAGTTTGGTCGGAATTAATGGTGGCGGGAAATTACTAGATGCCTCTGGGGTCGCTTTTGGCACTCCTTCGGCAAGAAGAGGATACATACCCTTAATAAGGGCATGCCTCTGTCTGTCTGACTGTTCGGCTTTGACTTGTTCACCTATCTCGATTAATTCTCTTTCTTGGGCTCGTTCCTGGGATTCTCTACTTAACTCTGACTTTCTGACTTCCTTTTCCGTTCTTCTATGAGCTTCCTTGCGCCATAACTCGATGGCATCTTTCTGTGACTGTCTGGCTTTCTTTTTCCATAATGCTTCTTCTACTCGCATGATACATTCGGCATCCCATGTACCCGATACGGGCCATCTATACTTTTCTTCTAACTGTTTGGTATATTCTACCCATAAATCTAGATACAATATGGCGCTTATGCCATGTTTCTGATACATAAAGTGACCTGGACTGTCCCTAGGCGGGACAGGAACTGCTTCCTCTAACAGACCCTTTCTAGTTTTTAACTGACGTAACTTGGAAAATATAGGCATGACTGAACTGTAATCTGGACAAAATACAATACACAATAAAAACACGAAATCACATCGCACTCATACCACAACAGTAAATTACATGAAGAACATTATAAATAACAGTTCGAACAGAATATTACCTGGAATACTGAGAACAAAAAGAGAACAGATTTTCTCGAGAACGGAACAGACTAGAGTTACTGGATGCACTGCTGTAACAGTGCGGAACATACCGGTCCCATAAAGGGACACATCAAGACCCGTATCCACCTAGGTGAACACTTCGTTTGTGAGTCTGGGCACCACCAACCCACGGACCAGGAGTCAATTTAGATTGGTCCTGTCTAGATACTACCCCAGCAATGGTACTCACCGGGCAGCACGGAACGGAAGGCCTCGGACTGGACTGGACGACGGACGACGAACTTCGGACTTCGGACTTCAGTTACAGGTGGGCCTCCGGATACCTCGGACCTTGTACTCTCGGCTTGGGCTCTGGTCGGGACTCGCCGCGTTCCTCCACCGTCTCGTTCGGATGCTGGACCGCCTCCTCCGTCTCCTCCGTGGGCCTGAGGGATACTTGAGCAGAAATATCTGCCACTGCGCAGAAGAGTTCCGTCACGACTGCAGAGGGTCAGGGGGTCGGCGTGGCTTCACCGACGCGTGGGGAAAGGGCAAGTCCCTGTTCGGGCGCCATTATGTGGTAAATAAATAAATAATACCCTATTTTTGACTAGACTTATAGCATAACAGATAGCTCAATAAATAAGAGTCAAGATTCGAGGTAGTAGGAGTTTCTGCAGGTTTATTACAGCATAAGGACAGGATCAGGACAACCTGCATAGGAACAGAATGACAGGGCCCAGCAGGACAACTGGGGCCCAACAGGGGAAAAGAGGCCCAGCAGCTGCTGGGGCTAGGTCTGGGATGAGCGCGCTAACATTCAATAACAAAACACAGGCATATATACATAGCGCGAACACATAGCATTACATTGCAGTAGGCGTAGCAGTGGGTGGAGCAGAAGGTGTGACGCGTAGCAGTCGCGAAAGATAACAGTAAAAAGAGGTGTAACTGGGAGTATACATAGACATGTGATGCAAATGTAACAGAATATGTCATGAATGGGCGGAAACTTTGGAGGGGGCTACCTAAGGAGCCGGGACCTCTAACCTAATGGTGCGCGTAAACTAGCAATGACGTGTTACTAGGAGAAGCTGGGGGCTACGAACTCTGTGCTAGGAGCAGAGACTAAAGTCTGGAGGGTCGGAGCGACATGTACCTAAACCTTATCTGGTATCTGGTGTTTAGGGAACATGTTGATATAAACTAGAAGTCATGAGGGGAAAAGCTAACTTGATTCTAAGACTGGACCATGCATTATTCTACATGTAGTGCGTGATGAAGAATACTAAATGACCATTAAATACAGTATTTCTCTAACGTGGAGACGAAAAGGCTAGACAATGACGGAAACTATTGATGCAGTTCAGTAGCTTAGGAATGCAGAGGAGGAGGACTGAACTGATAGCTGGAACTATAACATACTTTTGGCAGACTCAGAGGCAGAGCCGGGCTGCACCGGGCACTGCGAGGCAGGAAGTAAGTGAAGGGTCGAGGATACAGGTGGGGGCTGTATCGCTCCTCAGCGAGGCTTTCAGGAGACAGGAGCTGAATCTGTGGTCCGGGCCCTTTTGAGGCCTGGAAACGGGGACTTTATAATGGAATAACGTGCACACTGGGAAACGTGGCAACATTACTTTACATAGGCCTGATATTCGTAGTATTCACGAGGACTGGAAAATGACATATCAGAGGTGGACACAACTGTAATTGCGCCTTTAATCGGACATGGGGAATAACATATGCATATTGGTCATGCACACATAACATATGATGGATGAGGCGTAGGGACACAGAACATGGCAAAATTTACTTTTCCACAGTGTGCTGTTTTGTTTTTGACAAATTGGCCTGTGTCTTGCCATTGTTCCTGTTGGCTTACTACTGTTCACATCCCCATTGCTATCTGCTGCAGGTCACTGATGCTGCATCCATCCGAAATGATGCACTAAATTAAGGATAAACAAGTTCCACTTCCACTACATTTGCATTTTAGTTCTTTGCTATTCTTACTCTTACTGAGTGTACTAATACTTCTAGTAGTAATTAAAATGAAAGCAAAAAAAATCCACATTCGACTGATGTTATTCTGCCTTCTTTGCTTGTAGGTGCACAAAAGACTGAAGAGGAGGTGTCTGTCATCATTCATCGCCTGTTCTACTGCCAGACGGGCGTCCTTCTGTACAACGTCACGTGTTGTGTGACTCACCTGACCAGACATCATTCTCAGCAACTTGTGCAACTGAGTGCTGCTGTTGACATCTGAAGAAGATGGCCCCAAAGAAAGCAGGTACCAGGTCCTCCAAGACCAAGAAAGTTGCTGAGAAGAAGAAGGAAGAACAGAAGAAGGAAGTGACACTAAATTCTGGTGTTGACCCGAAAACCTTTTTTGGGAAAAAAAAGTACGCCTGCAGCAGCGGTGACCGGGGTCCAAGCTGGGGCCAGCACCTCCGCATCAGTGGGCCCAAGCCACCAACCCAGGCCCAAGCCGATGAGTGGGAAAGAGGTAGCCAGCCTAATGGTGGAAAGCAGTGATACTGAGTCTGACCTGAACTTATCGCTATCTCAAAGTAGTACACATTCCACGCAAGAGGGAACACAGCAGAAACGTGGTGAACAACAACCACCGCCCGCAATAGTAGATGTTCAACCTGAGCCACCGCCCGTAATAGTAGTTGTTCAACAACCACCGCCCGCAATAGTAGATGCTCAATGAAAAGAACAACCACAACCACTGCCTGCAATAGTAGTTGTTCCACAACCACCGCCCGCAATAGTAGATGTTCAACGAAAACAACAACCACAACCACCGCCTGCAATAGTTGTTGTTCAACAACCACCACCCGCAATAGTAGTTGTTGTTCCTCCCAAAGTCGGGGCAGTTCAGGAAATTGAGCCTAATGCAGAGCAAGAAGAAGAGGAAGCACCTCATGCAGGAGATCTATTGTTTTCCAAATCCCCACCGAGGAAAAGGAGGGTTAGTCCATCGAGTTCTTTGCCAAGCATCCCTTCTGATGATCTTGATCTCAATTGGGAGCCACAACAATCTGAGCATGAGAGGGAGAGACATCCCAAGAAGACCAGGCTAGGGAAAAGGAAGGTTCCAGGAAGCCTTACACTTATGGAGTGCGATGTTGAACAGCCGGATAATGATGGTGATGACGAGTCCGACCTAGTCATCACAAGCATTACTCCTGGGCCTAAGGACATGGAGACCAACATTTTAACCCTATCGAGAATGGCTGCGACTAGTAGGGATGCAGCACGCATACCACCAACACAGGCCACACCAAAACTACCTCCAGCTTCCATTTTTACATTTGCACAGAGCCGGCAGTGTCCTACATCCAGCACAAGTTCCACCTCGCAGAAGTAGGTAGTGGTACTACTGCGCAGCCACATAGTGAAATTCAACACCCAACCTTCAGTTCATCCGGCATTGGATGTGGCACCTCTAGCAGGAGACAAAAGTTAAGCTCCCCAGTGTGGGACTTCTTTACAGTTAGCGCAAATGAGGACAACATTGCTATATGCTCCATTTGTCATTCCTCTGTTAGTCGTGGTAAGCTTGGTACAAACTATGGTACCGGAGGCCAAATGACCCATTTTCAAAAACCACCACGCAATCAAGTGGGAGGACCACCTACGTAGCATAAAAGCAGGAACCATTAATGTTGTTGGGGAAGCAGTAGAAGGTCCACGGGTCGAACAGGAAGAAGAGGGAGACATTCTATCTGGTAGTGGTAAACAAAGTGCCCCTGTCCCCAACACTGCAGTGGTAGAGCCCACATCCTCCGCATCAGCAACATCTCAGTGGCACCAGAGTAAGAGTAGTCCGGAGACACCAAGGAGTACAGGTGCGAAGTCTGCGACGCGAAGTACTGCATCTAGCATAACTGAAAGAAATACCAAGCAGCGTACCATTATTAGCATGTTTAGGCAGGAGGGAAAGTACGAGCGCAACCACCCAATAGCACGTTTGTAGAATGCTAAGCTTGCTAAAATGTTATCACTGGACCTTCTCCCTTTTTCTTTTGTTGAAGGGGTGGGTTTCCTGGAATTTGTGACAACCCTCTGCCCAAAATGGAATGTTCCCAGCCGCTACTATTTTGCCAGGGTTGCTGTTCCAGCACTACACCACGACGTGCTGGAATTGCTTGGAAAAGCCTTGCAGCAGAGAGCTGTGCATAGTAGCCACCTGACAACAGACATGTGGACCAGTTGCAAAGCCACTGATTGCATGTGTATCACTGCAAACTGGATCTCTTTTTCAGGTGTTAAAGCCAAGATATCTGCAGGCATTGACACTACTGAGATTTTTAATGATACTCGCAGACATGCTACTGTAGCCATGTTTGCTATGGAGAAATCGCATACTGCTGCAAACATTTTGGCTGAGTTTAACAGCAAGGTCTTTGAATGGCTGCGACCAAGAGGCCTTAACATTGGTTTTGTTGCCACCGACAATGGCAGTAATGTAGTTAAGGCCATGCAAGATGGTCGCTATTTCAGGGTCCCATGTTTGGCACACTGCATTAACATTGTAGTTCAAGACTTTCTGAAAAATGAAAGCAAAGTCAGCAACTTACTGACCATTTGCAGAAGAATCCGCATGCATTTCAACCATTCTTTTAAAGCCCAGAAGCAGCTACGGGTCATTCAAAGTGAGTATAAAATGCCAGTCATCCAGGAGGTCCCAACACGTTGGAACTCTACTTATTACATGCTTGATCGTCTGTTTGAGCAATACATACCACTTAATGCTTATGTCATGACAATGACAAGAAGATCAGGGGATCCTACTGTTATTAAAGCCATGACCGTTGAGATGTGGCAATGGGACCTCATTAAATGCCTGACACAGATGCTACTTCCTTTTGAGGTCTTCACACGTGCAGTCAGCAGGGAGGACTGTACTATGGGCCAAGTTATCCCATTGTTGTACATGCTAGAGCAAGAGCTGAAGGAGGTGTCTGAAACATACGAAAGTCTTGAAGGAAAACTTGAAGCATGTTATTTGGCGAAGGCCTTAGCCGGCCGCTTATCTGAGAATACAAGGATTCAAAATAAGATTGTGTCACATCAACATTACATTACTGCCACAATTTTGGATCCACGGTACAAATTATTTGTGAACAGTAATGCAGTAATTCCTTTTTCAGAAGGGGATGTTGCCAAGTACAAAACTGTAAGAGCCAAGGAAGCCACTGATTTAGAAAATGAACTGCTCTCAATTAGAGGCCTGCCAGTGCCAGCCCATGACAGTGCAAGTACTACTGAGCATCCTACAGAGTCAAGTTCTTCTTCACAGCATGAGAGCAGTGCGTTTGCTTCCCAGAAGTCACCAACACTACCAATAACAACAACAGCACCAACAGGATCTGATTCATCATCAGACACAACCAAACAAATAGCTGCTTGGTTTCTATAGAAAGTCTGTTGCTGTCGCAAAGCCAAAGGAGGACGAGCAAACCGGAGCACCACTGAATATTGAGCGGTTGGTCCAGGCCTATCTGGATGACACAACAGAGGTGTTCATGGAGCAAAGCCCATTGGTGTATTGGTATAGGACAAGAACGCAAAGGCCAGTGCTCAGCACGCTGGCGATAAAGTATCTGGCTTGCCCTGTTGCAAGTGTCTCTTCTGAGCGTGTTTTCAGTGCTGCTGGTGCCATTGTAACTGAAAAAGACCAGTCTCTCGCCCAAAAGGGTGGAGAGGTTAACCATGATCAAAATGAATCAGCACTTCATACCACCAGACTACAAAATACGTGAATCACAGCTGGAAGAGGAGAGCGAGTCAGAAGACATAACTAGTGGTTACATGACCTACTTCTGTCAGAAGAACCACCAGGGTTTGAGGACGAGCTCCTCTTCCCTGACAACTAGGCTTTTAAATTGTTACATTCTCCCTTCCTTTATTTGTGTGTATCTGTCTTTCTGTTTCAAACTTCAAAACCAACACCATCCTTTCTCTTACTTTTTTAATTAGCTATTGGAGTTGCACATCTGTGCATTTAACTGTGCACTCCACTCCTCAGAGTCCTGCTCCATCTTCCTGACTCACCCTAAATACATTTCCATCTTGCCATACATTGGATAGAGATGGAGAATAGTACAATAATGTAGCCTCTAACAGTCCCTCCATAACAAGTGAAACGTACGTGACTATAGCCATCTTCTGTTTTGTTTCCAATCTGAAACGCATCACTGTCTAAAGGCTACCACCTCTGTCTGCACTGGCATACACAACTCTTCAATGTCAGAACTTGAGCAGGGCTCCAAAATTAAAGTAAACTCGTCATCACTTTCAGAAGGCTCTGCTGCATCTGTGATCTGACAGCCACAAAGAAGAGAAAGACAGGTATATGAAATGAATGATGCCATACATTGCATTGGATGCTTGCTGACTCAGAGCAAATGTGCATGAAGTAGAACTATACTAGTAGTTTAATATAATAACAAAGTACTTGTGTCTCAAGTGATGGTCAATGTTTCCATGTTGTTTAATAATATGTATCCAATTGTACTCCTACTACTGCAGGTGCAGTCTGAACTTAATCGTAGTCACTCACTACAGACTGAGTTGCTGTTGGTGGTCTGTTGGACAACACATACACGTGCCACACTGGATGATGATGACCACCATACCATCTTTGCACGCTGTCAGTCAGTTTGATCTGTGATGATTGATGGAATACGTTCAGGAAGTGGAATACAAGGTAAACACAACCAATCAACAAGAACCACAGCAGACCTAGGCTACATGTGTGTGCAGTGGTGGAATAGAATAGTGGTATGATTGACTGACAATGGCACATTGATTTAATCACTTGATTTGGAAAATGCTAGGTTGCTGTATATGCTTTTTGTCTGGAACTGTGAAAAATTTAGGTAAATGGAGTTTGGGCCACAGACTCACGGCCCGGTGTTGTGGTGTGGTCCTGTAACTGTTCTGTGCTGGCTCCTATCTTGTTGTTCTTTTCGATGACTGCTGTGCAACTAGAAGAGTAGAGTTAATCAATGTATCTAAGTCGCCTCAGTCTGAAAATCTTCTCGCTCACGAGTCTTGTCTTTTTTGCACTACACCGTAATTGATTTTTATGTTTTCATTCAGTTAACTTATTTTGTAATACCCCATTTCTTTTTTCATCAAAACTTACAGGCTGGCCTTTCACCAATCCTCCTCATTATCCAGCCAGAGGTGCCCAAGAATTATATTCAGTCACAGTGTCCATGGAAGGGAGGACAAAGATGAATGACGACATACAACTACACATTAGGACCTGGATAATACATGAACTTTAGCATCATTTTCGTAATTCTTTTTGATTCCTTTTTCCTCTTCATTTATTTTACGCTTGTTTTTGGTAATTGATTGTTCACTTAAACTATTGCTTAATTTTCTTTGCTAGCTTTCAGCCCGCTACAGCAGGTATTACGGTTTCTCAGAGGGCATACAGCCTAGGCAAAAGTCATATTCATATCATATATAAGAAATACTTCCTTTGAATTGTGTAGTAGTAGTTAAGTACCACTTATTATTAACCATCAAGTTATAACTTATCTTTATCTTGCATGCATTTCGTTTTTCTTAACTTTAGATTTATTGGGAATTAGTGGATCATCAATCATCGTCTTCATTGTTTTGCTTTTGTTGTTTCCATGCATACTGTTTTTCTTTGTCAAATCTTTCCCCAAACCCCCGTTCCCATCCATTCATCAAACCCTAACCCTCTTCCCCCGGGCTGTGTGGTTTTATATTGAGGTGTGTTGTTACTATATTAAATCTACATCAACAATTGATCACACACTTGCTGGGGAAGATGTGGTGAAAGCAACACTAATGAAATCAAATGTCAACGAGGCAGGGCGAGGATCTTCTTCTATTTGCCCACCCAAGCTCACTTTATGTACTAGTGTACAAGGCAATTAATTTCCCAAAGTGACCCAACGAATAAATCTAAATAATTGCTGGCATTGTTTGAATTTAATTTTACAGCATTTAAGTTTACGAATTGGATTGTGTTTTACTGACTCCTTCAACACAACTACAGTTATCTTCTTGTACTTGGCAGTCCCCGACACCATTGATTTCTTTGAGTTTAGCAGTTGCAATATTGTTTGTATTTTTTTGTCAGTCTTATGTACTGTATTTTTCTACCTCTCCCACATTCTCTCTCAGGCAAATGACTGTCTCTTTGTTTTTGTTTGCCAATGCTAGTGCCAGTGTCTAGTCTACTACTACCATCACACAACCACGGCATATTCTCCGTTGTCTTGGGAAACCATGCAGCCCTTGCGGTGCCAAACTTAATCATCATCAATCACAGGTAAGAAGAGAAGTTTGCTGGGAGGTATAATGGAGGAGAGGATGGTAGTACTAATAGGACAAATATAACTAAGTGAGGGGTACCGCAGCTATCTGTTTGCATGTTACACATGTGGTCAATTAATAAATTATTTCAATCAAACACTGGCCGCTGCCCTGCATCTAGAGTAAACCTTGTGATGTACAACAGTAACCCACCACAAAACAACATCATATGTGGACATTCAAAATAAATAACATTTATTCATGTACATAAAAAATATCCTCCTAGTCCTATCCCACCCCTATCCCCACCCTAACCCCAACCAATGTCTATGTCCAAAGAATGTCCCACAAAAATAACCCCAACACCCAATTCCCACCCCCCAACAAAAGTATTAAAAAAGGGGCAAATGAACAGGGTCCATTACAATCGGCGGGCTTTGAGGTGTTTGTCCACTATTATTTTGACGCGCTCCTCTAATTGGTCCTCCAGCTTGGCCACCCGGAGGAGAAGTTGTTGCCGAAATGCACGGCACCTGCATTTGCATCCAGGATGTGGGGGGGCGGCAGATGTTTTAAAATGCCGGCGGTGAGCGCCTGCCTGACCGCGGTGCCGTACTCCTGCAGGTGGGGCCTGGCTGGGGCCTGGGGCATTGGAAGAGGCAGCAGCTGCTGCTGCTGCCGCCACCTCTTCCTCCTCCTCCTCGGCCTCAGCCACCAGCTGCCGGTACTCATCCACAATGGCCTGCAGTTTCCTTTCCTGGGCCCTGGCTGCCAATTCCTTCCGTGATGGTTTTTGGGAAGGAGTATGAGTATCTATAAAAAAAGAAACAGAATTGTAACTGAAACTTTTCAAAATTAATTCAACACATAATGGCATAGTAGCACTACCAAGCGCAGTACATACAATTGGTGGCAACTTTTAGTATCTATCTAATCTATCCTCCTGCTTCCCCTGCCTGTAACATTTGTTGAAGTTTTTTCCGGCATTATACTTGCCCTAGTACTATGGGTGGACTTGAGTACACAGAAGAACACCAGTCTTTTTTGTATCTCCTTTTAAATTTTCAAAATAAGACTCTGCTTCCAGTGACAGTCTCCACCTATGATGAATACAATACATTTAGGGGGCATCCACCCATTAAAAGTAAATGTCTATCATTCTTTATTATCGCCTTAGCTGGTTTCACTTTCACCAACAACCACCCATGCGTCCACTCCTTCCTTGCCTTGGGTTTCATTGACACAAACTCCGCTCATGATTCTTGCTATCTACTATATCCATGCACCCATATTGTTTTGCCCAACCTTGAATGTTCTTTCACCTTCCAGTTCTACCCATCCTTCAACAACCCATGCATCGGATTCATATCAGCCATGTGCATGAACCTTCCAAAGTATCCTTGTATGGTAGTCTTATTACATCTCTTTCATCCTTCCTCCTTCCACCCTAGTTCACTTCTTTCCCTTTTTGTTCAACACATCCCTCAAGGTCATCTGATCTGACTTTTAGTCTTCTCCATAACTTTCACAGCTGAGTTGGAGTCTGATAGAAGAGGCCTTGTTTACTCAACTCACGCTGGTAATGCTGCAAAGGGTGTCTTCTTCAACCATTGTATGTTGTCCAGTACAACTTCAAATTCATACTTTCTTAATAAGTCTCATAGCACAGTGAGGGAAATGTTCCCCTTCCACCTAGTAATGCAAATACGTAATTAATATAACTTACCACCGCCCACCGCTGAAGTTTCCTCCCCCACTGGTGCTCCTGCAGGTGCCGCAGCCACTGTCCCCTCCTGGATGGCATTAACATTGCCGCTGGCCCCGTCGGCACTGGTGGTTGGTAGTGATTGTGCACCTATAAAAGCAAGTACACCTTTTTAGATGCCTGCACACCTCCCCCTATTTTACTAGTTGTACTTTTTTCACCAGGAAGGAAGATTGAAAAAACAGTTACGTACAACATAAATCGTTGTAACTACTCCAAATTGCGTACTACTGTACAGCAGTCATTAGACAGAGTTTAGTTTTAATTTATTAGATGGTCCCTAGGGTCATATAATCTCTACTCCTACTCTAGTCTTTGGAAAGTTAGCCTGAGCCAAGTAACCATTTTAGTTCCGGGTCTACTGTTTTGCCCATGTTACCTCGCAGCTTGTTGCACAGTAAGAAAGACACCTTTGAGGCCACATGAGTGTTGCATACAACTAAAGAGGTTGACAAACCAGTATTGTTAGTCCCTTTTGCTTATCCATAATGTTGCACTTTTTGGCATGACTGCTAAAAACTGGCATAGTTGTATTCACTGTCTAACGTGCAACATTTTTCTCATAGGCAGATGAGAAGATTGCCTTCAATGAACCAGAGATTTGCAGAGCTTTCGAAAGATGCATGTGTAACCAGTATACGTTCAACGGTGAGGGGTCTCCCACAATTCCCACAGTTCTCTATCGTGCACTAGTTGTACAAAATGTATAGTATTTAATCTTCTTAATTTTGCATGGTGGAGCTGGATGTTTTTCATGGAACAACTTACAAGTTACAACAATACAAAGCTTGTTATTAAAAAAATTAAGTTTTTATACTTGCACATAGACTCTGTGGTATATTTTGAGTGTCTGGGGTGTTGTGGACTTAAACGAGTGAGTGAGCGAAAGGGTGTTCTTCTGTTCTGGGTTGTGTGATAAAATCATTGGATATATCTAACTATGACTGAGACACTTAGGTAGGTAGACGGTCATTGAATTGTGGGTTCTTCTGACTGAGTTCTGTGACTAGGGTGTAAGTAAGGTCCAACCTCCCTATCACCAACATCCTATTTTCTTGTACATAGGTCTGTATGTGGCTGTGCAGAGAATAACCACAACAGTTGTAGTAGTATACTAACCTAACAAAAATTAGTAGGCAAACATCTGGTTGCACATTTTTTTGGTGGGAATTGACCAAGACTAGAGATTACAGAGGACAACGCAAAAGACAGGAGTGGACCCAGTGGCTACAGCTATTCTATCACAACTTTATTCAAAAGAATACATTAACTAAAGAGTGGCCAACAGGGCAAACTTAGCTACAGACAGTCTAATAGTAGTAGCACAGAGAGTCATCGGGCAGAGGCAGTTTGAAGGAACTGAAAGTCAGGGATGGCATTGGGTAACCAAAATTTGGAAAACAAATTGAAGACTAAAGAAGGTTTAGCTAACATTGCATTAGGAAGGAGGCTTAATAGGTTGGAAAAAATAAGGTGTGTTAAAAAGTTAGGGAAAAATAATTGTTAATAATATAACCTCTGTAGGACTTACTGGGGCCAGCAGCAGGATCCTCGGTAGAGGAGCGCTCCTCTGGTGGTTGTCCCGCCGACTCGGACCCTGTCTTCTTGCCCCTGGGTGCTGGTGATCATGTAAGAAATAATAAAGAAAGAGAAACATTGAGTGCTGTGAAACAAATACATCATTCAAAAATCCTCTCAAACATTTTAGGAAACAACAATTGCAATAAAATTGACTTCGAAGTCTATATTACTACTGGCTTGCAGGATTCACAGACCGTCTACTTATAGAACACTAATCAAATGTTCCATAAACATTCTGATTGCAGAATATACTAACAAAGCCAGTATTTTATTTTTGCCCGCAAACATGCATAGATGAGATGGAGGACACATGCATAAATTTGTGCATACACGAAATTGTTGGTTGCTTGCGTCATATGACATGCTACTGACTGACGTGACAATGCTATTGCTGCTAAGCCTACCACTCAGTAAACAAACTTCAAACCGGTTCTATGGAGGTGTGGGATAAATAAGAACTAACTAAGCATTCAGTGACAGAGGAGGCGTCATGCAGACCATTAAAAAAATATGAACTAATACTATCCATCCACCACTATTTCACTAAAGGACAATGTAAGAACTAGACTCTAGCAATAGCATTAACTAACTTCAGTTCTCTAAAGTAAACTGTAACATCAATAATCACCAGCCCAAGCTAGCGCAAAGTTACAAACCAGTAGGAGAAGTGGCGAGCAGCACCTGTGTCATACAATAACAGAAGATTTTGAGACGGAATTGATCTGCAATGTAACTAAGCGCACCAGTAATCGTGTTACTTATTCGTCCAAGAATTATACACAATACTTATACTACTATATATATATATATTAATATTACTAGCTACTCACCAAGCCCCACGACATCGACACCTAGCAGGTCCAACAGGTCCTGCTCCCTGTCCAGAATGTCTGCCCACCGGTGGGCCAGCTGCTGGTGGGAGCGCCGGATATCCGAGAGTGGAAGACTGCCCGGCGCACCTTTGCCCACCGGCGGTGACGCTCCTCTGGAAGGTAACCGGAGCCTGGCCTGCCGCCTGCTGCCAAGGTCAAGGGGAGGTGGCGCTGGATGAAAAAAAACCAGGGCGGCCACCTCCGCCTCCCCGAAAAGTTTCCAGGCCTGCACCCCTGCAGGTCGCTTTCTGCCGCAAGGCAGCCGGCTCTTGAGCGCAGGCGCCTTGCCCTTCGAGACAGTTTTGCTGCTCCCCTTTGCCATGGTTCTGGGGTGGAGGTGGAGGTGGAAAAGAAAAGTTAGAATAAAAGGAAAAAAAGTTAGGGGGAAGAGGTAGGAGCTTAAATAAAGAAGTAAAATAAAACAGTAGAAAAGTTAAAAAAAGGTGGAAAAGTAGAAATAAAATGCAAAATATAAACTTAGGGACAGAGAGAGATAGATGATAAGTAAAAAAAGTAAGAAAAACTGTGAAAATAGGTAAAGATTGCAAAGATAAAAGGTGGATTGAAAACTAGGCCCAGAACCATAGCATAGAGTGTGAAAAACAAGATGGCCGCGCCCATCACGACCATGTGGGTAAGTTTGCGCGCGATTTCACGCGAACACGCACTTTGTCAGCGTGAACAAGTAGTTGTGGTCCCGAACATGACGTGCACAACGTGAACACGTTATGCGCGACCCGGAAGAGGAAATAGGGGACGCAAGCAGGCGGGACAATTGAAAAAACAAGATTGCCGCGCCCATAGCCCTACGTCACGTGTCTGTAGGGCAGCGCTGCCCTCTGGCTCAGTCCTACAGTACGGTCCAGCAGGTCCTTAAAATGAGACAGAGATGAAACTGAATCAGGTCAGGGATCAAATCATTACGCACAGCAACATCGCTTTTTCGCACCTGCACACCCAGGCTGATGCAGCCCACCCCTCCCGCAGCACCGAGCTCTACACGCGTCTGTAGGGTAGCACTGCCCGCTGGTTGAGGCCTACATTATTGTTCAGCAGGTCGTTAAAATGAGACAGAGATGTGACTGAATGAGGTCAGAGATCACATTATTACAAACGGCCACATCGCTTGTTTGCACCTGTGCACCCAGGCTGATGCACCTACCCCTCCCGCAGTACAGCCAGAGATTAGAATATTAACTACAGAAACATCGCTTGCCTGCACCTGTGCACCCAGGGTGCTGCACCCCAGCCCCTTCCCCCGCACTGTGCTCAATTGTAGGTCCTGCGCACCGAGGCTTCACTAATCACCTGCCACCATCGGTGTGTCCAACGACGTGCTCCGAGTCCGGGGTACTTTTATAGGGTGGGAGAGCAGGTCTCCGGTCGGGGAAGGTGTCTTGATACCACGATGGAAGGCGTCAGAATGCCGAGGGCATCATTATAAGGTGAGCACCCGCTCTGCCCATTTTCGGTCAATTAATTTGGTGTCTGAAAAGGGAGAAATAATTTAATGGTGGAAATGTCTGGAGGTAAATGAAGGTTTATTTCAAGCTTAATAGGAAACACCAGTTGAGTGCATCCTTTGTTTTTGAAGTACGATCTACCAACTGTTAGTGGTAATAGTGGTTTAAAGAAGAGTTGGAGTGCACAACAATACACAAGGTTAAATATTAATATGATATACCAAGGTTCACATACAAAGGAACAGGCCGCCTTCTAGAAGCATAATGTGCGTGTGTTATGCAGTGGCGGAAGCCTGTGTGCATGTACACTTACTAATGAGCTCACTACAGTGCCCTAAAAGACAAAGCCACGTGTCTGTAGGGCAGCGCTGCCCTCTAGCTCAGGCCTACAGTAAGGTCCTGCAGGTCCTTAAAATGAGACAGACATGTGACTGAATGAGGTCAGAGATCACATCATTATGCATGGCAACATTGCTTTTTCACACCTGCTCACCCAGGCTGATGCAGCCCACCCCTCCAGCAGCACTGTGTCAACACGTGTCTGTAAGGCAGCGCTGCCCGCTGGCTCTGGCCTACAGTATGGTGCAGCAGGTCTTTAAAATGAGACTGAGATGTGACTGAATTAAGTCAGCGTTCACATCATTACGCAGGGCAACTTCACTTGTTTGCACCTGCGCACTCAGGCTGATGCAGCCCACCACTCCCGTAGCAACGCAATCAATTGGAGCCGCTGTGCACAGAGGCCCCACTGCTCATCTGCTGTCATTGTTGTGTGTGCAAACACTACGGGCAGCAGTGCTCACAATTCAGTTGAAGTGTTGATTGCAGGATGGTGTACACCTCATGGGTCCCTTTTTTTTATTGCGCAGTGTGATATGCGAGGTGGATGCGGCCATATCACCTGAGGCAGTGTGGAAGAACTGGGACATGTGGTGTTGTCGTTATCCTACTTATATGTACGCAAAGTGGGATGGGCTTGCATACGTCAGGCCAGCGTAGGGGTGTGAATAATTGTTCCGGGCATCTGGGCATTGCTCAGTTCCTGCCAGGCCAGGAAGAGTACCTATGTGTGTTTCTTTTGCCGTTTTGATGTCGCAGAATGCGCAATTTACATTAATGTAGCATGTATCGGAAGGGCGGCAACTATCGCTAATGAGATGCTGTTCAAAAACATTGAATGGCGAACATCACATGTCTTTGTCAAGGTTGTGGATATGCACAGACATGCATGTCAATGATGTGCGGTATTATTGAAAGTGTTGCTTTCGCCAAGCGTACACATGTGAATGTGCTCGGATGGAGGGAGGATCAGCAGTGAGGCTACGTCATACACAGTGATCACGCTCATTACAGTCAAGCAACGTATGTCAAACGTGAATCTGAAAGTCTCACATATAAAACACCTATATTGGTAAAAACCTGACAACAGAGTGTACAGCAATACAAATCCACACATTACTGTTTACTGTTTGTCACATGTGATTTAAGATGTGCACTCTGCCTGTGGCTGATGATACTCCTTAGAGCCACCAATACCCAGTCCACAATAATGTGCACACACACACCAGGGGCATCGTGTAACACAAATGTATTTTTTGATGTAACTTTTCAGATGCATGGCCATCACACATGGAAGGCTTAATGTACAGACCATGAATATTGATCAAGATGATCGTTGCATGTTGTGTGTAGTATAAGATATGTGTACACAGAAAAAAAACTTTTCAAAAAAGCTGTTTAAGGTGAAGGTGTCTCTCATCAAACACTGTAGAGAGAATGACTTAAATGGGTGGAGTCGTCCATCTGTTACAATGGAATATGTTATGAAGCAATCAAATGCTTTTTTTAAGGTCACATGGCAATCACGCACTGAGCGTGCAAGGAGGCCGCACCCAACGCGATTTTGAGAAAATATATTTATCATAATATAAGTTTATTACAGTTAGAAATATATAAATGTTTAAAATATTTTAAATTATCGCTTGCTGTCATATACTGTTTAAAGGAATTTAAATATACCTTTAAGACAATAAAAAGGAGGGAATGGCGTACCCGGCGCAACACCATACGTCTGTGAAGTAACACAGGGCCTGGCGTCGTGCACTCATCACATACGCAGGGCGCAGCGGGCGCGACCCCATACGTACATGACGTAACGTGTAGCTTGGTACTGCGTACACGTCGGATACCAAAGTAGCAGCTGGGGTGACTTCATGCGTATAGGATGTTCCGCGGGATGCGGTGTCACGAACCTGTCAGATACAAAATGCGCATCAATTACGAGTTTAGCAATATGTTGGATTTGATTCACGTGGTGATGGAGCTTGGTATGCTACCGGTATAGGATTGCAGTTTTCTCCCCAAAAAAATATGAGATACATATTTTGGGGGGAAGATATAAAACATTACATCATTTTTAAAGTAAACAAAAAGAAGTATAATAGAGTTCCAAAATATTAAAAAATATAATAGAAAACATATAGGTTGTATTAACATTAAAATATGAAATTAACATTTAAAAAACCTTTGAAATTCACTGAAAAAAACATAGGCTTTACAGACGTTATAGTTAGGAATTAGCATTTAAAAAACCTTAGAAATTCACTATAAAAAAAAACATAGGTTTCAGGGACATTATAGTTAGTTGAACATTTGACTCATATAAAACCAGAGAAATTCACCTGTTATAGTTAGTTGAGCTAACGATAACTCACGCGCCCGCAATGCACTGGTGGTGATGTCACGTATTACATCACAGCGTTTTTACATATGTTCGCTCAAATATGTTAAAATCCAATGTTTAGTACACTGGTGCACTTTAAGACAAATTATAACAGATTTTCTTGCATTTTGTCTGTGGGATCTTATCACTATTTACATGTATATATATTTCACACATGTTTGCGTTCTTGCTTGACATTTAGTATATCTGTGTTCAACCTCATATCCTTTGACTGTGCCTATAGTGGTATATATGTCGTATATCAATGTCATCTGGATATGGTGTCCATTTTAGTGTTCTGAGATTCAGTACCTGATTGTGACCTTCAAGTTGCACCCTGATAATTTTGATTCCTGGATTGGTATCCATTCTTAGTGCTAGAGTTTTCCAATGTCATTTTGAAGGATCCCCCTGCATTTTCTCTTGCACCATCTTGCATTGGTGCAATCCACTTCGGTGCCTGTTTTATTTGCGATTTGCACATGATGGCCAGTTCCATGTTCCATTATATACATATTTACAGGTGAATGTACATTTCTTCATCATTATTGAAACCCTTAGGAGTCTTGGTATGTAGCCTTATGATGTATTTTGACTCCAGTTGTCTCAATTTCCTTTCCCTGTCGCCAGCTCTCTCATTCGGCAAGATGGTATCCAGTCCAAAGTATTCTATGTTTCTCCAGTCACTCTTCTGACTCACTGCTAGATGTTGCGCTGTTGCGTAGTTGGCATCTTTGTTTTTAACAGCTCTAATGTGCTCCACGATGCGCTTTTTGAGTGCACATGTTGTGCTTCCGATGTATTTTAATCCGCATGCAAATTGTATGATATAGACATACTGAGTGGTACAAGTCCATTTGTGATTGGTCTTGATGGTTTTGTCCTCTGTGTCTGTTATTTCTTTTTTGTTTATAGTAATTTTGCAGGCTTTTCAGTTGTTACATTTCTTGAATCCCACTTGTTGCTGTGCCAACCAATTCTTTTTTTTTGGGGGGGAAATTACTTTGTACAATTTTTATCCTTTAGTGAGGCAGTTTTACGATATGTAACTTGGGGTCTGGTGCCTATGAATTTCCCAATGTCTAGGTCTTGTTGTATTAGATGCCAATATTTTTGTTTGATTTTTATTATTTTTGGGCTTTCTTTGCAGTATGTCAGGATTATTCTCAGGTTTGACTTAGTTAGAGCTCTTTCTGCTTGAAATTCTTGCTTTTTTCCTTTATTGTTTCTTTTTCCATTCTGGTCATAAGGACGTCCATGTGTGTTGATTGTTGCACCTTGGCAACACTCTTGTTCAGGTCTCTTTGTCTGTATCCCCTGTTTTTCAATCTATCTGCGCTTGAGGGTATTTTTAGTTTTGCATCCTCATCTTTTAAGAAATTTCTTCTAATTCGCATGAATTCCTCGTATGGAATACTTTTCAACAGTGGTTTGGGGTGGAAGCTAGTGGCATGCAGAATGCTGTTGGTTGCTTTTTTCTTCCTATATAAGGTTGTCTGTATCTGCCCTTCATCAATGTACACTGTTGTGTCTAGAAAATTGTTTCTCGTTTTGCTTGTTGAGAAGGTGAAGGATAAGCCGATATCATTTTCATTAAATTTTCATTGAATTCATCCTTGTCACTATTCCATATTAGGAACAAATCGTCAATGTATCTTCTCCAGAGTACTGATGGTTTTCGGGGCCCCAGGCAATTTCCTTTTCCCACCACCCCTTGGTGAGATTGGCAAAGTTAGGCGAAAAGGAAATGCCCATTGCAGTACCACACAGTTGTTGGAATATTACATAATTGAACAGGAAGATATTGTTCTTTAAGCATATTTCTATAATCTGAAAAAGCATAGCTAAATGTTGCAGTTCGGTGATCTTCCTTTGTTTTAGGAAATATGCACATGCATGTAAGCCTATATGATGCTCTATTGAGGTGTAAAGTGATACAACATCAATTGTTGCCATGATATAGTTGGAATCCCACGTGGTGTTTGCCAATGTGTGTAAAAAATCCCCATTGTCCTTTACGTATGAGCTTATGTTTTTTACCATGGGTGCCAAGACGTAATCCACATATGATGATATGGTCTCATACAGGGAATCAAAGGAAGAGACTATTGGTCTCCCGGGATGGTTGATTTGTGTTTTATGAATTTTCGGCAGAAAATAAACAGTAGGTATTGTTGGATATTCTTTGAACAGATATTGTCATTCATTTTCACTGATTAGAATCTGCGCATGCCATTCATTTATGTTCTTTTGTATCTCCAAGAATATTTTGTTAATTGGATTGTTGCTCAGTTTTTTGTATTTCATGGTGTCTTCCAATTGACTGTACGCTTCTTTGACATAATCTGTTGTGCTTTGGAACACAATATTTCCCCCTTTGTCGGCCGGCTTTATTATTATTTTAGTGTTTTCCATTAGTGATTTTATCGCTGCATTTTCTTTGTAGGTTAAGTTTTAATTTTTCTTGATTTTACATACTTTCTCTATTCCATCTAGATCATTCATGATTGTGTCTGAGAATAGATCTATTTTATTTCCAGGTACTAGTTGTAGGCAATATTTGGACTTGTTTTTCATGCCACTTCTGATATATTTTTTTGTTTCTATCCCCAGTTATTCTAAAATTTGGCCTTCTGATGTTTCTTCCTCATTCAAATCTCTAGCCAAATCAAAAAGTGTTTTTAGATCCAGGATTTGATCTATGGTTAGACTGCATTCATCTGTGTCTTCTTCTAATGTTGGTTCAATTGTTACTTTTGTCTTTTCTTTACTAGCATGAATTTTGGTGAATTTCAATTTTCTTATGTATTTACATATGTCAATTTTCGTGTCAGTGTATTCGTAATGTCTCTCTGGACAAAATGACAGTCCTTTGTTTAATACTGAGCATTCCGCTTGAGATGGGGTGTAGTCTGAGAGATTCATTATCACATTTTTTTCCACATTTATTTCCTGTGTGTTCGATTCCGCAAGGGTTACTGTGTTTTGGTTGCTGTAGTTGCGCTTTGATCTTCGGGTTTTTCTAATGGTGGGAAAGACCTTGAATTGCCTCTTCCACGTCCTCTGCCTCTCCCTTGTCCCCGATTTCTTGACAGACTTTGGTGTACAGTTACCAGGCGTATTTCTTCTAAAAAACTTGTCTTTTTTAAAAAGTTTGTTCCTCCAGCGGTTTCATTTTCACTCACATCTGATTCCCTTGTGGTGTTGCCTACTCGTTTTGGTGGATTTCTTGCATAGTTCACTTTCAGCGTATCGAATCTTCTTGCAAATGTGAGAATCCTTCCTTGTTGATAATCGTTCTCATCTCTTATGAATTTCCTATGTTTTCGCTCTTGTATCTCATCTTCATGTTTTTCAAGCTAGATTTCCATCTCCTTTCCTAATTTTATTGACTCATCCTTGTTCATGGTTCCCACTTTACTTTCTAATTCTTTTATGAGAATGTGCATTTCCTCTAGTTCCAATTCTGCATATTTTATCAATATCCTCATCATGTTCTTAGAACATTTCTTATTGTTAGCCCCATTCATTTAGCATTTCTGTCTTTGTTTCTGGGTGCATTGGCATGGTAAAAATCCTTAAACCTCTTGGAATATGATCGATTTCAAGATATTTTTTTAAAGCCATGTTTTCCCAGCTTTTGCTAATTTCCTTTTTTATATTGTCATTTTAGCTGTAAAAATAGTTATTTTAAAGTAGGATTATGTTTGCGCTGCATATCTGCCCCTTCAGTTGTTTCAGCGCATTCTCCCGTCTTTAGTTGAAACATTGTAGCCATTTTTAGTGCTCGCTTTGCTTTTCTTGCCTCCATTTCCTATTTTTTTAACCCACCACAGTGTATGTAATCTTTGTATTGTTGCATGTTTGGATTATATTGTTTTGGTGCTCTGGCTCAGGTTCTTTACCTTTTGTGAGCTTTATCTGACGCTGACTGAAGGATTTCTACTATAGTGCAACACTGAATGCCGTACCTTTGTGTTTCGGCGGTTTACCAGTGCAATTTTGCCTTCTCACTCAAGTTGCTCCGATAGAGATTCTCCGAGTACAAATTGCGATGTAGCTCCACTCACCTCTCTGGGAGACTCCTGTCCAGGTGGGGCTCCTCTGCTCCGTCCGTCAGCGCTCAACCCGATGGGTGTCTGTCGGTGTCAATTTCCTCCGGTGTACTCTCGTACGGGCACCTCCGACTTGGTTCAAACTGCAAGCAATATTTATCACGAGTCGGAGTGCTCAGCAGCGGGTGCAGACTATGGGTCGGACCATCGTCCGAACATCAATTTTAAAACAATTATTAGTCGCACACAGATTTCCTTCAACTCAATAGATTTATTCTTCAAAACAGAGCCAGTATGCATAACCGACGCATTTCGGCCAGCACAGGCTTTGTCACAGTAGGGAGACACTACTATTACTCGTGTTTTTATAGCGTTTCTTTTTCCTACCTTCCTATCGCATTCCGGGAATGGTTGTTTTTCAAAAATTCAGTAAAAAGCACTTGTAACCCATTGACAGAAAGCACATATTGTTGTATACAATTATCTCACAATGTTTGTGCATATGTTCTCCCTGTTATATGGTGTTGGTTCAAATATGTTTAACTCCAATGTTTAGTACACCGGTGCACTTTAAAACAAAATTATTACAGATTTTCTTGCATTTTGCAACTTACCACTATTTACCTATATACATTTTACACATGTTTGTGTTTGTGCTTGATATTTAGTATGTCTGTGTTCGATCTCATATCCTTTGACTGTGCCTATAGTGGTATATATGTCATATATCAATGTCATCTAGATATGGTGTGCATTTTAGTGTTTTGAGGTCTAGTACCTGATCGTGACCTTCAAGTTACACCCTTAGAATTCTGATTCCTGGATTAGTATCTTTTTCTAGTGCTAGAATGTTTGGCTCTGTGTGTGAACAAGGCAGGGGACCCTGCCGAAACACGTCACAGCACAGCCGCCACAGCTGCGCTGAACTTTATACCTCATTCCCCACCCTGATGGGACTTTCAAATGCAGGAAATTTGAGAGCTGTGGGGGCCAGAGTGGAGATGGAGTACCATTATTGCAGGCATGAACACTTATGGGACATTGTTGCTTTCCTCTGTGTGACCCACTTGGGGATTATTTTAATGCACACAGCACCGGCTGCGGCTACCACTTTGGACATGCACGAACTACTGAACCCATAATGCATTTGAAAGTCCCATCAGGGAATGAGGTATAAAGTTCAGCGCAGCTGTGGCGGCTGTGTTCATAGCCAGTGAGCATGGGCATTTTGCCCGAAACGCGTTTGGCGCTCCATGGAGGAGTAAATGCGCTTTCTCTCAATCTGCAATAAAGAAAGGATTTTTACCTTCACCTGAGTTGGCATTTCCATAGTAAGAGCAACCTTGTATTTGGAATTGAAATGCGGCGAGCCTTCTTCGCGGGAATGCCCCGCCACACAACCTGCAGACCACGGCTCTCAAATTTGGGGCCAGAGTGGAGTTGGAGGACCATTATTGCAGGCATAAACACTTATGGGACATTGTTGCTTTCCTCCATGTGACCCACTTGGGGATTATTTTAATGCACAGAGCACCGACTGCGGCTACCACTTTGGACATGCACTAACTACTGAACCCATAATGCAATTGAAAGTCCCATCAGGGTGGGGAATGAGGTATAAAGTTCAGCACAGCTGTGGCGGCTGTGTTCATAGCCAGTGAGCAAGGGCATGGTGCCTGAAACGCGTATGGCGCTGCATGGAGGAGTAAATGCGCTTTGTCTCAATTTGGAATAAAGAAAGGATTTTTACCTTCACCTGAGTTGGTGTTTCCATAGTAAGTGCAACCTTGTATTCGGAAGATATATATATATATATATATATATATATATATATATCAACAAAGAGAGTTGTCCCCTCAAAGCACCACAACACAGGTAGGTAAAACTTCGGGTTTATTCGGCAGAAGCTACAGCAAAAATGGTCAGAGCACCGCTCAGTCTTTCTCTAGCCGACGCGTTTCGTGCTGTCTCGCACTTCATCAAAGGGCTGAATGACTTGCAAACACCACGCTAGAAGCGAGCACCTGATATCAAAGGAGACCCGCCCTGATGGGCGTAGACAGCGCTGCTGCCTGACGGTCTCTGTAGTGCTCGCACAATTCTCTCAAGTGAGTCCCCTTGGGTGCAGCCTGATAAATGTCAATAAAACCCCAGTGGGTGAGTGGATGTCCTGTACTCATATTGCTGCACCATGTGACTTGTGCCTCCACACCTCCTGGCCAAATCATGCTCCATCTCGGTTTGTGTAGAGCCTTGGTCCGCTTCCATGCGGCGGGGCGCTTTCACAGCAGGACTGGCCGTTACATACCAACAAAGAGAGTTGTCCCCTCAAAGCACCACAACACAGGTAGGTAAAACTTCGGGTTTATTCGGCAGAAGCTACAGCAAAAATGGTCAGAGCACCGCTCAGTCATTCTCTAGCCGACGCGTTTCGTGCTGTCTCGCACTTCATCAAAGGGCTGAATGACTTGCAAACACCACGCTGGAAGCGAGCACCTGATATCAAAGGAGACCCGCCCTGGTGGGCGTAGACAGCGCTGCTGCCTGACGGTCTCTGTAGTGCTCGCACAATTCTCTCAAGTGAGTCCGCTTGGGTGCAGCCTGATAAATGTCAATAAAACCCCAGTGGGTGAGTGGATGTCCTGTACTCATATTGCTGCACCATGCGACTTGTGCCTCCACACCTCCTGGCCAAATCATGCTCCATCTCGGTTTGTGTAGAGCCTTGGTCCGCTTCCATGCGGCGGGGCGCTTTCACAGCAGGACTGGCCGTTACATACCAACAAAGAGAGTTGTCCCCTCAAAGCACCACAACACAGGTAGGTAAAACTTCGGGTTTATTCGGCAGAAGCTACAGCAAAAATGGTCAGAGCACCGCTCAGTCTTTCTCTAGCCGACGCGTTTCGTGCTGTCTCGCACTTCATCAAAGGGCTGAATGACTTGCAAACACCACGCTGGAAGCGAGCACCTGATATCAAAGGAGACCCGCCCTGGTGGGCGTAGACAGCGCTGCTGCCCGACGGTCTCTGTAGTGCTCGCACAATTCTCTCAAGTGAGTCCGCTTTGCGTGGGTAGCGCCCGGTACGCGAACCGGGAAGCGTTCTGGGCAGCGTACTACAATGAAAAAAGAATGAGAGACTTTTCAAATGCAGTATGTTAATTGATTGTTGGTTTTGTTGATTATTTTTTCTTTTCTTTATTTTTTAAGCATTTTTTTTTATTGTGATTGTGTTTCATAATTTATTAAACTTTCTAACATTTCATTGTCAGAAATTTCATAATTATCATGGAATATACATTGTAGTCTCTGAGGGTGTAAAATGTCCTCATTTGCAAGGAGGTTATCTACTGCTTGTACACATTGCAGTAGTTCATTGTCCCAAGTTTCATCGAAAAATTCAATGTCAATTTGATCAATTGTATCAATCAATTCTTGGCTGCTCTCTTGCAGGTCCATTTCAAAAGAAACTTGGTTTTCGCCTTCCATTTTGCCTGAAATTTGGATTAAAAAAATATATATTAGTAGAGATAGGGCAATGTTGGGAATAATTTTAGATAGGCATTTTTTATCAGTGAATTTATCTTTGGGCAGTGTATAGTATCAGAGTGGAAGTAGGAATTTAAAAAAGTGTATGTGATTTAACGTAAGTAAATTCATAATTATACAAGAGAAGCCTAACTCCATCCATAACTATAACAGAGAAGTCTCTCTAAATCTATAACTACTACAGAGGGATAGTATATATCTATCAGAAAAAGTTTACCATATTAACTTATAGTGCACAATATACTTCAGTTTTAAAAATAAAAACTTACCTTTAGAAAGAAGTTGAAGGAATTAGTGAAAATACTATTGAAATGTACAGCAAGAAGTAGTAGTCAAAATGGCTGTGTTTTCTTCTCTTCCTTTATATATATTCAGGTATATAACCAATGAAATGTCAGGTAAAAAAAGTAGAAAATGAAAGTAACATTTTCATTGGTTGTCAATTCCAACACTTCAGATGTGTTTTGTGAAGTAATTTACCTCAGGGTATTTAGAGAGGTCTACAGGCTAAATGACTAAATGGAATTCCAATCAAATTTGTGAAAATGGTAGGGATTGGTATGTAGTATGAGCTAATCTATATTTGGTGAAATTGTCTCCAGTGGCTTTTCTGTGAACTACTTTCCCACCTTTTTTGATGGTGCGCTTCCCAGGGAGCGACCCGGTACGCGAACCGGTGAGCGCCCCGGTACGCGAACCTTAAGCGTTACGGGAGTCCACCATTTTGTGTTTCGGTCGAATTAAGATACAAAATGGAGGGCAAATAATGTTCAGAATGGGTAGAAGGGGGCACGGTAGACTTATCTTGACACCCTAGGTTTTGTGAGGGTGGCTGAGGAGGCTTATATGTGCGGAAAAAAAACATTTTTTTTTTAAATTTCGCGAGGTTAGCTCCCGGTTCGCGTACCGGGTAGTGCCCCGGGGAGCGTACTTTGTTGAAAATTAGTGAAAAATGTTAGAGTAAAATAATAATTGTGAGTGATTAGATGTAGGGTAGCTCTGAGAAGAGCTTTTGGGTTTATGGTACATTTAGGTACTTATAAGTAGGTACCAATGCACATTCTTAATTCAGAGTGAAAACTCTGTTGCCCTCATCTGAGAAGTGAACTCCATCTCCTCTGTAGATATCTTGCATGTAGTAACGCAAGTTATTGTTGTACAGGGAGCCCATTCCATGGTCTCTCATGTAAGCTGAAACAGATTTGTTTACATGCTTCCTCGACTTCTCAATTTGTGGACAAAATTGGTTTGACCACCTCCATTTCTGTCTTTGGCATATATTTGAATATACCAAGGCAGTCTGAGGAAAAAGTGCCATCAATTGCTCAAAGGTGTCCTTTAAAAGCATTTCCAGACCTACCCCAGTCAAAGTGCCCAAGTCATTACCTCCACAGTGCACAATTAACAGGTCAGGTTTGGGCAAATGCATAAAGGTTTTCACCAATGGTATCAATTGGTGACATTTTAATCCTCTGTGGCCAAACCACTTAATTTCCACATCTTGTAAATTGAGGTTAGGTAAATTCCTGTTTTCAACGTACCTTTGAGCCCAGTGAATATAACTATGTCCAACAATCCAGACAGAAAACATGGTGAGAGAAGGTTCTCCTGCAGTCAGATGAAGTGTGGCAATGAAATGGCAGTTGAAAAAATGAGAGTTTAAAATGAAAAAAACTGTGGAGTTTCTGTGTTCATGAAGCAGTAACAGTGATTGGTGGATTTTGATTGCTGAAAACAGAAAGTTAGGGTGCACGGATGTGTTCTTTGAAAGATGTATTTTGAATGGTCAATAAAAAATCATTAAATGAAAGAATGCACTGGATATGCAGGTGCACTGAGAGTTCAGAGTTCAATTGCAACAAAGTTGTGTGAACTTGCAAACACCAGAAGTCTTCCAATGAGGTGGTTGCCATGCAGAAAAGGCATGAAATGGCAGAGGGGGGAAGGGTTTTCATTTGAAAAAAAGTGAGGGAAGAGTTTTGATTGGGTGACATGAGAGATATGTGTGAAGATTTACAGCATTTCTGTGCTTTTGATAGCTGCAGACTCTGGAGTGCATACCTTTTGCTCTGCTGAAGACAAATTGGTGTGTTTCTGAGACTGTTTTCAAACTCAAAGTATTTGCTAAGGTGAGAAAATATTTCTTTAATTTAGATAGAGAATAGTGTGCTTTAAGGAGAAAATTATGAATTATGTGGCGCAAATTGCTTGTAAATATGATCCCACATGTGCATGGAAAATTTAGATTTTGAATGTTTGTGTTACATAGCCATGTTAAAAGTGATACAAACATGCTGCAAAGGCAATCAAAAAACGCTTTTATGTGTCTTAAGGACATTTTAAGTAATTTTCCCATGTGCGGTGTTTTGAAATTATGATTTGAAAATCGTTTTTGGGGAAAAGGAATTGTTTTTAAATTTATGACAAGGACATAATGGTGTATGCTTCTTTATACGGCAATTGACTGTCCCTGATGTTATTTTTCCCATTTTAATGTAAGACCTTTCTCTGTGGCGCAAGTTGCTTGTAAATATGCTCCGACCTGTGCATGGGAAATTTAGATTTTAAATGTTTGTGTTACATAGCCATGTTAAAAGTTACCCAACCATGCTGGAAAGGCAATAAAAAAACACTTTCATGTGTCTTAAGGACATTTTAAGTAATTTCCCTGTGGGCAGTGTTTTCAAATTATGAATTGAAAATCGTTTTTCAGGTAAAGGAATGTTGTTAAAATTTATGTGCGCCATATGCCCACAAATTTCGTTTTCAGGGGTGCAGCAGGGTGTTCTTGAGACACCCCTGCACCTTTGGAAAAATTCCTAATTTGCGATGAGCTAATTGCTAATCGCAAATTGCACCTTCATTCCTATGGGCCTCCTGCTCCATGGAAATGAATGGGTAATTTGCAATTAGCAATTTGCTCATCGCAAATTAGGAATGGTAAAGAATCGCTATTTATTCCTTAAAATTCGCTATTTTGGAAATGCAAAATAGTTATATGATACATATGGCGGTTAATGTCTAACAAGATAAGAAGCTTAGGGATACATTTATGATGACTGGCGCAATGAAGTGGACATCACTTACTTCATTGGTAGAGCTTTACATGTATTATGTCCTCTGTATTCTTCATCAAGCGTAACTTTAATCTGCAATCCTGAGTAGGCCTCACCTTAAACAAACCTCTGGATAGGCCACACCTTATCGTCATCCTGAATTAATCATTTAAAATGCTAGGGACAGATTTATGATAGGTGTATGCCTCTTTTGTGCCACTTACAAAACACTGTCCACGGGGAAATGACTTAAAATGTCCTTAAGACACATGAATGTGTTTTTTTAAAGCGTTTGCAATTTTTTGGGGTGACTTTTAACATGGCTATGTGACTCAAACAGTCAAAATCTAAATTCACCATGCACAGGTGGGAGCATATTTACAAGGAATGTGCTCTATGGGGAAAGGTCTTATAATGTAATATGGGAAAAATGACATCAGAGACACTGAAATGCCTTATAGAGAAGCATACACCATTATGTCCTTGTCATAAATTTTTAACCATTACTTTTCCCCAAAAACGATTTTCAAATCATAATTTGAAAACACTGCACATGTGGAAATTACTTAAAATGTCCTTAATTCAAAATTTGCTATTCCTTATTTTGCGATTGCACTGAAGGATTTGCAAATTTTGCGATTCCTTAAATGCAATGTATCAAACAAAAAATATGTAAAAAATGATATTAAGGATTTGGAAACTACCACCAACTTCTAGTTTGTGGTAATTTGCGAATTCTTTTCAAAAAGCATTTTTTTCCCAAAAACAAAAGGTGCCATATGACGCCTATACATGTCCTTAGGGCATGTATGTGTGCCATATGCCCCCAAATTTCTTTTTCAGGGGTGTAGCAGGGTGTTCTTGAGATACCCCTGCACGCTTGAAAAATTTCCTATTTTGTGATGAGCTAATTGCTAATCGCAAATTGCAACCTTCATTCCTATGAGCCTCCTAGCCCATGGAAATGAATGGGTAACTTGCAATTAGCAATTTGCTCATTGCAAATTAGGAATGGTAAAGAATTGCTATTTATTCCTTAAAATTTGCTATTTAGGAAATGCAAAATAGTTTGATGGTACATATGGTGGTTCATCTGTAACAAGATAAGAAGCTTAGGGATACATTTATGATGACTGGCGCAATAAAGTGGACATTACTCACTTCATTGGTAGGCCTTTACATGTATTATCTCCTCTGTATTCTTCATCAAGCGTAACTTTAATCTGCAATCCTGAGTAGGCCTCACCTTAAACAAACCTCTGGATAGGCCACACCTTATCGTCATCCTGGATTAATCATTTAAAATGCTAGGGACAGATTTATGATAGGTGTATGCCTCTTTTGTGCCACTGTGCGTCACTTTTATGATGCAGCGGCGGTGCTAATTTGCAATTAGCAATTTGCTCATTGCAAATTAGGAATGGTAAAGAATTGCTATTTATTCCTTAAAATTTGCTATTTAGGAAATGCAAAATAGTTTGATGGTACATATGGTGGTTCATCTGTAACAAGATAAGAAGCTTAGGGATACATTTATGATGACTGGCGCAATGAAGTGGACATCACTTACTTCATTGGTAGAGCTTTACATGTATTATGTCCTCTGTATTCTTCATCAAGCGTAACTTTAATCTGCAATCCTGAGTAGGCCTCACCTTAAACAAACCTCTGGATAGGCCACACCTTATCGTCATCCTGAATTAATCATTTAAAATGGTAGAGACAGATTTATGATAGGTGTATGCCTCTTTTGCGCCACTGTGCGTCACTTTTATGATGCAGCGGCGGTGCAAAAGATTTGCTATGAGGCGACAACATTACAAATTGATGCATTTAGGCAGATATGTCATGGTGTAAAAAAAACGTACCACATGAAACCGATGCAGCAGTGATGCAAAAGATGCACCATGTCGCAAGACAGGCCTCAATTGGGGCCATATGTATCAAGCTAATTAGCATTCGCAAAGATCAAAATTCTACGAATTTCGGCCTTTGCGAATGTTAATTAGACAAATGGTATGTATCAAACAAGTTTGATGCAAAATAAGGAGTAGCAAAATTTGCTATTCCTTATTTTTCAATTGCACTGAAGGATTTGCAAATTTTGTGACTACTTAAATGCAATGTATCAAACAAAAAATATGTAAAAAATGACATTAAGGATTTGGAAACTATTGTGGTAAATTGGTGGTAATTTGTGAATTCTTTTCAAAAAGCTTTTTTTCAAAAAAACAAAAGGTGCCATATGACGCCAACACATGCCCTTAGGGCATGTATGTGTGCCATATGCCCCCAAATTTCTTTTTCAGGGGTGCAGCAGGGTGTTCTTGAGACACCCCTGCACCCTTGGAAAAATTCCTAATTTGTGATGAGCAAATTGCTAATCGCAAATTAAACCTTCATTCCTATGAGCCTCCTAGCCCATGGAAATGAATGGGTAACTTGCAATTAGCAATTTGCTCATTGCAAATTAGGAATGGTAAAGAATTGCTATTTATTCCTTAAAATTCGCTATTTAGGAAATGCAAAATAGTTTCATGCTACATATGGCGGTTCATCTGTAACAAGATAAGAAGCTTAGGGATAGATTTATGATGACTGGTGCATCACCAGGGATGTGTCAGTCATCCTGCGCCGCTGTTCCGCCACCCATGGTGTGCTGCATTTAGAATGCGGGGCATCATGGGGCAAAAATGGCACAGATGCGTGACGTATCTGTGCTGTAAAGGTAGTGATTGCTGGAGTTGTATCGCAAGTGCGATGCAGGCCAAGCAAGGCTCAGGGGTGCCCCATCTCCACAATGTTGCGTCAAGACCTATGCCTGCTTAAAGCAGGCGCAGGGTTTTGACGAAGCTTTCTCCTATCTGATTGTAAATACGGCACACCATGGGTGGCAGAGTAGTGGTGCACGTTAACTGGTGCATGCCTGGGGATGTGCCATTTAACATAAATCTGCCCCTTTACATTTAAGTATGTGCAGGACACACAGAGTCGGTGAGGCTTATCCAAGGTTAAGAAGAGATGAGTCCTGTTCACTGAAAATTTAGACATAGTCTTCACCTGCTCAGCATTGATGGACATGGCTAAATAATAGCTGCAAAATATTACTCTTGTTAAACAATTTTACTATTATAATCTCTGAGATTTGTCTCTTACTCTGCAACATCTCATTGTTGTTATCTTTCTTTAAAGATAAAGACAACCTCAACATGAGCGACAATCTGCAATCAGTTGATTTTGACCTCATCATTGAACTTGTAATTGAAACATCAGTGGATGTTGATCCCTTGGATGATTTAAATCCTGAGGATGAAGAAGAGCGTGATGAGGATGCAGATTTGTCCGAATTATATGACATAGGATGGGAAGCTGACCTGCTTGAGCCTATGGAAATATAAACATTTATTTTTAAAATTTATAAAAAGTAAAAAGGTAAACCGTTTAATTTAAAAATAAAGACACCTTCAAAAGCAGGTTATGTGTAGTGTCTTCAATAAAATATTAAAATATGCTCATAAAATTAGATCAGATTCACATATAAAATAGCACAGGTAACATAAATATAAATGTCATTTCTTTTCTGCTATTTCTGTATTGTAAATTTGCAAGGACTAAAAAATCTTCTATTTAAAATGTCAAGTAGTGTGTTAAGTTTTTGATCACTGTTATTGTTTTACTGTTTGGTAATAATGGTTAATAACATTTTTTATTATATTTTACCACAGATTCAACTGCAGATCATTTCAAGATTTCACCATGCCAACAATAGAAAGACAGAGAAAGGCTGCAAAACGTCAAAGACAGCAGGTGAAAGAAAATAAGCAGCAGTCCTCTAACAAAAAGATTTGTCAAGTCACGAAGAAAGCACCGGGTAAGAGCACAAAATATTTCATAAGAAATATGTGTAGTAAAAAAAAATTACTACAGAAAATGTTTCAGTCCATAAAACGAGAAGGAATTCAAATGGAAAGGAAAGGCCAATGAAAAATGTTACTGCTAGAGCAAGAGATAACTCTGTGCATGATAGTAGAAGGAAACAACAGTTTAGGGAGATTCGTAAACGAATGTTCTGCAACAGGATAATTGGCAATTTGTTAAAAAATATTAAGAAAGGTCAACAGAAACTGGTTTTTTATAAGAGAAAAAAAAAAGTTGAGAAAGTTATTGATCAGGCATTTGAAATTAAACGTAAGTTATTTATTTTGATAATCAATAGAATTAGGAAGCTAAACAAGGCAATTTATGATTTCAAAAGAAATAGTAGATGGAAGAGAATAGTTAATCGTAGTAATTTTTGTGAAGTTTTTTCTGGAGAATGGATGCATAGTTCAAGCTGTGAGGCATTTTTTAATGAGGAGAGTTATTTCCAGGATAATGATTTGGTGCATGCAGTTGACACCAGTGGTCGTGCTTATGAAGTGAAAGATGGTTGTCCAGTTGAAAAAGAAAAACTTGTGACAACAGAGGCAGAAGAGGTGTTAGGTAATGAGGTTTTAGGAAGACGTGCTAAGGGTCCTGTGTACACCTGGAAGTGTAGTAGTATTTGCAGTGTGCGACAGGATTCCATCAATTTGCTTTGTGATTTTGTACGGTCATTTAATAAGAAAAGTTTGAAGCAGAAAATAAGGTTGTTGCAAGAATTAGATCCTTGCAGAGTAAGAGAAGTGACAGGTTTGCATGGTCATTCACTGGCTTGTCTTTCCAGGAGAGTATGCCAGAGTGTTTTTCATCATTTCAGGATGCTAGCAGTGCATCATAATAAAGTGAGGAAATTAGTTAGAATGTTGTATTATGCTAAGAGTCCAGCAATTATGCTTAAACAATTATGCGCTGCTCTTTTGCATGGTTCTGAAATAGATGTGAAGAATATATGTGAAGAAATTGAGTTTTGTTACTTTGGAAGTAAAGAGGAGAATGTTGAAATTGAGCAAGAAGAAGAGGGTCATGTGGAAGATAGTGTACAGGTTTCCAGTACAGATAATTTCCAGAGGGAAATTGCGACGTTTGAGGTGAAATCAAGTGAGAGGCCTAATTTCACTTGTGTGTGTTGTCGACGCACTTATTATAAGAATCAGACTAAGTTAGTGGATTTATATGCAAAAAGTGAAAGGGAAAATAATAGTGAATGGAAGGATTTCGCAACATACTTGATGGTAGAAAATTGTTTTGATTTGGGATTGGATCAACGTGTGTGTAGTTATTGTTGTTGCAAATTAAATCAAAACCAGATGCCTGCTAGAGCAGTTCATAATAATCTGGAATTGGTTGAGATTCCTTCTGAATTGAAGGATTTAAATACTTATGAATCTATTTTGATTCAAAGTATCCATCCCTTTCAGGCTATTGTAAGAATGGAGCCAAAGACAGGGAAATTGCCTCCATCAGATTTACAGAGAGGATTAAAGGGAAGAGTTGTTTATTTGCCTCTAGATTTGAAGAAAAACATTAACACAATTGGAGTAGAAAAAGTGGAAGAGGAACCTCTGGTTATCTTAGTTAATGGGGTTCCGACAAAGAATAAGAAAATATGGCAAGATTTAGTAGATGTTAGGAAAGTTAAAAAGGCAACATTGTATTTGAAAAAAAATAATAAATACTATAAGAATGTATATGTTGCAGAAGAGGAAGTAAGTGAGGAAGAGGATAGCGATTTGTGTGCTGGTCAAATTGAGAAAGTAGAACCCTCTACTAGTGAAGAAATATATGAACATTATAGTGTTCATCCTTTGCATTCCAAGGAAGTCAGGGGGAATGCTATTGAGTTGTTTCAAATGAAACAAGCCAAAGGGAGTCCCATTAGTGTTTGGGAGGAAAGTTTGGAAGCTCGGTGTTTCCCACAGCTTTTTCCAACAGGTCAGGGAGGAAGATATGATGAGCGACCTCATCAAATTCCTGCTTCTGAATACCGGACTTTGCGATTGTATGCAGGAGATGCTAGGTTTCGACAATGCATTCCTTATTTGTTTCATCTCCTGTTTGAAAGCGATCTGTCTGGACTGTCATATGCAGTGAACCACATCTTGAAAAGTGGTATACACATGCAAAACATCTCGGCAAGTGACTTTATGGATAAAGTCAATGTCCAAGACAGTATTTTGGATTCTCACCTGATTAATCTCATGGCGTGTCAGCGTGGTACTAATGAGTACTGGTACCGTCGTCATGGTGATTTAAAATGTATGTTGAGGAACTTAGGTACTCCCACATGGTTCCTCACTCTGAGCTGTGCCGAGTATGGCTGGGAAGACTTACTTGAATTTCTACGAGAGGCAAATGCTAACGTAGATAACATCGAATTCAAGACACCCGGAGAACTGTGCTCTTTGGATCCAGTCAATGTATGTAGGTACTTCAATCATAGATTTGAAGCTATGATGTCTTTCATCATGAATAAGAAGAATCCACCTCTTGGAGAGGTGTTGGATTTCTTCTGGAGAAAGGAGTACCAAGCAAGAGGTGCTCCTCATATACATATGTTGCTGTGGATCAAGGATGCACCTAAATTTGGAACGGATCCAGAAGACTCAGTGATGAGTTTCATCCAACAGTATTCTACGTGTGCTGTTCCAAACGCAAAGGAGAAGAAAAGCCTAAGAGAAAAAGTTCTGCGTTTCCAAAGCCATCGATGTGGAAAGTACAGCCGTCGTAAATTCCGAAACAAGGACAAGTTCTACACTAAATGTCGTTTCGGCTTTCCACGACCGGTGATTTCTAAAGGAAGAGTAAACAGTTTGATGTCTTCGCTGCGACACAATGTCATGAAGAAATCACCTAAAAACACTTACAATTTGAAGAGGAACGAAGAGTCCAAGTACATCAACGACTACAACCCGGTGATTTTGTCCATGTGGAATGCTAACATGGATATACAGTTTGTGGCTGATAACTGTATGGCTGTGGCTCGGTATGTGACGTCTTACATCACCAAAAAAGAGAAGACAGAATTGAAGGATATGTGGGAGGACATTTCCCATGAAAAGAGCCTCAGCAAGAAGTTGTACAGTTTCAGTCTGAAGATGTTGTCGCATCGAGAAATCGGAGCGTACGAATGTTCTGACCGGTTGTCTTCAGCAAGTCTCTATGCCAAGTCCAGGAGTATCGTTTGGGCGAGTCTTGGTCTTGCAGCAACGCGTAATCGAGTTCTCAAACCTGTGCGGGAAATTGAGTATTTGGCGGAAAAGGAGCCAAACAGTACCGACATTTTGAAGACAAACATGTTGGATACATATTATCCAAATCGAAGCAGTCACCTCGAGAATGTTTGTCTGTATGAGGTTCTGCAAAATTACATATTCAAGAGGAACATCAAAGAAGATACTGAGAAAGGAGTGTATGCTGTAATAGGAAGTGAGGGATGTCTGGTCAAGCAAAGAAAATGCCACTTGGTAAACCATCGAAAATTGAGTGGCGAATCTCCTGAAAAAAAGGAGTTTTTCTATTTAGCACTTTTGCAACTTTTCAAGCCTTGGCGTGCAGAAGAGGAACTGCTTGGAGATTTCCTCTGTTACGAAGACTCTTTCAATGCCGCCAAGGAGACCATAGAATGTCCTGCTTTTCCCAAATATGTAGAAATGTTGAATGCGGAAATTGAGCAGGAAGCAACGATTGCAGCCGAGATTGCCAGAGACAGTTCTCAGGACAGTCAGAGTTCTGCTTCATTGAGTCAGGATCCACTAGGAGGACCTGTTATTGAAAATGAAGCTGCCACTGCTATGAATGAAGTGGAAAGAGCCATGGCACATGCTCAAGAGGATGCGGTTAACTTAGAAGAGTTGGAAAGACAACTCAACGTTGAGCAGAGGAAAATATATGACGAAGTTACCATGCAAATTGATCATGGATTAAGTCATGATAAGAAAGAGTGCTCATGTACGTCGTTGAAGCCTGTCCGACTGTACGTGAGTGGAGAAGCGGGAACTGGAAAAAGTTTCCTCATTAAAGCAATTTCATGCTATTTGCAGGAAAGGACAGAGTCATCGCTGTCTTGTGTTGTCACTGCTCCAACTGGACTGGCAGCACATAATATTAAAGGGATTACTTTACATCGTTTACTGATGCTGCCAGTGGAGCATGACAACAAATTACAATATCACAAGCTATCTGGAGATGCTTGTTTTGAAGTTTCAAGAATCTTGAGGAAAATGAAACTTCTTATCATTGACGAAGTAAGCATGGTTTCCAATGTCATGCTTGCCTTTGTGCATTTGAGGATGCAAGAAGTTCTCAAAACAGAGTATGATGTTTTATTTGGTGGCAAACACATCATTGTTTTTGGAGATCTTCTGCAGCTGACACCAGTGAAAGGGCAACCTGTGTTCAAAATGCTCACGCATGAAGATACCAGGAAGTGCCTAGGCAGCATTGGCAACGTCAATATATGGTTAAACTTCAATTATGCTGAACTGCATGAAAATATGCGTCAGGCGAAGGATGAAGTTTACAAGACTATTCTACAAGATGTTAGAATTGGAAAAGTGACCGAGCATGGGAAAGAAGCTTTACATGCACGATTACTGTCAAATTTATATCCAGAACAAGATGTTGTGCCTGAGAATATTTTTCAGAAAATTACTGAGAAGAAATCTGGAATATGTTTGATGCCAACTCTTGCAGAATGTGCCAAATTTAACAACAAAATGTTGCATTTAGAAAAGCAAGAGATTGTGAAACTGGAAGCTATTGATAGAGTAGAGCATATGGGATCAACAATTATTTTGTCTGAGAATCTGAAAACAAAATTGGATTCATTAGAGAAGAGTATATCTAAAACTGCAGGTTTTGAAAAGACTCTGAATGTGTGCTTGAACTGCCGTATAATTTTAATAAGGAATTTACATGTTGAAAGAGGTCTGGTAAATGGATCAATGGGTAATGTTGTTGATTTTGTGAAATACAGAAATAGAGATGGAATTGAATTTTTAAAAATTAAATTTGATGGCATTGAGGAAGTACAGCTAATTGCTCGTTGTTCTGCTAGATTTTTGCTTGTAAAAGACTTATATGTTCGCCGTAAGCAGTTTCCTGTTTGCTTGGCATATGCGGTGACAATTCATAAATCGCAAGGTTTAAGTGTAGACAGTGCATTGGTGAATATTGGCAGTTCTGTGTTCAAGGAGGGTATGGCATATGTGGCATTGTCACGAGTTAGAACTTTATCGGGATTGTACTTGATTGAGTGTGATGTCACAAACATTTGTGCGGATCTAGATTGTGTTAAGGAATACAATAGGTTAAGAAGAGAGTATGCGCCACATTTGCCTCAGTATCCTTTGTTTGAGAAACGTGTGGTAGGCCGGAAACGAAGAAATGAGAACAATACTGGGGAGGTTGTAGCAAAAAGACAAAAAGTCAATGAACCTAAAATTACAAGCAGAAACAAAAAGGATTCTGTTGAAGATGTTGTTGGTTTTCAGTTTGAAAACAGTTCTGGTGTCAACTGCTATGCTAATGTAGTGGTTAATGTTTTGTTTTCTCTAAAAAATTTAAAAGAAGAGATTGTGGTCAATTCTGATCAAAGATTTTGCAGTTTGTTAAATTCTGTGTTAGAGAAATGTAGCACTGATAGAAGAAACATAGAAAGTGTGTCTGAAATTCGAAATCTGTTAGACAGATGTTCAGGCCAAACACAATTCTCTCAAAATATTCAGCAAGATTGTCAGGAGTTTTTAATGTATATGCTTGATGTATTACATGCTGAAGGTGTAGATGTAGATCAGCTGTTTGGGCTTTCTTATCAATGGCAGCATGACTGCGAGAACTGTATGGTATCAAGTACTACTAGTGTAGACTCAGAAAGATTTATATATTTAACTTTGCCAGACAGTAAATCAGTCTCCTTTAATAAGCTAGTAAAAGCAGCCGATCACAACATGGAGTGTAGCCAATGTAAATCTGAAATGATGTCCACATTATTTATACGAACATAAGGCCAGTATGTCATTTTAATGTTCCAACGATGTAGGCCTGATGGAACAAAATTGACAACTTTAATTAAAAATTTTGTAGCTTCGCAGTTGTCAATATCAGGAAGGACTTTTGTAACTGCAGCAATTATATATCATGACGGCCCTTCAATAACATCAGGACATTACACAGCTTATTTAAAGTCTAGAAATGGCTGGTCATTCTGCAATGATTCTGTTTTAATTTTCAAAAAAAAATTGCCGTATGACCTTAAAAACTCTTACCTGGTGTTTTTAAAACCAAAATTTTAGGGAAATAATCTCGGGATGTGCTCTGTGGAATTTCAAGAAGTTCTAATGGCTCCTACACAATTTGGCCTTGAGGATAAGTGTAGTTCAGAGACATAACTTCTAACCATAGGACTGGACGTCATGGAGAAATACGTGCACTTTCAATGAGTTCAGAAAAACTGTTTCTTTTTATAAGCTAATTGAAGCAGCCAATCAAAACATAGAGTAGAGGGAATGTAAGTCTGCAATGCTGTCTACTGTTTTACATTGCTTTGTGATTAAAAGTGATGTAGAGAATTAAATAATTGTAGTAGTCATAGAGGTAGTGTAAGTCTGCTTCATAGTAAGCAGTATCAGTGTCATAGGAAATGTAGAACATGACTGAGCAAGAAGGGGAAGATATTACTATTCCAGGATTGTGAAAATGATCTTCAACATTTTAATTCTGAAAGTTGCGGAAATGCCAAATGACGGGATTGGCTTACAAGAAATCCAAGAGTTATAAATGGCTCTGACCAGATTTGGCCTTGTGGAAAATTGTGGAGATGGAGATTTTCTTTCAGAAAGTGGCGGGCTGAAAGTAATAACAGCACAAAAGAGTGTAAGCTGTTCATAGGACATCCTTGGACGTCATGGAAAGTAAGTTAACTTTAAGGAGTTCTGAATTTTGATTTCTGATGTTGTATGGGTTTTTTAAACACAATCATTTTGATTGTAGTTTTTTTTCCCCGCTGTTACATGATGAATACCTTCAAGTCACTGTTTTTAGTGAAATTTGATACATTCTGAGAACAGCAAAAATAAACCATTTAACATGTATAATTAATTCTGTACTGTTTGCATTTATGATGTATATGTAGAACTGTGTAGGAGGCATGGAGAAGGTGAGGCTTCTGTAAGTGTCAAAGTTGTTGCATGCAGTGCTGCACTTCTGCGTATTCTTTCATATGCTAGACTACATCTGCACAATGAGATACCTAAGCAAAGGAAACACAAGTGATGTGATTGTGAAATGAGCAAAATAAATTGCACGTATTTCAATTACATCACCTGTGTTTCCTATCATTACGAATCACATTGTGCAGATCAAGTTTAGGTCTGTCCAGGGAAACATAGGAGATTTGGACTTTGTTGAAGAGTGCAGTGGACATGACTCACTTCATTGGTAGACCTTCACATGTATTATCTCCTCTGTACTCTTCAACAAGTGTAAATCTCATCTGCAACCCTGAGTAGGCCTCACCTGAAACAAACCTCTGGATAGTAGACATCTTATTGGCATCCTGAAGCAATTATTTAAAATTTTAGTGTCTTGCGACACTTTTCTGAAACAACAGCAATGCAAAAGATGCACCATGTTTTAAGATAGGCCTCACTTCATCTGCATCAAGATACTGTTAGTTTAAAATGTATATCTTTAGGACTGTGTAGGGGGCCTGGAGAAGCAGAAGCTTCTGTAAGTGTCAAAGTTGTTGAAAAACTGTTTGTCCTTCAATCTTTTCCCTTGTCTTTTCTAATTTTTAAATACATTTTTTAATATTTTTCAAATGTTTGTTCTCTCTTTCACAGATTGAAAGTATAAAAACAAAAAGTGAGTAATTTAACGACAATTATAAGGTAAATATTTTGTACTGTTTTCGTTACATTTCTATCACATTTAACTACTATTAGTTCCACTGCTTCATTTCTTTAACCCTCAGTTTCCTGCCTTTGCTACTTCCCTCATTCCTTTCTCTATTACCTACTTACTCAACTCCTTCCACTCTTTTTCTCAGTCCCTCTCTTCTCATAGTTCCTCACTCTTGTTCACTCACTGCGTCTCTATTACTCTTAGTGTCTTTGACTGATCACTCTATCACTACTTGTTCATAATGCTTTCTCTGTGTAGTTGAAGCACACTAAGGGGAATATTATGAACACAGCCAATAAAATTATTGCTCTTTTTATTGGCAGAAAACTGGTGCAAAAGTGGTTTTAGTGGCAGTTTTCTGCCACAAAAGCAGCTTTAGCGACACATTTCTGCCAATAAAAGCTGCAAAACTTTTATTGCCTATGTTGATGATATGGCTCTATGTTAATTACATTTCTTTGCTGTTTCAATTAATCTTTTTCTGTTATTTTTTGTTTTCTGTTTTCTATTTTTTCTCTCTGTTATTCCTCATGTTTTAATCTTATTTTGAACATTCACTCACATTCTCCAAGAAACTCTTCTTTGTTAATGTTATACTCTCTTTTTTTTTCTTTCACTTCGTTATCTATTTTGTTTTTCACAATTATACCCTCTTCTGTCTTTTCTTCGGTAAATAGATCTATTAAACAGCATCTCTTCTTTACTCCCTATAGCTGTCTTTCTTTTAACATCACTCTCTGTTTCCTTTCCTTATACTTACACTTTTTTTTTGTAAAAAATTTTTTGGGTTAGCTCCCGGTCCGCGTACCGGGAAGCTAACCCGGAAGCGAACCAAAAGAAATAGAGCTTGCCAGAGTGCTAAACATTCTAGCAATTTTTTTGGAAAGGGAAGGTAGTTCTGAAAAGAACTTTGTTTTTTATATTTTTGTTGTTTTATATTTTTTTTTTATTTTTTGAACATTTTTTTTTTTTTTTTGAACGATTTTATATTTTTTGGGGGTTTTTTGGGGGGGGGGAAACAACAAAAAACAGGCGTTGAAAAGGGCTCAACAGGAGCAAAAAAAAATTACTGGGGGCGGTTAGGGCAATCATGGTGTTCATACGCCAGGTTGAGTGCATTGATGCTCATGTTGCCACAAGCTAATAATGCACGACAGTGCATACATAAGTGAATCATGTGCCCAAAATTTTCTTGAATATTTGGCACAGTTTCCCGTGCCTCTTCTGGTGTTAGAGAAACCGGTATTGTTGGTCTGGCCACAGGAGTTGGTCTTGGATTGTCGTGCATATCCCTTAATTCCGCCCGGCTGTAATTTAGGGGATGTTTCCTTGTCATGTGCCTGTGCATTGTGTGATTTCCAAAGCTATATTTTTTGTCCGTCCCTCTGGACAATTGTTCCTTGCATATCAGGCAGGTGACATACCTCGCGTTGACTTTTTTTTGGCCACGAGGTATTGAAAAAAACTGCCAGATGAAACTGGCTTTCTTTCTGGAAACCCGGGGCAACTCTTCTAAAAATTGTGGTTCTTCTCCCTCCTCATCCATTTCTTCCTCTTCCTCCTCAGTGTTGGTAAGGACCTGGGGAGGTGGTCCTCTCTTCCCATGAGGAGGTGGTGGTGGTGGTGGGGGTCCACCAGCTGAAGCTACCAATGAAGCCATTTTCCAACAAGCAAAATAGGTCTTCCTATCACAATGATGAAAGTCAGAATGAGGAAAGAAGGAGGTGTTTTCATCATTTGGGAAAAAACAATACTTCTCAACCAATGAAAAGTGTTATTTTTAAGTCACCTGACCTAGCCTTCCATCATTATGAAACCAAAAGTGAAATGAACCAATGAAAAGTTTTATTAACAAGTCACATGACCTCTCACGCTCATGTTACGCACTGCGGAACGCGCCCCGGTTAGCTTCCGGGTCGCTAAGCTTCGCGCCCCGGTCCGCGCCCCGGGACACTTCCGGGTGCGCTAACGCGGTACGTCACAAGACGCATTACGCGGCAACGCGATACGTCGCGCTTTCGCGACGCGCCCCGGTTAGCTTCCGGGTCGCTGAGCTTCGCGCCTCGGTCCGCGCCCCGGGGCACTTCCGGGTGCGCTAACGCAGTACGTCATAAGACGCATTACGCGGCAACGCGATACCGTCACTAAGTTGATTTTTTACCGGTTCGCGGACCGGGTCGCGGCATCAAATTGAGCTAACGGGAAGCTTCCCGGTTCGCGGACCGGGAGCGAAACAAAAAAAATATTAAAAAAAAATTATTAATAAACATATAAAATATATTTTGGGATTTAAATAAGAATACATTTTATAGCTATAGATATTTGCTATTAAAAAACCATTGAAATTCACTGAAAAAACCATAGGTTATAAACCATATATAGTTAGGAATTAGCATTTAAAAAACCTTGAAAATTCACTGAAAAAACCATAGGTTATAGACCATATATAGTTAGGAATTAGCATTTAAAATACCTTATTTTACTCACACAAAACCAATGAAATTCCATATATAGTTAGTTTTACTAACTATATATCACGCACCCGCAATCCACTGCTGATGATGTCACATATTACATCATTCATGACATGGTCAGTGACATCACTGATGACATCTCAAATGACATCACTGATGACATCACTGATGACATCTCAAATGACATCACTGATGACATCATTGATGACATCATACAGTGACTGTATTTTTCTGTAAAGTTAAAATATGTCTTACATATTTAAGAATGAGTGGATGTATAAGTGTCTGGATGAAGGATTTAGTAGGTGCATGACTGACTGTATGAGTGAGTGGTTAAATGTGTCTCACTGAGTGCATGGGTTAGTGACTAAACTGTCTTAATTTGTGCATCATTATGTCTGTTGTTCTGTAAACTGCTGCATGTGTTGATCAGTAGCTATATGAGTAACTATATGGGTTATTGATTGGTTGCCCAAGCATTTGTATGGGAGACTGAGTGTGTGTGTGGGTGGCTGGGAGGTGTATGACTCTGTGCATAGATGTATGGGTTCAAAAGTGCATGTGGAAACAGCTGTATGGGCGGTTGACTGTGTGCATGACTGTATTGGTGAGTGAATGGATATCTCAGTGCTACATGTCAAAGTAAGTACATATGTAAAATACAGTACATGTGAGAGTTGACATATATAAATAACTGTGCATAAGAGCCAGTGAATGTGTGAGTGGCTGTATGGATCATTGTGCTCTTGTATCCAGGATTGTATAAGTGAGTAAATATGTTTTAGTATATGTTTGAATAAGTAAGATGTGTATAACTGTATAGTTGTGAAAATGGAGGTGTGATTGAATCTTTGCATGACTGACTAGGTGTGTAAGTAACTCCATGGATGAGTGACAGTCTGTGAGTGTCTGTTTACACTGAGTGTATCTAAGGTTATATTAGAGTCTGAAGAGGTTCATCGTATTATCACATGAGTGATGTCATCAGTGATGTGATCAGTAATGTCAAATGAGATGTCATCAGTGATGTCATTTGAGATGTCATCAGTGATGTCATCAGTGATGTCATTTGAGATGTCATCAGTGATGTCATCAGTGATGTCATTTGAGATGTCATCAGTGATGTCATCAGTGATGTCATTTGAGATGTCATCAGTGATGTCATCAGTGATGTCACTGACCATGTCATGAATGATGTAATATGTGACATCATCAGCAGTGGATTGCGGGTGCGTGATATATAGTTAGTACAACTAACTATATATGGAATTTCATTGGTTTTGTGTGAGTAAAATAAGGTTTTTTAAATGCTAATTCCTAACTATATATGGTCTATAACCTATGGTTTTTTCAGTGAATATATATATATATATATATATATATATATATATATATATATATATATATATATATATATGTATATATATATATCCAAAAATAAAGTTCCCCACTTTCGAAGAGCCACATCCAGGTAGGTTTCAATCGTGTTTTATTCAAGGAAGCTGCATCTTGTAAAACAAAGGTTTATTTTCCAGGTCTCTGTTGCCTGATGCGTTTCATGCGATTCCGCACTTCATCAGAGGCACATCGTGGAATCACCGCTTGCAGCCGAACAGTTTTTAAATGGCAACCTTTAGCCTTGGTGGGCGTTGCTGGGAAAGCGTCACCTCACGCTCAGCCTCTTGGTTATAGTAGTGCCTTAATTAAACTCCAGTGAGTTGCTGCATTCGGATAAAATGTCACAAAAGCGGGGCAGACAATTCACGGCGGCGAGTGCATCCACCCACTTGGTCCCGGTCGAGAAGAGGCCCATCGCCGGTGTGCGGATCCCGAGCTTGCACCATGGGGTGTAAGACGAACAGGGAGGAAGGTGATCTAGCACCTTGCAGGGTAGTGCCCGATCGCTCCAGAATGTAAGCTACAAAGCGGGGCAGACAATTGACGGCGAGTGCATTCACCCACTTGGGAATCATTTGGTGTTAATTTTGGGGACTGGAACAGCACGCCCACTGGGGAACATTTTTTTGCGCACTACAACACCCAGAAGGCTATGCACATGGCCACGCCCACCATGGCAGGTGTTTGCAATTGAGGTATGCATGAGAACTGTGCTTCCTGCCCCTTTTTTTCACAAGCCACTGAAGAAGGGAAAATGAACTTCCTGAAACGCGTCTGGCGGCTATTTGTCACTGATGTGATTTGCTGTCCTTTTGCCTGCTTGCAAGCTGCCATTAAATTTTGTGAGCAAAAATTCAACTTCCTGTGGCCTCTTCACTTTGGGCATCCTGCTATTTTTGGATTTATAATGGCCGGCCCCGGTCGAGAAGAGGCCCATCGTCGGTGTGCGGATCCCGAGCCTGCACCATGGGGTGTAAGACGAACAGGGAGGAAGGTGATCTGGCACCTTGCAGGGTGGTGCCCGATCGCTCCAGAATGTCAGCTACAAAGCGGGGCAGACAATTGACGGCGAGTGCATCCACTCACTTGGGAATCATTTGGTGTTAATTTTGGGGACTGGAACAGCACGCCCACTGGGGAAAAATTTGAGGGCGCACTACAACACCCAGAAGGCTATGCACATGGCCACGCCCACCATGGCAGGTGTTTGCAATTGAGGTGTGCATAAGAACTATGCTTCCTGCCCCTTTTGTTTCACAAGCCACTGAAGAAGGGAAAATGAACTTCCTGAAACGCGTCTGGCGGCTATTTTTCACTGATGTGATTTGCTGTCCTTTTGCCTGCTTGCAAGCTGCCATTAAATTTCGTGAGCAAAAATTCAACTTCCTGTGTCCTCTTCACTTTGGGCATCCTGCTATTTTTGGATTTAAATCGGCCGGTCCCGGTCGAGAAGAGGCCCATCGCCGGTGTGCGGATCCCGAGCTTGCACCATGGGGTGTAAGACGAACAGGGAGGAAGGTGATCTAGCACCTTGCAGGGTAGTGCCCGATCGCTCCAGAATGTAAGCTACAAAGCGGGGCAGACAATTGACGGCGAGTGCATTCACCCACTTGGGAATCATTTGGTGTTAATTTTGGGGACTGGAACAGCACGCCCACTGGGGAACAATTTTTTGCGCACTACAACACCCAGAAGGCTATGCACATGGCCACGCCCACCATGGCAGGTGTTTGCAATTGAGATGTGCATGAGAACTGTGCTTCCTGCCCCTTTTGTTTCACAAGCCACTGAAGAAGGCCTTCCTGTGGCCTCTTCACTTTCGGCATCCTGCTATTTTTGGATATATATATATGTGATCAAGGCTATCTCTAGCCGAAACGCGTCATGGCGGACTGGTGCTGGGCTTAGAATCTAAATAAACAAAATATTGCACCATCCTGGGTCTTGCTGGTTCCTGTTTGTTCGTGTGGTCTTATCTGCTGTGCTTACGGACTCTTGGAACTTGACATATCTCATATATATATATATATATATGTGTGTGTGTGTGTGTATATATATATGTATTTATATGTATATATACATCCCGGGCGCAATGGGATACGGTGAATCTAGAACTGTATTTACCACTTAGAAATGGTGGCATACCTGACTGAAGGTATATGTCCTTTCTCTATGTCAGTCAATACATGTATTTAAAACCTGCCTAATGGTGGCGCCAGCCTCTATTGACAAAGGCGGTAGCTGAAACGCATCTAGAAGTGTGTGTTGAAGCCCAATAAAGATCTGTTGGGCTCATTCCTGTGAGTACTGTATACTTTGTAAAAACTGAGCTAAGTTCTGGGAGACCAGCGTGATCTCCGTCACCCCGCCTAAGAAGCACCCGGTCGTGAGTGAAGGAAGCTGACGGAAAGCGAGCCTGCAATACATATACATACATATAGATATATATATATAGATAGATAGATAGATAGATAGATAGATAGATAGATAGATAGATAGATAGATAGATAGATAGATAGATAGATAGATAGATAGATAGATAGATAGATAGATAGATAGATAGATAGATAGATAGATAGATAGATAGATAGATATTGATATTACCTACTGGCGGTCGCCAGTAGGTATATATAGTTAGGATTTTTTCCCTATGGGATTTTTGAAAATTCTATGTCTAATAACTTTGGCGTTTGTGGACGGAATTGGCTGAAATTTTCAGGAAAATGGCACATTTTGTTTCTGAGCAGCCCCTGAAAATTTTGGGGGGGTTCGTCAAGGGGGGGCCGAGAAAAAAGGGGGGTCCCAAAACGCGTTTTTCCCATGTTAATTTCCATAGGGCGGTTGGCCTCACTTTTAGCCCGAACGGCTGAATGGATTTGCACGAAACTTGGCAAAATTGTAGGGACTGGTAGCCCGATGTGCCTTTTGTAGGTCTCAATATATGTGCTCCAGTGGATTTTGAGAAATTAACATTTAAAAAAAGATATATATCTGTAACAGCGGACCGGGCAGCGCCCCAGGACGCGTACTTTTCGCGCAACGGAGCTTTGTGAAGCGAAGCTGATTGGTTCTCCGGCGTCTGTCAACATTCCAAACAGTCCGTAGCGGCCGCCATCTTGTCTCTCGGTAGGATCGAGAGACAAGAGGAGGCCAAAGCGAAGGGGCAAATGACCATAAGGGGGCATAGTACATTGTCGCTCACCCCCTAGGTTTGATGTGGAGGTTTTAAAAGGGCCCCGCGGGGCAAAAAAAAATAAAAATAATAATAATCGAACAGCTGAATGGATTTGCACGAAACTTGGCAAAATTGTAGGGACTGGTAGCCCGATGTGCCTTTGCTAGATCTCAATATATGTGCTCCAGTGGATTTTGAGAAATTAACGTTCAAAAAAAGATATATATCTGTAACAGCGCACCGCTTCGCGTACTTTTCGCGTTACGGAGCTTTGCGAAGCGAAGCTGATTGGCTCTCCGGTGTCTGTAAACATTCCAAACAGTCCGTAGCGGCTGCCATCTTGTCTCTCGGTAGGATCGAACAGCTGAATGGATTTGCACGAAACTTGGCAAAATTGTAGGGACTGGTAGCCCGATGTGCCTTTGCTAGGTCTCAATATATGTGCTTCAGTGCATTTTGAGAAATTAACGTTCAGAAACAAGATATATATCTGTAACAGCGCTCCGCTTCGCGGAGATAAAATTATATGTGTATTACCTAGCTGTTGCTAACACCAGTTAGCGACGGCTAGTAGAAGATAGCGACCATCTTGGGCCCCACTTTGCATGTGAGTGATATTTATCACTAATGACATGCAAAGTGGGCATGCCAAGATGTTAGCGACTGGAAACAGTCGCTAACATCGCTATCTCCTATTATCAACTTTTGGAAATATTCGAGATAAGCGCGAATATCTCCAAAAGCTACCACCTGCCCTGAGCAGTTCTTAGCCATGTTATCCAATGGGAGGTGGATAACATGGCTAAGAGCATTAGCTCAGTAATGCATGAATATCGCTGAGTTTTCAGCGATATTAATGCATTGCGGTCGTTTTTTATCGTATTTCCGATAAACCTTGATAATAGCAAGGTTTATCTGCGATAATTTCTGACGGTAAAAAAATCGTTGCTAAGCATCGTTAGGGATAAATATCGCTTAACTTTGGTAATATGCCCCAACGTCTGTTAACGTTCGATTCGAAGGAAATCAGGAAGTGTTGAAAAACATTGTCTGCGCCATCTTGTCTTTTTTCAAATGCCACACTTTTGTCGTGCACGGCAGCCATTTTAGATGCCTTGACCAGACCCACTCTGTGCACGCTGTCGATCCTTAGCATGGCTCCCCACCCTCGCAAGCATCTCCCCCAGGCAGTGGTCACCCCCGCTCTCTGTCTTATGCATGGGTAATAAACCTCCCCCCATCTGCGCTGCTCTTCCCTGAGAATCACACCCTGTGCCCGCCCGACACCTCCCTTTCGCCCTATTCACTACCGCACCCTCTGACACTCCTTTTCCTCTGTGTCCGATTGTCCAGGCTGGTCCTAGGGTATCAGCTAGCCCTGCAGATGTAGTTTATGGCCACAGCTGTAAAGAATCACCCCTCTTCAAAGGAGTTATAGTAGATCAAGGCCCACACTCGATGAGATCCGTCACAGCAGAAGCGTTGCTATTATCTGAAAACCATCCTGTATTGTGATTGGGGAGGGGACCGAGCCTGAAGCGGAAGATTCCAGGGATGACTCTTTGTACATCAAAGTTTTTACAATTATGTGTCACATTAAAAATATATAGCACTCCGACAAAGTAGTAAGATTATAAAACTTTAATAATTTATAAATATATACAAGAAAACAAAAATAGTAATAACATATAAACATTTTTAGGGAAAAACAACGAAGTAGCGGTCGGCTGTGCGAATAGTCCCAACGCAGCACAACGTCCAGATTTCCGGCGTGGGGCGTCGCGGGGGGTGGGTCATCAGTAGCAAACTGTTGTGCGAATAGTTCCAAGGCAGCAGAACGCGCTGAAATCTAGATGACACGAAAGTGATGTCTAGTAAGTTGCCACCTAGCAAATAACGGCATGGGGCGTCGCGGGGGGTGGGTCATCAGTAGCAAACTGTTGCGCGAATAGTTCCAAGGCAGCAGAACGATGGCACCAAGGTGATGTCCAGTAAGTTGCCGCACTGGTTTTGGTATCCTACAATGCTGCTCCGAATAACGGCGTGGGGCGCCCCGGGGGAGGCGGCGTGAACGGGCCTCTCCAGGTGGAGTGTCATCTGTTGTAGTGGGGCGCCCCTTTACCGTTTCAGTTGCCATTCCGTCCGTTTTTGGTCCACTGTGTCAAAAGCCGCAATTCAGCTGAGTTGCGCCCACTCTTGCGGTGCAGCGATAGGCGGCTGTCACAGGACTCTCAAAATGGCGGCAGGCTGTTTCCTTTTTGGGCCTGGTCCACTGAAATGGCCCTGGGACACCTTGGAAATCGGACGCTTGTCTGCTAGGTCTTGGACCCCATTCTCGAAATCGTCCCCTCCGCCTTGAGAATTCATCAAAAGTTTTGGGGGCTCCGACTCCTGCAGGCTTCTGGTGGGGAGCGGCTGCCATGATTGCTCGCGGAATGACCACGACTGAGCTACGAGATGGTGGTGCTCTCATGCTGACGCCAGCTTCAGTCTGAAACATCCAGAAACAAGGTGGGGCTTTCATCGTTTGGGAAAAAAAAAAAGTTTTCATCCAATGAAAAGTGTTGTTTTTAGGTCACATGATCAAGCCTTCCATCATTAGGAAACCAAAAGTAAAATGAACCAATGAAAAGTTTTATAAACAAGTCACATGACCTGTTATGCGGCATAGGGTGTAAAATGCGGAGAAAATACGTTGGCACGTGAGGCGGCGTCAGTAGCGGACCGATGTGCGAATAGGCCGAAGGCAACACAACGCGCCAAGATCCGGATGGCACCGAGGTGGTGTCCAGCAAGTTGCAGCACTGGTGTGGCCATCCTACAATGCTGAAAGTCGGCGTGGGGCGCCCCGTTGGCCTGTGAGTTTGCGTCAGTAGCGGACCGATGTGCGAATAGGCCGAAGGCAGCACAACGCGCCAAGATCCGGATGGCACCGAGGTGGTGTCTAGTAAGTTGCCGCACTGGTGTGGCCATCCAACAATGCTGAAAGTCGGCGTGGGGCGCCCCGTTGGCCTGTGAGTTTGCGTCAGTAGCGGACCGATGTGCGAATAGGCCGAAGGCAGCACAACGCGCCAAGATCCGGATGGCACCGAGGTGGTGTCTAGTAAGTTGCCGCACTGGTGTGGCCATCCTACAATGCTGAAAGTCGGCGTGGGGCGCCCCGTTGGACTGTGAGATGGGGTCAGTAGCGGACCGATGTGTGAATGGGGGCGAAGGCAGCGCAACAATATTTTCGGAATAGAAGACACCACTAGGCGCTGAGATGCCAAGATCCGGATGGCACCGAGGTGGTGTGTAGCAAGTTGCCGCACTGGTGTGGCCATCCTACAATGCTGAAAGTCGGCGTGGGGCGCCCCGTTGGCCTGTGAGTTTGCGTCAGTAGCGGACCGATGTGCGAATAGGCCGAAGGCAGCACAACGCGCCAAGATCCGGATGGCACCGAGGTGGTGTCTAGTAAGTTGTCGCACTTCTGTGGCCATCCTACAATGTTGAAAGTCGGCGTGGGGCGCCCCGTTGGCCTGTGAGATGGCGTCAGTAGCGGACCGATGTGCGAATGGGGCCAAAGGCAGCGCAACAATATTTTCTGATTTGAAGACACCACAAGGCGCTGAGATGCCAAGATCCGGATGGCACCGAGGTGATGTCTAAGTTGCGGACCGATGTGCGAATGGGGCCAAAGGCAGCTCAACAATATTTTCTGAAGAGAATACACCACAAGGCGCTGAGATGCCAAGATCCGGATGGCACCGAGGTGATGTCTAAATTGCGGACCGATGTGCGAATGGGGCCAAAGGTAGCGTAACAAGATTTTCTGTATGGAAGATACCACTAGGCGTTGAGATGCCAAGATTCGGATGGCACCGAGGTGATGTCTAGCAAGTTGTGCCACTGGTGTGGCCATCGTACAATGGTAAAAGTCGGCGTGGGGCGCCCTATTGGCCTGTGAGATGGTGTCAGTAGCGGACTGATGTGCGAATGGGGCCAAAGGCAGCGCAACAATATTTTCTGACTGACACCACAAGGCGCTGAGATGCCAAGATCCGGATGGCACCGAGGTGATGTCTAAGTTGCGGACTGATGTGCGAATGGGGCCAAAGGCAGCGTAACAATATTTTCTGTATGGAAGATACCACTAGGCGTTGAGATGCCAAGATTCGGATGGCACCGAGGTGATGTCTAGCAAGTTGGTGTGGTCATCCTACAATGCTGAAACTCGGCGTGGGTCACCCCATTAGCCTGTGAGATGGCGTCAGTAGCGGACCGATGTGCGAATAGGCCGAAGGCAGCACAACGTGCCAAGATCCGGATGTCACCGTGGTGGTTTCATAGTTGAGAGGCACTTCATCTGCAGTGGGGCGCCGAGATCCGGATGGCACCGAGGTGATGTCTAGCAAGTTGCTGTACTGGTGTGGTCATCCTACAATGCTGAAATGTAGTGGGGCGCCCATTTACCGTTTCAGTTGCCATTCAGCTGAGTTTCGGCTGCTCTTGATGCTACAGCGACAGGTGGCTGCAAGAGGACTCTCAAAATGGCGGCCTGTTCTTTGGATTTGGGCCTGGTCCACTAAAATGGCCCTGGGACACCTTAGAACTCGGACGCTCGATTTTTTTTCCTTTCCTGTACATGCAAAAAAAGGTAAATGCCCGGTACGTTACACGCTTCATCTGCCACGATGAACTCTCCAGAGGAACCGAAAAAAAATATAGTTGTGGTAACTATACCATGCATCGCATGGCACCAATTAATTATAGTGCTGCATAAAAGAGAGATTTGGAGGAGAACCCCTGACCTGCTAGTACATTCATCAAAGAAGTGGCACTGAGAGCTTCAGAGGCAAGGGAAACGGTCCCAAATATTTAGAAGAACTTTGGAAAGATTAAAATGACATGTTTAGATTGTGGTAAATTAATTTCATGTGGACAGATGAGTGTTACTCTAATAAATACAGCATATGAACATCATCATAGTCGATGGTTGGTAGAGACATTTTGACTATATCCTGGACCTGCCCGTCCTCGCCCAAAATGGCGCCGGAATAAATGGGACTCGTAACTCCTTGTTGTGTACTGGTTGCAGAACCTTGAAATCACGAGATACGTATGCAGTTTTGAAGCACATGGCGGGCGGGGACGAGAATTGATTGAATATTTCGACATCCCTATTGATATTAAGTTCTGATGTGTTATTGATTACTGTACTGTTGAAAATTCGAATTAACGTCACCCATGGTACTTGCCCGCAAATGTATATCTAGATAATTTTATTGTAACTGGCCCTGTCGTATTTTAATTATAAAATGTACGTCCACCGATTCCGTAACTGTTAGACACCTTAGTTCTTGCAACCTAATGGCCCGCCCGTTACGTTCCTCTACAGTGTAAATGTCTATTTATCATATACGATTACAGTTTGCTCCGTGGCAGGCCCACGTGGTTATAGGCTCGTATTTGTATAATGAAATTTTCACAATAAAGGTTTTTAAAAGAAAACATGGTAGTAGTATATACATTGGTAACGTTTTTAATAATAGTCACTGTTTTAGAATCATTAAAAGGCAAGTGAAATAAAGCAGACCAATTACATGAAGGGTAAAAGGTATAATACGAAGGAACGCAGTAAAGATAAATGGTCAAGGGCTGTTGTGTTTTCTATTCCTGCAACATAAAGTGATCGATAAGAATCTCATATTCAGGCGTATCGGCGACTAAGACAGCAGGTCGACCCTCTTTTGCTCAACGGCTCCGTCATGGGACGAAGAAATGCTCTTTTTCTCGAAAAAAGAATATATTTTACTTGCAGGACAGTTGTAAAATTTCCGGGAAAGTACATTAGCCTGGAACATTATAACATATATTTAAGAAAAAATAATGTTCGGAAGTAATTAAAAGCGTAATTTTTAGGTGATATGACCAAGGCTTTCATCATTAGAATAAGAAAAGTAAAATGAACCAATGAAAAGTTTTATTAACAAGTCACATGACTTGTTATGCTTACGTTACGCGCTGCGCGCCCCGGATGACTTCCGGATGCGCTAACGCGGCGCGTCATATGACGCATTACGCGACAACGCAGGTCCAGAATATAGTCAAAATGTCTCCACCAACCAGCGGTCGAAACACAACCCCTTTCAGCAGGCTAAATAGTTCTGTTAAATGACAACAGAAGGGACAGGCAACAAGAACCATCAGTCAAAGAGGGGAGGGCTAGTTCTTCTCTACCGGGTTACATTGGGGCGCTACCGGAACTGATCGAATTGGTAGTCTACAGTGTTTCTGGATGTTTCAGACTGAAGCTGGGGTTAGCATGAGAGCACCACCATTTCGTAGCTCCGTTGTGGCCATTCCGCAACCAATCATGGCAGCCGCTCTTTATCGTTATTTTGGGCGGGGTGGGTGGCGGAGCCGAGCTGTTTTGCAGCCATCATTGTGTGGAGTTCAGTTCATCTCACTAGTTTTGTATTTGTCATGAGGGGTTGTTCCTAATGTTTCTATTTTAGCGAGGTCAAAAAGAGATCCCATTAGTGGCCTACTGATTTTGCTCGATTCCTTTTCTTTTTTTTTACACGATTTTTCGTTATCTGCAAAGACTAAACAGAGTATTGCGACTCTGTGTTTGTTTGTAAATAGAGAATGAACCAAAGAGAACTAATTCTAAAACAGTAAATACTTGGATAACAGTCAATCAAATGGAGAGAGAAGCAGGCACGACGGATTACAACGGGGGCAAAGGCCTGCGTTAACTACCTTTCACTATCTGCAAAGAGAGAGTACTCCTAATAGAAATGAGGGGGGGGGCACCATTCAAAGCAGATCAGTGTGCATAAACACGAAAATGTTTTCACTTACCACGTACTTGACATTCGACAGCTTATGATATTTGCTATTAAAAAAACATTGAAATTCACTGAAAAAACCATAGGTTATAGACCATATATAGTTAGGAATTAGCATTTACAAAACCTTGAAAATTCACTGAAAAAACCATAGGTTATAGACCATATATAGTTAGGAATTAGCATTTAAAAAACCTTATTTTACTCACACAAAACCATTGAAATTCCATATATAGTTAGTTGCACTAACTATATATCGCGCACCCACAATCCACTGCTGATCATGTCACATATTACATCATTCATGACATGGTCAGTGACATCACTGATGACATCACTGATGACATCTCAAATGACATCACTGATGACATCACTGATGACATCTCATTTGACATCATTCTTGTGCTAATACGATAAACCTCTTCAGACTCTAATATAACCTTAGATACACTCAGTGTATACAGACACTCACACACTGCCACTCATCCATGGAGTTACTCACACACCCAGTCAGTCATGCAAAGAAACAATCTCACCTCCATTTCTTCAACTATACAGTTAAACACACCTTACTTATTGAAACATATACTAACACATATTTACTCTCTTATACAATCCCTGATACAAGTTCACAATGATCGATACAACCACTCACTCATTCAGTGGCTCTCATGCACAGTTATTTATATATGCCAACTCTCACATGTACTGTGTTTTACATATGTACTTACTATGACATGTAGCATTGAGATATCCATTCACTCATCAATACACTCATGCACACAGTCAACTGCCCATGTAGCTGTTTCCACATGCACTCTTGAACTCATACACCTAGTGAATAAACTGCTCACACATCTATGCATAGAGTCACACACCTTCCAGCCACCCCCACACAAACTCAATCTGCCATAGAAATACTTGGGCAACCAATTAATAACACATATAGCCTCTCGTATAGCTAATGATCAACACATGCAGCAGTTTACAGAACAACAGACATAATGATGCACAAATTAAGACAGTTTAGTCACTAACCCATGCACTCAGTGAGACACATTTAATCACTCACTCATACATTCAGTCATGCACCTACTAAATCCTTCGTCCAGACACTTATACATCTACTCATTCTTCAATATGTAAAACATATTTAAACTTTACAGAAACACACAGTCACTGGATGACGTCATCAGTGATCTCATCAGTGATGTCATTTGAGATGTCATCAGTGATGTCATCAGTGATGTCACTGACCATGTCATGAATGATGTAATATGTGACATGATCAGCAGTGGATTGCGGGTGCGCGATATATAGTTAGTGCAACTAACTATATATGGAATTTCAATGGTTTTGTGTGAGTAAAATAAGGTTTTTTAAATGCTAATTCCTAACTATATATGGTCTATAACCTATGGTTTTTTCAGTGAATTTTCAAGGTTTTGTAAATGCTAATTCCTAACTATATATGGTCTATAACCTATGGTTTTTTCAGTGAATATATATATATCTATATATATACCACAGGTTTCACACCAGTTATAGTTAGCTGAACATTTTACTCATACAAAACCATTGAAATTCCCACGTTATACTTAGTTGGACTCACTATAACTCACGCGCCCGCAATCCACTGCTGATGATGTCACATATTACATCATTCATGACATGGTCAGTGACATCACTGATGACATCACTGATGACATCTCAAATGACATCACTGATGACATCTCAAATGACATCACTGATGACATCATCCAGTGACTGTGTGTTTCTGTAAAGTTTAAATATGTTTTACATATTCAAGAATGAGTGGGTGTATAAGTGTCTGGATGAAGGATTTAGTTGGTGCGTAACTGACTTTATGAGTGAGTGATTAAATGTGTCTTACTGAATCAATGGGTTAGTGACTAAACTGTGTGAATGTGTACATCAGTATGTCTGTTGTTGTGTAAGCTGCTGCATGTGTTGATCAATAGCTATATGAGTGGCTATATGGGTTATTGATTGGTTGCCAAAGTATTTGTATGTGAGTCTGAGTGTGTGTGTGGGTGGCTGGGAGGTGTGTGTCTCTCTGCATAGATGTGTGAGCAGTTGATTCACCAGGTGTATGGGTTCAAGAGTGCATGTGGAAACAGCTGTATGGGCGGTTGACTGTGTGCATGGCTGTGTTGGTGAGTGAATGGATATCTCAGTGCTACATGTCCAAGTAAGTACATATGTAAAACACCGTGCATGTGAGAGTGGCATATATAAATGACTATACATGAGAGCCAGTGATTGTGTGAGTGGCTGTATGGATCAATGTGTACTTGTATCAGTGATTGTATAAGAGAGTAAGTATGTGTTAGTATATGTTTGTATATTTGAGGTGTTGTGTGTATAACTGTATTGAAGAGGAAATGGGAGTGTGATTGATTCTTTGCATGACTGACTAGGTGTGTGAGTAACTCCATGGATGAGTGGCAGTGTGTGAGTGTCTGTATAGGTGTATGAGTGCATATGATAGTGTTGTATTGATGAGTGTCTGTATGTATGAGTGATTGTAAGGGTGAATGAGTGGATGTGTGTGTAGACCTAGGAATCAGTGAGTGCGTATGTAGTTACTGGTATTGGTGTGTCAACAATTTCAGGAATGGTAGTTTTTATTTAACACTGGGTGTATCAAAGGTTAGATTAGAGTGTGAGGAGGTACATCGTATTATCACATGGATGATGTCATCAGTGATGTCATCAGTGATGTCATTTGAGATTTCATCAGTGATGTCATCAGTGATGTCATTTGAGATGTCATCAGTGATGTCATCAGTGATGTCACTGACCATGTCATGAATGATGTAATATGTGACATCATCAGCATTGGATTACGCGCGTATATTATAAGTGAGTCCAACTAACTATAATGTGGGAATTTCAATGGTTTTGTATGAGTAAAATGTTCAGCTAACTGTAACTGGTGTGAAACCTTAGGTTTTTTCAGTGAATTTCAAAGGTTTTTTTTAAATGCTAATTCCTAACTATAACGAGTGTTAAACCTATGGTTTTTTCAGTGAATTTCAAAGGTTTTTTAAAAGCTAATTTCTAACTATAACGAGTTTGTAACCTATGGTTTTTAAAGTAAATTATTACGTTTTTAATAGCTATTTTTTATAGCTATTAATTATTATAATTTTTATAAAATTATTTAAATAATGTATATTTTTCTAACATTATTTTTTCTATGTATTTTTCCTGTGTTCTTTTTTTATCTTTTTACCCTGGAGCGCACCCGTAAATGCACCCATACACGTAGCGAGAGCACTATTCCCGCGTGCGAAAAAATATATAATTATGTATTTAAAGTAAATAGTAATGCAAGACATTCAGTAGCATACTCATAAAAGTAGTATTTTTTATTTTTTTTTAAACGTATTTTGACTCTAAACACATTTAGGAAAATCAAGTAAAACGTCATTGTGATGCGCCGCGTAAGCGCCTCCGTAAGCGCCTCCGTAAGCGCCTACGTACATGCCGCGTAAACGCACCCGGAAGCGCTCCGGAGCGCGTAGCGTAAGCGCGTCAAGCCATGTGACCTTAAAAGAACACTTTTCATTGGTTCATAACAGGTTTTTTTTCCAAATATTGAAAGCCCCCACCCATTTCCCTCACTATCACTTTGAACTTGGAGAGATCAAGAGGTGTTCTTTGGATCATCTGCAGCATTTTTTCTTTTTCACAACAATGGCTGGAAGACAACCAACCTCCAGTGACTCAGAAGAAGATTTTTTGCCTGAGGACCCTCCTCGGCGCAAAGTCAAGGAACACTTCAACTGGAAATTTTTTACCTTCCCAGAAGGACAAAAGAAGGTGAATCCGGCAAAGGTGTGCTGAAAGATCTGTGGCACCACCTTATCACGTGGGAATCCAAATAAAAAATACAGCTTTGGGAATTCCACTTTATTAAGGCATGTTGAAAGGAGACACCCCATCAACTATGCAAGGGAGAGTGTCAGGGACCTGGCACGCAATCCCCCAGCAGATGGTGGCAGCACCTCGACTGGTGGAGCAACACCTTCGGGAAGTGAAGCTGCAAGATTGATCACGAATATACAGCCGGTCTTTGCAGGCATCAAAATTTAATGCATGGACTGCGACAAACTGCTTTGCTATGGGGAGCAGAGCATAGAACTTATTGCTCGTAAAAAACAAGACCACCGCTTCTCCACCCACCACAAATGTTTCCCTTTTTTTTTGCTCCTGTTGAGCAGTTTTGGATTCCCTGGTTTTGTTTTTCTCTCCAAAAAAAGCCAAAAAAAAGTTTTAAATCATTCTAAAAAAGTTTAAAAAAAATATAACATAAAAAAAAGAAGAAAAAAAAGGTCTTTTTAGAACTACCTCCAATTCTCCAAAAAGAGCTATATTCTTTATATTTTTTGTTATTTAAAAAAAAAATGTATGTGAAGGGGAGAAAGAGACTGAAGGAACAAATGACAGAAGGGGCGTGAGTGAGGGTGAATTGATGAAGGAGAATGAGGATGTGACAGGACAGAAGGAGTGAGTGAAGTGGAGTAAGATGAGTGAGGGAAGGGGAATGAGTGAGGGAGCGAAGGAAGAGAAGAGAGGGGAAGGGAAGTGAAGCATGGGGACTGAAAGAAGGTGAGTGTGGGAGTTGAGTGAGGGGAAGGGGAGTGAACATGGGGAATGAGGATAAGTGAGGAAAGCGGAGTAAAGCAACGGGGGTGAGGAAGGGTAAGAGAAGTGCAGTGAGGTTGAGGAAAGAGTGGTGATAGAGGGTGAATAAAGGCAAGTGAGTGTGAGATAAGGGGAGTGAGGAAGTGAGGAGACAGAGGGAGTGAAGGAAAGAGTGAGAGAAGGGGACTGAGTGAGGGAGCATAGAAAGGTAAGTGAGGGAGTGTAGGTGAGGTAAAGGTAGTGAGCATGAGGGAAGGGGACTGAGAGAGTGAGGGGACGGAGGTAGTGAAGCTAAGAGAGAAGAAGTGAGGGAAGGAGAATGAGGATGTGACAGGACAGAGGGAGTGAGAGAAGTAGTGAGTGAAGTGGAGTAAGGTGAGTGAGGGAAGGAGAATAAGTGAGTGAGTGAAGGAAGGGAATAGAGGGGAAGAGGACTGAAGCATAGGTACTGAGAGAAGGTGAGTGGGGTATGAAAGTAAAGGGAAGGGGAGAGAAGGATGGGGAGTGAGGGGTAGTGAATGAACCGGAGTAAGGGAACGGGGGTGAAGGAAGGTGAGAGAATGGCAGAGAGCGTGAGTAAAGAGGGGTGAAAGAGGGTGGATAAAAGTGAGTGAGGGTAAGACAAGGGGAGTGAGGGAGTGAGGGGATTGATGGAGTGAAGGAAAGAGTGACAGAAAGGGACTGAGTGAGGGAGCAAAGAAAGATAAGTGAGGGAGTGTGGCTGAGTTATAGGGAGTGAGCGTGACGGAAGAGGAGTGGGAGAGTGAGGCTAAGAGAGAGAGAGTGAGAAAAGTGGAGTGAGGATGTGAGAGGACAGTGAGAGTGAGAGAAGGAGTGAGTGAAGTGGAGTAAGGTGAGTAAGGGAAGGGGAATTACTGAGGAAGCAAAGGAAGGAAAGAAGGGGAAGGGGAGTGAGTGAAAGGGAAGGGGAGTGAGTGAGGGTGTATTCACAACAATAAGTGATGGAAGGTGAGTGAGGGTGAGTGAAGGGGCGTGAGAGAGTAAGGGGACAGAGGGTGTGAGGGTAACAGACAGAGTGAGGGAAGAGGAGTGAGGAAGTGAGAGGAGAGAGGGAGTGAGAGAAGGAGTGAGTAAAGTTGAGTAAGGTGACTAAGGGAAGGGGAATTACTGAGGGAGCAAAGGAAGGAAAGAAGGGGAAGGGGAGTGAAGCAGAGGGACTGGGAAAAGGTGAGTGTGTGAGGAGAGAAAGGGGAAGGGGAGTTAAGGATGGGGAATGAGGATGAGTGAGGGAACTGGAGTAAGGGAACAGGGGTGAGGGAGGGTGAGAGAAGGGCAGTGAGGTAGAGGAAAGAGGGATGATAGAGGGTGGATAAAGGCGAGTGAGTGTAAGACAAGGGGACTAAGGGAGTGAGGACATAGAGGTAGTGAAGGAAAGAGTGAGAGAAAAGAACTGAGTGAGGGAGCAAAGAAAGGTAAGTGAGGGAGTGTGGATGAGTAATAGGGAGTGAGCGTGACGGAAGAGGAGTGAGAGAGTGAAAGGACGGAGAGAGTGAGACTAAGAGAGAGGGAGTGAGGGAAGGGGAGTGAGGAAGTGAGAGGACAGAGGGAGTGAGAGAAGGAGTGAGTGAAATGGAGTAAGGTAAGTAAGGGAAGGGGAATGAGTGAAGGAGCGAAGGAAGGGAAGAGTGTCTGTGTGAAATAAGGAATTATATTTTCTAATTTTTCAATAATGTCACCTGTGTCTGCTCACAGTTTGCATCTCTTAGCTTAAAGGGTACTCTTTGCCTGTGTCTCATCTCACTCTGTGCCTTTGTCTTATCTCACTCTGTGTCTGTGTCTTATTTCACTCTGTGCCTGTGTCTCATCTTACTCTGTGCCTGCCCCATCTCTCTCTTTGTGTGTGTCATTTCTCTCTTTGCGTGTCTCATCTCATTCTGTGCCTGTGTCTCATCTCACTCTGTGCCTGTGTCTCATCTCACTCTGGGCCTGTGTCTCATCTCACTCTGTACCTGTGTCTCATCACACTCAGTGCCTGTGTCTCATCTCACTCTGTGCCTGTGTCTCATCTCACTCTGTGCCTGTGTCTCATCTCACTCTGTACCTGCCCCATCTTTCTCTTTGTGTGTGTCATTTCTCTCTTTCCGTGTGTCTCATGTCACTCTGGTAAATGTTTTATGGTAAAATGTATGGCTTTAACATTTTTGACAAGGATCACACTGAGTTTGTGTGTGAAATAAGGAATTATATTTTCACATATTTCAATAATATCACCTGTGTCTGCTCACAGTTTGCATCTCTTAGCTTAAACTGCACTGTTTCTTGTTGCATTGTGTCTCATGTTTCTATGTAATGCTGGCAAAAAAATGAATGGTGCATATTGCAAATTAACTAAGAGGCCTAACAGACATACGGCCTAAGATTCTCTACTAGTACATATGCTAAAGCATAACTGACTTCAAAAATACATGTATTCCCATATTTTTAAACACATCAACTAAGCAAATTATTCACCAGGATTCATTTAAAATCAAGCTTGACTCACAGTGTGGTCTTAGGCACATGACCAGGATGTTACATGTTATCTACCATGTCTGTCTCTGCCTCCACTATGTGTGATTGTGCTCATACTATCTCTACTGGCAAAAAACAGACCATATATATATATATATATAAACAAGACATAACATTCCTTTTTCATTTCAACAGCACACCCTGGATCTTTATTGCACAGCTTAGAGCGTATTTGTGAACTAAGAGGCCTGACAGACATGCTGCCTACGATTCTCTACTAGTACCTATCCTAAAGCCTAACTGACTTCAAGAATACATGTATTCCCATATTTTTAAACACATCAACTAAGCAAATTATTCACCAGGATTCATTTCATTTCATTTTATTAATACAGTGTGATCTTAGGCACATGACCAGGATGTTACATGTAATCTACCATGTCTGTCTCTGCCTCCACTATGTGTGTCTGTGCTCATACGATCTCACCATCTCTCACCATCTTACATGTTACCAAAAAACATGTAGCATAGTAAATCGTTTTACACACAGAGCACAGCCCATTTAAATGATCACTACATTGCAAGAAAGAAACCTGACTCATTTTCAAAATACAATTCCAATATGCACCATTCATTTTTTTGCCAGCATTACATAGAAACATGAGACACAATGCAAGAATAAACAAGCCCAATATGCTTCTTAATCTTCCCCATAGTGCATACAGCACTCTACCTATATTAAATGAATCATTACTCACCTTTAAAAATGCTTTTGAAGATTTAGAACAGTGTCAGTCACACGCACCAGATTTTCTTAAGCAGAATCTCTGAAATACACCTCAAACACTGCAACCACAAATGGCCCTCATTTCCTATAATTCTTCACACATATCCCTGGACTTAACCAATCAAAATTCTTCCCACACTATTTCAAAACCAAACTGACATTTTAATTAGTTCTACATTTCAACACTTTCAAACTCACATAATATTCACCCATCCCCCAGTGCTCATTCAGCCTGTTACCATGGTAACTCCCACCTAACTCAGCACACAGGTGAAAAGTACATCATACTATGTTGCAAATGAATCCAGCAAGGGTGTTTGAGCTCTCAACATACTAGCTAATCATGTGCAATGTTTCTTTCAATGACTTTTTCTCAACCATTAGAATTACTTCTTTCAAAAAACAAAAGCATGCACCCTAATTTCCAGTGGAGAATTTTAAAAAACCACCAATCATTTCTTCTTTTTCAAGTGCACTGAATCTCAACCACTTTTTTTTCCTTAACTCCTACTTTCAAACTGCCATTTCATTTCCACAACTCATCTGAATACAAGCACATCTACCTTCAAGATGCCTAAAGTCTGGATTGTGGGTCATAGCTTTGTTCACTGGAGTGAAAAGTATGCAGCAAACAGAGGTATTTACAACCTTGATTTACCAAATGTGGATATCATGTGGATTGGCCAGAGAGGATTGAGATGTCACCAATTGATACCATTGGTAAAATCCTTTATGCATCTACCACACCCTGACCTCATAATTGTGCACTGTGGTGGAAATGACCTGGGCACTTTGACTGGGGTAGGTCTGGAAATGCTTTTAAAGGACATCTTTGGGCAATTGATATCACTTTTTCAAAAAACTGCCTTTGTATATTCTAAGATATGCCAAAGGCAAAAATGGAACTGGTCCAACCAATTTTGTCCACAGATTGAGAAAGCAAGGAAACATGTGAATAAATCTGTTTCCGCTTTCCTCAGAGACTATGGTATGGGTTCCATATACCACAACAACTTACGTTACAACATGCAAGGCATCTATAGGAGAGATGGTGTACATTTTACAGAATAGAATAGAGTCTTCTTCTTGAATTTTAGACTCTGCATCGGTACCTACTTGTAGGAACAAAAAAACACCCACATAACACAACAGCTCTTTTCAGAGCTACCCTACCTCTAAGCACTCTAAATTCTTATTTTACACTATTTTCTTTCACTGTTTTCCCCCGTGGTGCGCTCAGGGTACGCGTACCTGGAAGCGTACATGGGAACACACCCAGCGTTTACCCCGCGAAAATTAAAAAAATTATTAGTTTTTTTGCCCTTCAGGGTCCTTCTAGGCCCCCCTCAGAAAACCTAGGGGGTGTCTACCCTGCCCCCTTTTAATCATTTCCCCCTTTTTTTTTAACCTCGTGTGTCTCGATTCTACCGAGACACAAGATGGTGGACTCTCTGGACTGTTTGGAATGTTGACAGACACCCGAGAGCCAATTAGCTTTCCGCTCGCGCACTTCCGTGTCGCGCCGGGTGCGCTCCCAGGTTATGCGTACCGGTAAGCGCTCGAAGCGCGCATATAGATATATACATTTTTTCTAAATTAGTTTTCGTAAAAATCACTGGAGCAATTTTCACCAAATATAGAAAAGGCACTTCTGCCTACTAGTCCCTACAATTTTGCAAAGTTTGATGTAATTCCATTCAACCGTTCGGGCTGTCGCCGTGTCTGAATGTCCTATGGAAATTAACATGGGGAAAACACGTTTTGGGACCCGCCTTTTTTCTCGCCCCCCGCATGATGAATCCCCCCAAAACTTCCGGGGAAGGAGCGGAGCGGAGCTGGCCTAAATTTTGGAAAATTACACGCAAATTCCTCAACCGGCGCCAAAGTTATTCCCAATAGAATGTTGCGGATTTCCTATGGAAACTAGGTCCTAACTATAACTACCTACTGGCGACCGCCATACATATATGTATGTATATATAACACTAACAAACTCACACACTTCCACCACGTGTGAAACAAGGCCTTCAATCAAGAGTGGGTAAAGTTAGATTTTTATTGCAGCAGGTATTCCAACAGCATGGCATGCCACAGCATGTTTCGACCCAGCCAGGTCTAAATTATATACACATTGCGAGGAGCAGTTACTTCTGCTTTTTAAATGTACTGCAACTTCAAATAGTGAGAAAAGACTCAAGTGCAAACATTTCTAAAGGTGCACTGTCAGTACTTCAGGTTTGCATATATATTTATATTCTTAAGATATCAACAATTAAGTTAAATATTATTCTATGTGTCAGTCACTGACATCACCGCTATGTTTTTCATTAATTTATTTTGTTTCTGTTGCACAAAGTGCAGACCTAAGTAGCGCATAGGTGCTGAACCATAAAGATGGACTACATTGCAATTGTACTTACAGTGCTAATAGATATCTTCAGCTTATAAAAATAGAAACCAACCACTGATAATGAAAGAAAAATCTGGCATAATAGTATATAGTATTAAAACTACAAGGCCCTGAATCAATATAGCATTTTAAACACTAATTATGCCTTTATTACGTACTGGCGATAGCCAGTAGGTAATTATAGTTAGGACCAAGTTTTCCTACAGACAAAGTGTTTTTTGTTTTGCTAATGACTTTGGTGCAGTTTGAATAATCTTCACAAAAATTCCAAAACTATTTTGCCACTCACTTTAGGTGCTGTGTCGAAGGTTTTTGGGTGATTTGCGAAATGGAGGCTGAGAGAAAAAAGGGGTCCCAAAACGCTTCTTTCCCATGCAACATCTATGGGGATTTTGCAATTTTTGATCACGCCTAGAGCTCAAACCACTGAACAGATTTACACCAAATTTAGAAGAAAGGTTGATCTTGGTCCAGAAAGGGGAACAAATTGTATATCTAAGCATGCAGACCCACTCAAAAGGGATCCCCAGAGTGGATCCAGAGTGAAAAGCAAGGTCCTGATTGGCGGGTCACATTACAATAGGAAAGTTGTGGCTGCCATTTTGTTTCTTGGTTGTCCGGGTTGGAAGAAAAGTGAAAATAGCAGAAGGGATCAGGATGCAGGTATCTTGACCCCATAGTACAGGTGGAAGGTACCCCAAGGGACCACTCATGGGCAAGAAATTCCCCAAATTATTTTGGGAGCCCCACGTGAGGATCCGTGGACCCACTGTGGCTTTCAGACACCCCCTAGGTTTTCTTCAGTGCGGCAAACAATGTAACTTCACAGTGGATTCGCTGATCCAGAGCATAAGGAAATAATACTACACCTATTCACACACAAAACCCCTTTTGCTCAGGAACAATCGCCATGCCCAGATTGGAGTTGACTGCATGTGGGGGGTTATCCACAGGGCCTCTCCACAGGCTAGGCCCTGCAGCCAACCACCAATGAGCATACCCAAAGGTTGTGCACAGCGGTGATTGGATTGACATATGGTAACTATATATTATTTTACGTTAAAAAATCCACGGAAATTCACAGAAAAAAAACAAAGGCTACAGGAATGTTATAGTTCGGCTCATGTCTTATGGACACAAAACCATACAAATTCAGCAGTTATAGTTATACTTATAATTATATGTATCTGAAAAAATTATATCTAGCACTGTAAAGTAACTTTAGACTACAAGTTATAGTTTCTTAATATAAGCATAAGTATAAATGCTGAATTTGTATGGTTTTGTGTCCGTAAAATGGGAACATAACTATAACGTCCCTGTAACCTTTAGTTTTTTTAGTGAATACCTGTATGTTTACCACACCAATACCTTGATATTTCAGGTAATAATACATTGAGGACCCCTGATTACAAACAAAATTGCAGTTACATGATACAATAGGCACAGGAAAACAAAGGCCGGGATTCACTGTTTTCAGATAATAGCAAAAAATGAGAACTAATTTGCGGGTTCAGGAATTAACAGGCACATTGCTGCATGCAATTTTCTGATTCTAGATACTTTTCTGCACTCATTTTGCAATTGATTTTAGCTCATGGAAAATGGGCACCACAAAGTAGTCTTGCACCCAGTACAATTCATAATGGCGTGAAGTGGCATATCCTATTGAGATACCACTCCGCACGACAAATGATTGCACACAAAGGGGTACATTTATCATTGTTGTTGCACCGCCCTTGCGCCACGCAATGAGGTGCAAGGGTGATACAGCAACAAAATCATATTTATCAAGCCACACAAGGCCACCTGCATGGACCTGCAAGGATTGATAAATCTAGAGTAACACATGGCAGAGCCAATCGCTGTGTTGCATTACTCTGCCCCAAGGAGGTGTTCCATGGGTGGAGCGTGGGTGTTTTAACAGAAATCTTGGATTTAGGAGGGTCGCCCAACGATAGAGGCCAGACAGACGGACTCCACAGATCCTGTTTGTTGTGAGTGATGACAATCTCAGTCTTCTCTGAGTTAAACTTTAATGGTTGCTATTCATCCAATCTCTTATAAACATGGTGTTCTGAAGGAATTCCATGGATTCAGGGGAGTGATTGATGGGGAATAGTAGCTGCAAATCATCAGCATAATTGTAAACTCTGACTTGTCTCTCTTTCAATGAGTGTGCTGGGGTCGAATATACAGATTAAAGAGATGTGGAGACAAAGAAGATCCCCGAGGAACTCCAGAGGTAAGCTGGACCTTGGAAGAAAATAAAGGGGATAGCCGGACAGACTGTGACTGATCCTTTAGAAAAGATGTAACCCAGGCCAATGCCGAATCCTGAATGCCTACGGCTCTGACACAGTCTACCAAAATCTCATGCTCAACTGTTTCAAACGCCACTGACAAATCTAGCAGGACTAGCGCTAGTGTATTACCTCTATCTTTCTTCACTGCACGTCATCAATGATTAAGCGGACAACTGTTTCAGTTGAATGGGCAGAGCGAAAGCCTGCTTTCTAGGAGTCATAGAATGTAGACAACTCCAGAAAAGAAAAGAGGCGTCTGGTCACATGTGCCCTTAGCACCTTTGCCCAAAAAGGTAGTAATGAAATTGGCCAGTAACTTTTCAAGGTAAGGGGATCCTCACCCAATTTCTTTTGGAGAGGGACCACTATAGCCTCTTTGAAAGTATTAGGGATTGTGCCACAACTAAGGGAGTTATTAAGTAAAGTGATAGCTATCTCAGGGCAATGTGAATAAGCCATTTTAAGAATTCTGGGTGGTCATATATCATAAGGAGAACCAAACTTAACTTTAGAGAAAAGAATCTGAAAATCATACTTTCTGATTGTGGAGAAAGTAGATAAATTGACAGAGTTACTATGTATGGTGGCAATCACATTAGTAATGGGAAAAAGAGGTATATTGCCCTTATTATCTTGATCCTCCCTACAAAAAGCATATTGAGCATATCACATAAGCTTTGTGATGGTGGAATGGATAGAGTCACCCTGTCAGGATTGGACAACTAAGACACTATGTTAAGATTTCCTCAGACCTATTTGAAGATGCTAGGATTTTAATGAAAAAGTAAGTTATCTTAGCTTGCTTGAATAATTTTGTATAATCTCTAAGAAGTGGCAGAAAATGTCTTGTACTCTATAGAATAATTTGCTAGCCATTTCCTTCCTGCACGGCAAAGAGTTGACTTTGCTGTTTTTAGGTCTTCTGAGAACCATTTAGCGACTTCATAACAACTAGCTTGTTTTAATTTTCTAATATGGGTATTCTCATTGCTGGCTGCAATGAGCCAGTCAGAGATGTTTTCCACATGGCTGTCTATATCATCCTGAAAAGAGAGAGGAGTAGAGTTTAAGGAATCGAAAAAGGAATCCAAGTCAACTCTAGACCAATTTCTGCAAAGCAGCCCGGGACCTGGTGGAGCTTTCAGAAATGTCAGGTGATGCGGGTCCCAGGACCAGGCCACAATTGTCAATTTAATTGTACCCGGCCCATGGAGGCCAGGTACAGAGTTGTCCTGTCAGTCCCTGGTGTAGAACAGGAGCAGCAGCATATCAGCTCCTACCATGTACACAGTACTGTTGTGGAACAAGATGCAAAAGTACAACAACAGGGTGGTTGCTGACATCAGTCAAAGGTCGGATGGAGTTCACTCTGGGTGCAGCATCGAGTGAAGGATTCGGTTCCCGGACTAGCGACCAACGGCAGTGCTAATCCTTGGAAAAAGGTACTTCTATGTCCAATGGTCTTGGGAAACACTGTAGCTGCCTGAAACTTAGTGGAAGAAAGGACTACACCGAGGGCCCAATGGCCAATAATCCTTCAGACCTGGAGCTTTTTTTACCTGCTGTTTGCAGAGGATCAGTGACACTAGTCCAGGAGAGTCTGAGGGTGCTTAAGCCTTCCACAGGAATCCCTCTGTCTGGGGAAAGCAATAGAGAGCCTAGGACACATTACCACAGGTCCTGTTGTAGCAGACACAGATCTCTTCTGTCCTCTTTGATGCAGGTTTTTCAGAACTGAGGTTCTGGTGTTAGGAGTGTCCCTCACGTCCTAGATTTAGGGGAGCTAGGAGTGTGGGAGCAAGTAACCAATGGACTGCAAGTCCTTACAGCTAGTCCTCCCCTGACATAACTACATCAGGTGGTGTGTGTCATCTTGTCTACCCAGAACCCTATATTCTGCCACTTCTAAAACTGGCAGAACCCTTCTTCATTGTACGGACCTGCCTGCCAACCCTGGATGTATGGCTAGTCTTTTCAGGGTGTACACCTCCTTGACTATCTTATTTCCTACCTGCTTGGGTACAAATGTGCCTGAGGCAGGGCAAATGATGTTTTCTCTTCTGAGAGTAAGCACTGGTGCATATCAGCGGTGTGCTGCCTTTAAAGCCCACCATCTTAACGTACCACTTCACCAGCCTGCCTGAGAGGGAGGAGGTGAGGTCTCCTTCCTGCCCAGGCCTTTGTTCCTGACTCCTAGGAGTGATCACCCTGCCCAGCAGGAGCTCAGACTCCTGTTTTGGCAACAGCAAGTGTGGGTTGCCACCCAGAGCACAGAGAAGCTGGGATGACCATGTAGGCAACCTCTAAGGTTACCACCTGGGTGCATGCCAAATCGCCCTCGACACAAGATGCATGTCACGGGTGAGCAGGCATGCTGTTTGATATCAAACATGACATATTTAGGTAGTACCATAATGGAGCTTCCAACGTCAGGTTTGCCCAGCTGCCAGCATATGTTATCTGATTGACCGTTTATCACTTATAGTGTCCTTTAATGGTAAAGGGCACTATAGGGACATTTAAGCTTTTACTTACCTGCCCATGTCTCTAATATAATGCACCCTGACACTTGGGCTTTAGGAGGCCTTCTTTAGAGGTAACTGATATATATTAAAGGCAGTGTCTTGACTCTGCCACACACAGGGAGGACAGAGTCGAGTTTGAGCAGTGTGCACTGCTATTGCAGTCTTCAATCGCAGGCCTGCTGTCATTAGTTGACATTCGGTCACTTAGAGTGGGACAAACAGTGATGCAGGTCCTATTGATTCCTTTACCATCCATGCCCTGGTTACCCCTGATACAATACACTAGGGACTTATAAGGGGGGTAAAGTCCTTGTCTATTGGCGTTGCTAATTAACACACATAAGTTTTAGGGGGAGAGCATTAGCACTGGAACCTGGCTAGCAGGTTTCAGTGCACTGTCAAAGTCCAACAGCATCTAGTAGTTCAAATGTGGGCATAAGGGGGGGGGGCATCTGCAAAAACCCCTGTTTCCGACAATGGGGCAATGCTGTTCCTGTTACAAGCTCCTGCCGCTGTCCCCCTCTGTTAGATTGTCAGTGGTAAACATCGTTATATTATTGCTTCTGACTGCAATCACCGCATTTGAGTTCAAGCTACAATCATTTGTCAGTGTGTTTTAATTCCTTGCAGCTAAAAGTGTTTGATTAGCTACAGTTATGGCCATTTTATTCTTATGTGTGCTTCAATAATACAATGCTGTCTCCACCTGGTACAAACTTTAGTAAAAGAAGTAGAGATTGTCTTCCTCTAATGAACTAAAGCAGATGGAGATGTCCTGACCCCAGTCTTAGACTCTAATGAAGTAAGGATTTGTTACCATGGCTGGGGAATTTATGTTAAAATGCATTTAAAATGTGTTAAAGCTTGTCCCAAAGCACAGAAGCAAATGGTGCAAAAGAAGTCTTGAAAAAAGTGTAAACTGGAGCCAAAATAAGAGAGTTTGTGCTTCCCTGATGCTGTGAGGTTAAAATGTAATTTTTTAAAAGTTGCCTGACTAGGGGTCATCATACTACATGAGGGATGACGCCATTAGAATTAGATGTCGAAACATATAAATACCATTTGTATAGTGCTGCTACTGCCTCCATAATTTAGGTACTGCCGCTACTATTTAAGTGCATCTGTGAGTAGCACGTTTACCTTATCATTTTGTTTGACCATGTGTTGAAATTTAAAGATGTGAAATGAAGTTACTTATTTTTATAAATATGATAGTTTACATGCATAGCATTTGGTGTAAATTATGGTATAGCTGGCTGCTGTCTTCCATTTCTCACTTCTTCATGTTTTTTTCAGTTTGGTATCTACTGGTTTTATGGATATTTAGCAACCTTCTATACATTACTTCATCTTTTCTTGTCTTTTGTCTAACCCTCACCTACTATATAGTCTTTTCCTCTCCTAGAATTCCACTTTTGTTTACCTGAAGTATTCATAAAAGTTTAAAATACTAATCCAGAAATTTAGGGTAGGCCAATTTACTTGATTTTGCATTTATGAGCACTGTTAACTTTGCAATATTTGCATTATATGTAAACCATGGCCCTTAACCCCTTGCATGCGGGGCTGATTCCCCCGCTGTGCTGGGGGGAGGGGAGGCACGCACAGCGCCCCGGTGCTTATGACGAGCTGAGCTCGTCATGACCACACCCGTTCCTGTAGAACGCTCGCACAGCAGGGGAATTAGCCCAGCGTGCGAGCGTTCCAACAGTCATGACGAGCTCAGCTCGTTATGAGCACACGAGCACCGTGGCTCATGACGAGCTGAGCTCATCATGAGCGTCAAAGGTGTTAGTATGAGCCTGTCGAAACCAGGCTCATATTAACACCTGTCTTAACGTCATTAAATTCTGCTTCACCTAATTCCTAGGGGTCAGTCTTTCCACAACCATTTTTTCCAGGGTTTGGAAGAACCAGACCCAGTTTTATAGTGAGTGTAGAAAATTGGTTAATTGTTGAGAGGGTGAAACTCTACTCAAGCAGCATCCACAATTCTTGTCTGGGTAAACCACAACAAACCCCAAATTACCTTGTGCTTAACCCTCAAGTAGCTTGGCACACAACAGTCACGTTTAACTTAGTGTAAAGTTTTCAATCAGAAAACAGACAGTAATAACGTAAAAACACAAGAGAATTTCCACTCTAATTAATACAAAATATAGTAAAATGTAATAAATTATTTGACAACAAAAATCCAATTAGTTGAACCAAGATATGTAATTGTAAAGATGTCGGCAAAAATAGTGCTTAAAAGCACAAAACGCTATCTGTGATTAACTGGTCATATCCGAAGCGATATGAGGTCCACATCCAAGATGTGTCGTGCAGCAGTGGTTCCTATGAGCTATGAGGGCTTTGATGGGGCCTTGTGTCCATGATGCATCATGCAACAGTGGTTCCAATGAGCTGCAAGTGCTGCAATGCTGGCTAGTGTTGAGCCTGCATCATGATGCTTTAGTTCCGATGAGAAGCTGTGAGGTTCGCGTTGAGGATATGCCATGCTGCAATGGTTCCAATGAGCTGTGCAGGCTATGAAGCTGGCTTGCGCCGGGCTGTATCAGTTGTGATGAGATCACAGCTGTGCTGGCAGAACATATTTAGCCGGCTTTCGAGGGTCCAGGAAAGGAGAGGTACCACATGGGGGTGTTAGGACTCACAGCAGACAAAGTCCATGCGTGCAGGTTGCACATTGGTTGGGGCCTTTTCTGTCCTTGAGGTTTAGATCAGGAGGATATTCAAATATCCCTTGGAGTCACTCCAGGGGTCCTGGGTTCAAGGTGCAGGTCCAGTCTTGCTCACTCAGGCAGCAGAGTAGCAGAGCAGCTGGGAAGTCCTTCTTGCAGCAGAGGAGCACACCATCCTTTTGAGTTTTCTACATGTCCAGAAGTCTACTGAGTTGGGTCCGATGGTCCTCCACTTATACCTGGTGCCCACTTTGAAGTGGGAGATGCTTCTAGAGAGGTGTCTCTTGAGAGCCTCCAGAGGATAGCATTTAATTTGCAAGCTCTGGGAGTGGTACAGAGAACTGAGAAGTCTTAAAGCAGCATTTCCAGTTCCCCAAAAATGACATGTTGTTCTTTACTGATGAAGGAATGAATCCAGAAAAACATGTATTGGCTTACACAGCACAGTCTGCACCAACGAGGGTGACAATTTAAAAACTATTACTAAAGTAAGTGTTATCATGCACTACATTTACCATGATGCATTGGGGCAAAGTGAGTGCTGGAATGTGAGCAGTGTGCTCCCGCCTTCCTTCTGTTTGAAAAGACTCCCTTGAGCTACTGAGTCGACAAGCTTGTGTTGATGCATATATGCCCAGTGAGTGATACAGAGACATGAGAAGACTTTGGACAGCATTTACAGCACCCCAAAATGACTTGTTGTTCTCTAATGATTAAGGAAAGAATACAGCAACTCATGTTTAGAGATATACAGCACAGGCTGATCCAATAAGGCTGAAAATAAAGGACTACTACTGAAGTAAATGGCATCTAGCACTGCATTCACCACGATGCATCAGGGAAAATTGAGGCCTGTGATGTGAGACTCTGTGCTCTCAACATCCTTCCACTTGGTAAATACCTTAACTTGTTGCTGAAACCTTTGGTATCAAACACTACATTTTATGTCAGAGATAGCAGGGACCCTACTAAAAATATTGAAGATTTACCTTTTAACTTTGATGAAGAGCTTTTGATCACCTTTCACATTTAATCTCTACACACCAATATTTCTCAAACTGATGCCTTTGCAGTTCTTGGGCTTATTCCTGAATCTTGACTTACCCAACAAAAGGCTCCATGGCATTCCGCTTGGAATGTGCTAAAATTGCATTGTGGGTGCGAGCCACCACACCAGTTTCATGTTGCAACACCCCCTAAGCCATAATTCAACAGCATGCCAGATTCAGAGAGGAATCCAGGTTGGGCGGTCCTGTGATGGGTTGGCCACAGAGGTTTAGTGCTAAGGCTGATACGTGAGCCTTAGCAATTCACAGCAATGGGAACATCATTGCAAGTTCCTTCAGGGCATGGACTGTTAAGCCTAAACCCTAAAGGAACTAGATATGCATGCATAAAGGGGGGCACACAATGTGCCCTCCTGCATGCATCCCCTGGTGCAGAGGCGCACCGCCATGAAAACTATGGCAGTGAGGAAACTCCTAATATGCTTGGCAGTGCTGCACTAGCACTGCCAGCATACAAGAGAAACCAAAGGGGAAGATGGACGGAGTGTTGAACATTGGAAGCACTCACCACCTAGTCAACTGATCTGGGTTTAATTCATCATCATTCTTTAGATCACTCCACCACCCCAGTTCAAGCTATCCTGGCTGAATTGGGGTAAAACCGCGAACCCGTTCCGAGGATGCTTGTTCCTGGTCCAGGGAGGACCTGGCTTGGCAGTTTAGGCTGGACCATTCCCATGAGGCACAGGGCCAAGACTGATTTGCATATGGCCAGATCTAAACTGGGGTGGGTGGCATGGTGAGCAAAAGAATGATGGATTTAACCCAGTTCTCTTGACTGGGGGTGAATATTTTGATTTGTTCTGCATTCCGTCCATCAATTGTGTGTCTTTTGCTTTCTCGCCCTAAGTGCGCCGGGTATGCCCAGACGTGGGTCCTGGGCTCACTGTGCCACTGGAATCAAGCTATCCTGGCTGAAGAGGGGTGAAACCCGAAACTGGTCCTAGGATGCTTGTTTCTGGTCCAGAGAGGACCTGACTTGGCAGTTCAGGCTGGACTGTTCCCATGAGGCACCGGGTCAAGGCGGATTTGCATATGGCCAGGTCTAAACTAGGGTGGTATGGTGAGCAAAAGAATGATGGATTTAACCCAGATTTATTGACTGGGGTGAATGTCTTGATTTGTTCTGCATTCCCTCCATCAATTAGGTGTCTTTTGCTTTCTCGCCCTAAGTGCGCGGGGTATGCCCAGACGTGGGTCCCGGGCTCACTGTGCCACTGGAATCAAGCTATCCTGGCTGAAGAGGGGTGGAACCCCAAAACCGGTCCTAGGATGCTTGTTACCGGTCCAGGGAAGACCTGGCTTGGCAGTTCAGGCTGGACTGTTCCCATGAGGCACAGGATCAAGAATGATTTGCATATGGCCAGGTCTAGACTGGGGTGGCATGGTGAGCAAAAGAATGATGGATTTAACCCAGATCTCTTAACTGGGGGTGAATTTTTTGATTTGTTCTGCATGCCTTCCATTGATTGTGTGTCTTTAGCATACACAGGGCCTCGGACCCATGCATGATTGCCAGAGATTGTGTATTCCTTGAGGTAACAGCAGCCTAGGATGGTCCTACCGCTCAAATTGTTATGAGGCGGTCAGACCTCCGGTGCGATGGTAGCCGCACTGCCACCGTGCATTTGGCTGTCCATTGGACTGCCAAACTCAAAATAATATATTTATTATTTATTTATTTCTCAAAATAAGGCCCTTTATGTGATAAGTTTGAATATAAATTCAACCATGCTAATTTGAACCTTTTCACAAAGTAGGTATCTCATTAGAGAAAAGATACATCTATTGTAACATTAAATTGATAACGCTTCCATGATTTGGAAATCTACTAAATCTGAATGTATGAATTTACTGAGTGGATAAATCATTGCACTTACAGTTCAACTTGGAGAATACCAATATAAGAACCAGTTTCTAAACCTAGAAATCAAAGGTGATAGTAAATTGATCTATACTACACTCTTTAGAAAATCTACTGAAAGAAACCCTTTACTATTGAATGGTAGATTTCATCCACCATGATATCTTGCCATATGGCCAAATTCTCAGTCTGAGAAAAAATTGTAAACTACAAGAGGACTACTTCACTGAGTCTGTGTCAGGAATATCAATATTATATATATCACTTGTGGGCAAAGTAGATGAGGATTCCTCACCAGGGCCAATTAATTCAGATGTACATAAACATTAGGCATAGGTATAGTTTTTATATTTTAGTTATTTGGTTCATAATATCTTGGATTATGAATTCATGTAGTTAATATCGAATGCAAATCTAATTACCATTTTGGGCCAGATGTAGGTAAACTACATTTACCGATTCTAGAATACCGAATTTTACCGATTCAGTATTTTTGAATCGGTAAATGCAATGTAGCTAAAAATTCGGTAAGTATTACTGAATCGGTACGAATCGGTATTTACCGAATCGGTATTTACCGATTCGGTAATTCCCATTCATTCCTATGGGCCTGGAGGCCCATGGGAATTAATGGGAATTACCGAATCAGTAAATACCGATTCGGTAAAAGGGGGAACACATTAAAAGGTGCCAAGGTGTCACTTTGACACCCTGTTGCACCCCTGAATCGTGCGTGTCTCTCATGTGGCACACATACTGCCACATGGCACAGTTGAAAATGCACAGATTTGCATTTTCAAAGGTATTCAGTATTTACCACCAACTTAGTTGGTGGTAAATAACGAATCCTTAAAGCACATAAGCACTCCTTAATGTGCTTCCTACATGCCATTTACCGAATCGGTAAATTATGATTCGGAAAATACAGAACCGGTAAATACCGATTTGGTATTTACCAAATCATCACCTACATAGCAAATGGCTCAATACTGGTCGGTAAGCCTGAAATTTACTGAATTTCGGGTTTACCGACCGGTAATGAGCCACCTACATTGGGCCCTTTATGTTTAAAAATGGAATTCGAAATGGTGAGTGTCTGATACTTACTTTTCAAACCAAGATGGTTTTCATTTAATGGTTAGTAAATGAGTCAAATGAGGAGAAACAGGAACCAAAGGGTGGCATCTATCTTTGAACTCTAGCATATCATCAGGAAACTTAACTTAAAGAACCTATCTTCCCAGTGGCCACATTGTCAGCTCATGTCTCGCTCAGTAGAAGATGAATTCATGCGTCAACTCTCCTGAGGAATCTTCTTGCTGGAGTACTTCTATCAGCTTTCATATGAACTTGAAGTTTTCCCTAAATGGCAGTATTTTTCATGCTAGACCTTAATGAACTAAAAATGCTTTCTTGAATTAGAGCCCTAATCTCTCATTCCTCGTAAAGGTTATAAACTATATATTTTCTTTCTGAATGTATTGTGAACTTCATTTAAATATTCAAGGCAGTTAAAAATTAGGACATATATCATTATACCTAGATGTCAGACTCATATTTCCCATCATATGTTTCAGCCGAACCGTTTTGTGGGCAGAAGTCACAGAGTTTCATCCTGCTGAATTCCATTGAGTTACATAAAAACTCTGTAAGATTCTGCGGAGTTTCGCCAACAGGCGGAAATATACATGTTGTGGTGCTTGCACTGCAATTTAGCTCCAGTAGCATGTTCAGCATTGAAAAATCTGCAGGAACTGCACAATGTGTTGCGCAAGAGTGTGTTGCCATTTGAGTTGATTTCACTGCCGCTGAAGTATAAAATATACATGAGTGGCAGAAAATCTACTCAAGAAGTAGCCCTCTGACCCTGACTGCTCACGACCGCCTGCATTAGAAAACAACGCCAGAGGACGGCAACTTCCACACGCAGTTCAGGAGCACTGCGGGGAAAATTTGACCATCCGGTGATTGGCAGAATTTGGCCGCAACTTTGTGTTACAAGAGTGAAGCGGAGTCACCAAATTTTTAAATTTCTGCAGGCAGGATGAAAAATGCTGACATTCCTATTCACTAACACACTTGGCTAAAAGGTATATCATATATTGCTTATTATGTAGCTCAATTCAGAAAAATAATTATTAATGTTGTTTGTTTACTCTATTTAGGATTTGAACATGAGTCAAATTTCTACCAGGTACGAGGGATGGTACTAAGCAGTGGTGTTGTTTTTAACAATTTTCCTTAGCCTCTGTGTACTGAAGAATATCTTTTAGCCACCCGGAATCACTAAATGGTCATGACGGAACAGTATCAATGTCTAGAAATCCCTCTGTACAAAACATGAGTCTAACAGACTGGGTAGCCCACATTGACGCACTGCTTCAGTGTCATGGATCTACATTTCTACTCCTCGAGTGAAATCGGTTTAGCTGTTAATGCCCTCCAAAAAGATAGCACTGAGACTGAAACTGAAAATTCAAACTTACGTTAGCAATTATCAGACATTTTTCATCGATTAAATTGCAATCAGTTAAAACCCTTCACTAGATGAGAAAGTTAATGCACATAGTTAATAGGATTTACAACTCAAAATGACTGCTTTAGAACCCATTAAGGCATTTCTAGTTCCTTCTGCGACTATTGCAGCTATCTCAACAACTCAGTATTTGACTCAAAGACCATTAGCAGCTACTGAATGTTTTTCTGGAGACCTTAAAAATGTAGGGCAATCATTCAATGTAAGTTGCATTTTTTGTCTCGTCCAGTGTTGTGTTCTACCCCTGAATCCAAAGTGGCGTTTATACTTTCTTATTTAACTAAGTGTATTGGCCCTTGTCTTTCCTGTAGTTTTCCTATATAGACAACAATTGTATGATGCAGAATATTTTAATTGTGTAACTGCAACAAATGATGGATGGAATGGAGAATGATTCAAACATTCTCCCCCAGTCAAGAGATCTGGGTTAAATCCTTAATTGTTTTGTGCCCACTAAGCCACCCCAGTTCGGACCAAGCCATATAAAAATCAAATCAGTCTTGACCCTGTGCCTCATGGGAACAGTCGAGACTGAACTGCCAAGCCAGATCCTCCCTGGACCGGAAACAATCATCCTGGGAACGGTTTCATATATGTCACCCTTCATCAGCCAGGCTAGCTTGAATCCAGTGGCACAGTGAGCAAGGGACCAATGTCTGGGCATACCCATCCCACTCAGTAAGAAAAATTGTAACTGCAACAAATGATGGGCGGAATGCTGAATGATTCAAACATTCTTCCCTAGTCAAGAGATCTGGGTTAAATCCATTGTTCTTTTGCCCACTACGCCACCCTAGTTTAGACCCAGACATATGCAAATCAGTTTTGACCCTGTGCCTCATGGGAACAGTCCAGATCGAACTGCCAAGCCAGGTCCTCCCTGGACTGAAAACAAGCATCCTGGAAATGGTTTCAGGGTATGTCACCCTTCATCAGCCAGGTTAGCTTGAATCCAGTGGCATAGTGAGCAAGGGACCCACGTGGGATGGTATGTCCAAACGTGGGTCTTGTGCTCTTCATGCCACTGGAGTCAAGCTATCCTGACTGATGAGGGCTCAAAGCCAGAAACCGGTCCTAGGATGCTTGTTTCCTGTCCAGGGAGGACCTGGCCTGGCAGTTCGTACTGGACTGTTCCCATTGGGCGCAGGGTCAAGACTGACTAGCAAATGGCTGGTGAGCACAAACATGATGGATTTAGGCCCAGATCTCTGTACTGAGGTGAATTTATGACATTGTTCTGCATTTTGTCCATCAATTGTTCTTTGTGCATGTGTCACCCCGAGTGGAACGAGTATTTTCAGACGTGGGTCCTCTGCTCTCCATGCCACTGGAGTCAAGCTATCCTGGCTGATGAGGGCTAAACGCCCAAAACCAGTCCTAGGATGCTTGTTTTCACTCCAGGGAGGACCTGGCCAAGCAGTGTGAGCTGGACTGTTCCCATTGGGTGCAGGGTCAAGACTGATTTGCATATGGCAGGATCCGAACTGGAATGGCATGTTGAGCAAAAATATGATGGATTAAGGCCCAGATCTTCGTACTGGGGTGAATGTATGACATGGTTCTGCATTATGTCCTTCAATTGTTCTTTTAGCAGAATATGTTAAGGCACTTATAAAGAGAATTTTTGGTAGACAGTCAATAGCCTAGTTCACAAGTCTAGAGATATAAGAGTTAAACAAGGGTAAAATACATTTGCAGAGTTGCTTAGCACAGTTTCAATTGTTGGTTTTAGAAACAGGATGGCCCAAGGAAAAGACAGAAAGAAAACCTACTGGTACCAAATAGAGCTCATTATTATGATGCATTATAGATTACAAATAGATCATAAATTGATAGTCCTTAAGTGTGAGAAAAGGCTAAGTGAATTCAGGCTTAGGATTTTGAAAGAACCCATCTTGATTCTCCATTAGAGAAAAGTAGACGTTTACCCCCAGAACCCATGCAGATTGGAACCAATGTCAACAATTATCAAGAGAAGAAAAAGAGCAAAGGTCTACGAATCTATTTCTATATTGTATTGTGTTTCTGATACACTTTTGTAAAAGTTGTCTTAAGAAAAGCAAGTATCAGAATCAAGAACATTATGGACCTCGGAAGAATTAGAGGTCTTTCCTCTTTTTTGACCCCAGACGAGTTGGTATTACATACAGTACACATGGTTGCAAGCTAACCTTATACTAGATGTAACATTGCAGGGTCATCAAAATTTGCACTCCCATTTATTTGCTCTTATTAATTCACGACCCAAATGGAATTTTGTTGATTGGCAGTATGCTAAGACGTTAGGTGTTCCTACACTTCAGAAAATAAAACTTAAAGAAGTTAAAGCAGTAGATGGTTCATACCTCACGTCAGTATCCATTACACAAGGAACAGCAGTGTTGATCATTACTTTTTTCCAATCCCATAAACAGAAAAAATGTTTTGATTTATTACATGCCCCCCATTTTCAATTCATTTTGGGGTTTTACATGGCTCACCATGCAACATTCATTCACAGATTAGGCACAGGGTTCTATACAGTTTACTTTCCCATAATATTAATCTGAATGTTGGGCAATATCACAATAGAATGATGTAGAGTTTGCTGCACCTGGGTATTGTTTAGTCCTAGCCACAGTTTCTGAAAATAACATTGAGCAATCAACAAAGTCCACTCTCAACACAGTGCCTCTAGTGCATTATGAATACTTGAATGTGTTCAGTAAAAAAGAAGGGAGAGACATTACATCTCATCGACCTTTCATTCGTCAAGTTGATTTGGAGCCATGAACAGCTATACAATACATTAATTAACATGTTCAGAAACTAAGAATCTGTATAAATCTGGATGAATATCTGGAAAATAGACGTATTTGACCATCACAATCGCCAGCTACATCTCCTCTTTTCTTTGTATTCAAAAATTGGCAAGTTACTCACTTGCATGAATTATAGAGCCTTGAATCCTGTGACAGTCAAGACTTACTATAATTTAACGATATTATATTATTTAATACTGGTTATGCATAATCACAGTAAGAAGAACTGAAAGATGTTCATTATGATTTATCTAAAAGGTGCAAAGAATCTGATGTGTCTAAGAGAAAGAGATGAGTGGAAGACAGCTTTTAAAACTATCAAGAAATATTTTAATACAGAAGCTATTGTGCGTCTGCCAGGTCCTGAACAATCACATTTCTTGGAAGCAGATACCTTAAATATAGCCCCTGGATAATGTCTTTTTCCACAACACCCACTGAAAGGCGGGCGTCATTCAGTGGCTACTTATTCTAGGACAATAATGGCAGCTGAATTAAACTTTACTATTTCTGAAAAGGACTTTCAGTATTATTTTCGCCTTTGAAGGATGGAGACACTTTTTCCCACCTACTTTTTACCTTTGTGTACTCAGGAGTGGATTTTGACCTCCTTGGAAATCAAAACTGGTGTTACAAAGCAGTATCGAAGTCCAGACTTCCTAACACTGGAACTGTGAGTTTCACAGTCTACTACATTATATGAATGCTTGTTTGAACATGGTTAACATATAGGTGGGCAAATAAAAGATCCTGGTTTTAAAAACAATAGGTATTATTGTCCTCTAATGTTAAAATGATGACACTAATAAACTAATGTGCATCTCTGGCTTTACTACATTGTAGGAAATAAGGTTATCAGTTGAAGGAGATTGCAGCCCTACTCAGGTAATCCGCAATCATTGTCAAGGTGAACCTCAAGAAGTCAATGCATTAACCTGTGCTGAACTCTCTGATTGCTTGGCATTAAACCGAAAGATTTTCATTAGGATGTATCTAAAAGGTGCAAAGAATCTGATGTGTCTAAGAGAAAGAGATGAGTGGAAGACAGCTTTTAAAACTATCGAGAAATATTTTAATACAGAATCTATTGTGCGTCTGCCAGGTCCTGAACAATCACATTTCCTGGAAGCAGATACCTTAAATATAGCCCATGGATAATGTCTTTTTCCACAACACCCACTGAAAGGCCGGCGTCATTCAGTGGCTACTTATTCTAGGACAATAATGGCAGCTGAATTAAACTTTACTATTTCTGAAAAGGACTTTTAGTATTATTTTCGCCTTTGAAGAATGGAGACACTTTTTCCCACCTACTTTTTACCTTTGTGTACTCAGGAGTGGATTTTGACCTCTTTGGAAATCAAAACTGGTGTTACAAAGCAGTATCTAAGTCCAGACTTCCTAACACTGGAACTGTGAGTTTCACAGTCTACTACATTATATGAATGCTTGTTTGAACATGGTTAACATATAGATGGGCAAATAAAAGATCCTGGTTTTGAAAACAATAGGTATTATTGTCCTCTAAAGTTAAAATGATGACACTAACAAACTAATGTGCATCTCTGGCTTTACTACATTGTAGGAAATGAGGTTATTAGTTGAAGGAGATCGCAGCCCTACTCAGGTAATCCGCAATCATTGTCAAGGTGAACCTCAAGAAGTCAATGCATTAACCTGTGCTTAACTCTCTGATTGCTTGGCATTAAGCAGTCAGGCATAACTTAGAGGGAAGTGTAAGGTATTTATGCAGCACTCAAACAGTATTCAAGTTAAAACATAGCACACACAAAATTCAGTAAATGTTAATAAATAAAATAACACCAAAACGAACAAAATCCAATTCGTAAGACTAGATGAATTTAATTTCAAAGTTGAAGGTAAGAGTAGCCCTAAAAAGCACAAAGTCCACAAAGTGGCCTTCTGGTCACTCCGGACAGGGACAAAGTCACAAGTTCAGGATGACCATGAAGGATAGTGGACCAGACACAGGGACCATGTGAGTCCTGCTGAGAGTTGTACCTTGTGTCCTTGATGCAAGATTGAGTTGTGTCAAGCGGCATCAGTTTCGAGTGGGAGCAGTGAGGCAATGGTCGACGTTGAGCTTCATCAGTTTCGATTAGGCCACTGAGCTGGAGGTGCAATGTGAGGTCTGCCATCCAACTGCAATGCTATGTCTGCTGTTGTGTTGTGTCACACTTTGTCGGTTCAGATGAAGCCACTGATCAGGAACTGCAATGCACGGACCAGTGTCAAGCTGCAATGCTAGGTGTGACATGTGTCGCTCTGTGTCTGTTCCGATGAATGTGGAGCTCTGATGGAGGGTCTGGTGTTTGTTGGCATCAGCTTCGATGAAGTTGCTAATCAGGTGAGAAGTACACTCTCATATTAACCAAGGGTCCGATACATGAGGAACACCTCTTGGGGATCAAGACTCACTCCAACAAAGGCCAGAAGAAGGGCTTATCAAATATTCAAAATTTCCTAGGCAACATAGGACCTAACTCTGGTTAGGTAAGGGATATGGCTAAAGGATGATCAAGAGCCTCAATGTATCTACCAAGGACAGATATCTAGCTTCATTAAAAATTATTTTTATTCACAAAATTAGCTGTGTTCCACATCAAAAAACAATATATTACACAATGAATAAAAACAAAAAGAACATTGAATCTTAAAACACATGCAAAAGCATGTGGTCGATCTAATAAAAATACACGATTAAAATATAAAACATCACAATGTCAATAGGTTTGCAAATAAGGCCACTGTTACAATTGGAAATGCAAATGTTCATAGCTATACAGGCCAAAGGGTTTCGTCGTCAGTCTCTACGCGCGTTTCGGCGGAAGGCCGCCTTCTTCAGGAGTTTAACTTGTAACTCTATAAGATAGAAAAACACTGGATGTTGCATGTGTAATATAACAGTAATACATTGAGGCTCTTAAAACTGATGCTGAACATATAAAGGTACACTCAAAGACTATGCTCAGTTGAAATTGACCAAGCTACTCAATTAATAAGAGGAAAGATTACATGCTCCAAGAAGGAAAGGAAACAGAATATATATAGTGTCACCCAGTAGTGTGCTTCCAGAAGAAGGGCTGAGCCAGTTCCAGTTGGCTTGGTCAACTGGGCAGATGCAGGTCTGGTCTCTGAAGTTTGTTGTCTCCCTGTAGCTCACACAGAATGCCGGTCTGCTAGCTCTTGGAGTCACTCTGGTGGCCCTGGGTTCAAGGAGTAGGTCCAGACTTCCTTCTTCACCAAATAGTGCAGGTATTCCAGCAGCAGTGCAGCAGAGTATTCCTTCTAAATCTTAGACATGTCCAGAATGATCCAATGAATGGGTCTTTAGATCCAATATTTAAACCTTGTGCCAGCCTTTGGAATAGGAGGATTCCCTATGCTACCTCCACATCAGGTCTGGTTCTTCCCTTTCCCCGTCAAGGCTCCAAGAAGTCTTGAGTGACAAAATATAGGGCAAGGCAGGTGTCAGATTCCTTTGTGTGTGAAGGAGGTAAAGCACTTTGAACTGTAATTAGGGCAGGGTACAGTTCTGTCCTCAGCCACCCTGGGAGGAAAACCCATCCTGCCCACTTTGTGTCACTGTCTGTGAGAAATACACAAACCCCAATAGCAGAGCCATTCAAAGTCCTGTGGCCCAAGACACTGCCAGAAGGCACAAATGGTTAGGACAAGAAAACACCAACGTTCTAGAAGTGTTGTTCTCAGAATTATGACTTAAAATCTGACTACCCAAGAGTTTTAAATAATGATTCTTTCTAGACCAAACTCAACTTTCCTACCTACTTCCAATCACTTATTAAATGTAATTCGGTAACCCAATATTTTCCCATGGAAGAAGTAGGTCCTGCAGTACTGAAAAATTAATGTAATTGATCTTCAAAACCAGGACATGTAAAACTTAAATGTACATGTCCAACCTTTTAAATACACTGCACCCTATCCTGTGGGCTGTTTACGGCCTACCCTAGGGGTGACTTATATGTATTAAAAAGGAAGGTTTTGGCCTGGCAAAAGGTATTTCGCCAGGTCGAAATTGAATTGCATACACAGGCTGCAATGGCAGTCATGAGACATGTTTAAACGGTTACTTAAGTGGGTGACAAAAAGAGTGTTGCTGGCTCACTAGTTGTGTTTCTTTTTGTTTTTTACTCTTTTTCACAAGATGATTCTACTTAATAAACATGACCTGTAAATCAATTAAGCCATATTACCATACTAACATACGTTGCTCCATTTTTGAGACAGAGAGTGATACCTTAAGAATTACAAACTACACAAAAAAAATTCTCATCACCAATTAGATCACATTAATAAACATAAGGGCACTGTAGGAAGGTAGGATCCTTCTGCACGTTTTGCCTAGTGCTAAAAATGTTTTTGGACTAGTCTGACTGGGATCCTGCTAATCAGGACTCTAGTCTATTTGCTTTCTCCCTAAATTGTTATGTTCAGCACTTAAGTACAACCCATATTGTATACTGGGGTACCCTTATCAGTCCCTAGTATATGGTACTATGATACCCAGGGCATAGGTACCCAAGAGGTCCCCCAATGGCTGAAACATGCATTCTGTCAAGCACTGGAGACCATTCATAATAGAACTACAGGCCTGCCATTGCAGCCTGTTTTTCCAATATATTATAAGTGACCCTAGATATAGGAAACCTGTATCTTTAGCTAACACCACTTACTAAAGATATAGGTTTCCTATATCTAGGGTCACTTATATCTAGGGTCATTGCACTTAAAACCTATAAGTCTCCCCTATAGAAGGCCTTCTGAATCCTGAAGGCAGGGTACTTGGTTCTAAGAGAGAGAGTGTCCCTGCGTGAGAAGGACACCCCTGCAGCCTACAGATTCTACTCTCCCTAGTTGTAAGTGAAGCAGCCATATACTATATAGAGGGGCACGGCACAACTACGCGATGACCAACTTGAAAATGGCTGCAACATATACTATCAAGTTTGCTCGGGCCTGCCCTGACTCTTCTGCTTTTGGTGAGTCCCCTGACTCGCCAAAGCTCATATGACATGCACATAGAGTTGCACAGAGCATGCATTCATGATTCCACACTGCACATGCTCTCCATGGGGTTCCTCTCTACTCACCTTGGGTGGTTCTTTGGGGTTCCAGCACTTCTAGGTCCTCTTGACCCTGTCTTGATCCAAGTCCTGGTTCTTATACCACTTTCTTAGTGGACTCCTGGGGTCCACTTTGTATTTTGTGCTATTTACTGTGTTTGTTTGCTAAAGTATTGTTTGCATTCTGTTTATCTCCATGTTGGAGATATTGGAACGTACTAGAGAGTATTATACAATAAATACATATTTTTATAAATACTTGGTGTGTTTTTTTTCACTTAATCTATACTATAAGATTGCATTCTGTTAAAAACAAGCAGCTTTACACTCCTTCTGAACTAAGCCTGAAGGCCTATCACCACAGCTACCACTCAGAGAACTTTCTAAGGTTGTCTAAGACCTCCTAAATCACCATAATGGTTGTCTGGACTGGTGCAAGGGACCCACTTACATAAGTGGACATCATATACCAGGCCAGCTTCTCACAGACACAAATAATTTTTTGGTTGACTTTTGGGGGGGGGGGGTAAAAGTGGCTCTAATTAAAGCATATTGCTCTAACTTTCTAAATTGATATGACAATACAGCCCTGCTTGTTCTTCTACAGTGTTTAGTCTTTGATTTGACTCCCTAACGAAGGATTGAAGTACAGTCAACAGCTAGGACTGAAAATCTGCTATTATTCAGGTACATTTTTTCAAAAAACGAGGTGAAGATTTCCTGGCATAGAATGAGATCCATTTGAATTGTGAGGCTCATTTATATTGATTCTTGTTTCTTACAGCTTTACATATAAATTAATGTGGACGCTGTTTAAAGAGGCTCTTCCTCTTACATAATATTAGAGTCCTTATGGTATGACACATTTTTGCTAATGAAGGGTGCCCTCCCTAAACTATGATCCTCTCTCTCTTTTGTAAATATATGTATATATGAAGAAACCGTCCTCCTTTATTATTCTTCAGTTTTAGAAATTACCCAGTTCTGGTCCTGAGAAGACCTGAAATGACTATGGTTCGAAACGCGTAGACCACTATTATGTGGTTTCCATGTCCAACCAACCAACACTAATATGGAGGATGATTAAGGACATCCTTTGAAAAGCAATTGTGTCTTTCTTTTTCCATATTGGATGCCATTGGAACCCATAGCTGACATCAAGATCATTAAGAAAAGTCGGTCTGGCTTATAATTTTGGACTGGTTGAATACTGATTTGTTCTAGTTTGATCTGTGCCCTTATGTTTACTAAAGTGATTTTATTGGTGATGAGAAAAAATGTTTGTATAGGTTTGTAATTTTTTAGGTATCACTCACTGTCTCAAAACTTGAGTAACATTTGTTAGTATGGCAATATGTCTTAACTGATTTACAGGTCATGTTTAGTAAGTAGAATGATCCTGTGAAAAAGAGTAAAAAATAAATAGGAAGTCAACCACCTATTTTTTCTTGTTCTTGCTTATTAGGCCCATGGTATCTGTAAATAAGGGCCCAACCCCAAATTGTTGTTTTTGCAGGCTCACTAGTAGCTTTTAATGTACAGGATATGGGTACTTGTTTCACCATGTTTAAAGGAAAGAACAATCACTTTAGCTCTGGTTAACAGTGGTAAAGTGCACAGTGTACTAAAATCTAACAGAAATGAGTTCAGAAAAGAGGAGGGTTAAGGCAAAAGGTTTGGAGATGACCCAGCAGAGAGGTCTAAGTCCCAGAAGTGTAAATATAATTTCCTATCTGCTCCCAACCTTACGTTATCATTTAACAAGTGTAATAAGGTAGCCCAATGTTATCCTTTGGGAGAGATAGGTCTTACATTAAAGAAAACCAACTTTAGGAGTTTTTCAATACAAGGACATGTACAACTCAACCCCACATGTCCCACATTTCAAATAGCATGTACCCTGCCCTAGCAGCTGTAGGGTCTATATTAGAGGTGACTTATAGGTTTTCAGTTCAGTAATTCTTTATTCGATGATTAAAAAACATCATAAAAGTACAAATATATACAAAGTTAAAAAATAGACTTATAGGTGTTAAAAAGGAAGGTTTAGGCCTAAAAGGAGGTTTAATTTGCTGGGTCAACATGGCAGATTAACACTGCACTAAAGGCTGTAGTGGCAGGCCTGAGATAAGTTTGAAAGTGCTACTTTAGTTGGCGTCACAATAAGTGCTGCAAGCAACTAGTAGCATTTAATTTACATGACCTGTGCTTGTAGTAGCATATACTAGGGACTTACAAGTACATTAAATGTTCCACTCAGAAGTAGACCAATTTTTGCCATGTTTTAGAAGACCTCACAAACATTGTAGCACTGTTTAGCAGAGGGAAAGTGCAAAGAGTCCTAAAGCACACAAAAACAAAAACAGCAAAAATAGGAGGGATGAAGGCAATCAGTATGGCGGACTACTACCCTGGTGTTAGGTCTAAGACTAAGTAATAACATCAAGAAAGTTATACTTATGAACTGGTTTGTGCATTATTCTATGAGCCTCAAACATGAAAGGGCTGTTTTTTGCATTTAGAAGAAGCAAAAACATACAAAGTCTATGTTGTGTATATTCACATCTCTCTATGAAACACAGGGCTACCACTATTACTGAGAATTGGGGTGTTCGTCAGCTGACCTGTCACTACAGATATGCCGCTGCTCTGAAAATGTATAATCCAGTAACAACAGTGTTTTTCAGTATGATAATGTCACACCCAAACTGATGTTGTTTACTAACTAGTAGTAATCTGAGTCATGCTAATGCGCTTCCCCTGTAACCTATATGTTGGTCAAACCAAATGAACGTTCAAAAACTGATTGATCAGCACAAAAGCAGAATAAAATGCTGTGAAGAGAATGCCCCTCTGGTTTAACATTTTATGGAAAATCAGCATCGGGAGTATGCAAGGACAATAGTTAAGGAGGTCACATTGCCTAACCATGGTGGTGACCTTGAAAGATAGGTAGTACTCAAAGAAGATCACAGTATATATAGATTGGACACAATACAGAAGGTCTTAATGGGAAACTCTGTCTTCAGTGATGTATTAATGCATTAGCTTTTGTATATCATGATATTAATTTAGTATATTTTGTTCTTAAACATTTGTTGTGTACTTTTATCGACATATTATTAGCCAATATTCAATGATATTGCTCCCCATAGCTTCTGCCATACAGTCACAGTTCGAGTTTACCTGTAAATGGAAATCAGCACTTTTATTATCATTGATACCTTAACCTGTTTCTGTTTCCATCAGGCCCGTGAAAGGTATCACTGGTCATCTGTATTATTGCTCACCATTCTACATGACTTGAAATGACTAGCCAATTTCTGCTGCAAGTCCTTACTATTACCATGCTACTGCACTTGTACCTGAGTAAATTCATTGGACCAGTATTGTTTATCATGATATGTTATCACAGTATTTCCACTGACTACACACACCACATTGTTTGGCGGTATATACATTTGCTTTTTTAGTTGATTTGATAAGGTGTGTTCAACATTGCCCACCTTTTTATCTCCACTAGTGAAAATAGTTAATAGATAATGAGGTTAGTGCGCATACCTTTTTTGAGGCACATTTTTTATGAAACCAGAAACTTTTGCAGAGTCCCCCCACTTTATGCCCCCATTTTGACTACTAGATGCTGGTTTTATGACTCAGATTGTGCAAGGTGCTCTTCTAACCAGACCCAGGGCCAGTGCTCTCTGTAAGAGGTACATGATAATTAGATATAATTACAAATGGCAGTGACAACCTACCTGTAAGTCCCTAATATATGGTAGGGCCTGTAGTTTTTAGAGTCCCAGTAGATTTATAGCACATAAGTGTGAACTGCTGTGGTGCCAGCTGTCATTTTAATATCCAGCCCTAGCTGCTAAAACTATGTCCAAAGTCAACTTTGGAACTTACCTACTTCCAAAGTCTTAAACCACTTAATTTCTACATATACATCAGCCCTAAGGGCTACCCTATGTTCCCCCTAAGATAGGGTGCCATGTAAAACTAAGCATGGACATTATAATGGATATTTTATAAGCCCTGGTGATGAAAAAACAGCTGCTAATTTTGCACCATTCTAGTAAAATTAAAAACAGCTTTATTCACATGATATGATAAAATTACCAATTCATTAAAATAATCCATTAATAAATAATAGAAAAATACATCAGACTCATGGTAACTCTATGCAAGCTTTACATTGTGTTCCTGTATCTGATGATTGCCTTTAAAAAAGTAGAGATGGACATAATAATCACTTCATTTTCTAAACATTGAAGCCTCAAAAGTGCTAATCTACATTGTCTAAGGCCCACCATCTTCAAAAATGGGAATTAGAAACCTTTTCCTTGGTAAGGCCTAGTATTTACAAAAAGGAATAAAATGTAATGTAGATTATATTGAGATGTCATCACAAGGACATAAGGACGAATTTTGAAACCAATCATTTGTTTCCGGGAAGGTTACCATTCTATAAAAAGAACCACAGCGAAAACGGGATAGGAGCATGCGACTAAAACTACTCTGCACCTCTATTAAATAAGGTTGTATACCTAAACATGTCGTCATCAAGTGGTTTTCCATGACTGTTCTTTTTTCTTTTTCAATCAGCCAACGCTTATTTTCTAGGTGCTGTAAACAATGTAATTTTAAAAATGTTCTCGATATTGTTTCCAAACTTATAGGGGAATCAAAATATTCAGGATGACCCATATCATATGACAATTGTTTTTCATAACTAATCCAAGGTATTTTTGCCGCCCCATCCAATTTAAGGCAATCCCTAATTATGTCTCTATTCAGGCCTGTTTCCATGGATACCCACACCTTATGCCACAGTAAAAGTGGATTTAATTTATTAATGTCAGATACGTATGTCAGACCAAGTTCCCTGTGGCAGCTAAAAGTCGCAGTTGATATGGGGACCGCCAAAAGATAGCGAAGAAAAGCATTTTCACAACGTTGTATATGTTCAACTTCTGCTAGGCCCCAGATGCCTGCATATTATGTCGCAGTTGATACATATTTCGATTTATAAATGTCTAATAACTCAGGGATTAGTCTACCACCTAATTTTTTTGAAAAATTAATAACAGCGCCTGGAGCTCCTGTGAAAGTTAATTTTCTGGCTTGCATGGCCGCTTTCCATGAGCCAGTCAAAATGTATTCCCAAATACGAGAATCTAGCCGTACTTTCTATTTTTTTCTTCTCAATAAAAATGTCGTACAGTTTACTCTTTTTGTATGCCACAACTCATGGTATAAGTCTTCCTAAAATTTACTTTCAAACCCCTATCTTGCATGTAGATCGCAAAAATAACAACTGTCCATTGTAGACCTATCCGTGTACGTGCCATGATAACTGCGTCATCCGCATATAATAAAATAGGGACTGGAGTATTATTAATAATATGGTAATCTTGTCGGCGATCCATCAAATATTGTCCTATACTATTAATATATAGGGAGAAAAGAAAAGGTGCGAGTATATAACCTTGTCTCACCCCTTTATTTATACAAAATTTGTTAATTTATACAACACCTTAATAAAAGATAGTAAGGGAGGGTCAACATTGATGTCTGTGTGGATATTCCATAATTTGTCATGCTTTACGCAATCGAAGGCTGAACTTAAATCAACAAATGTCAGGAAAAGGTTGGCCTCCTTGGCTAATGAATATTTACCTATAATTAATGCTAAGTTCAGTCCCTGCTCTATCATGCCCAGACCAGCTCAAAACCTGTATTAAAAATTTGATGAGACGCAAGTGTCTTCTGCCCAAATTTGTAATTTACTTAGAATAACTCTCCGAGCAACTTTCATTAGGGCTTCCAATAAGGAAATTGGGTGGTAGCAGCTTGGATCATCTCTATCTCCCTTTTTAAATATGGGGATACCAATTGCATCTGACCATGTGGGGATAAACCTATAACGATTGCAACTTATTAAAACATTGGTTAAGAGTGGTGCCCATAAGGCAATGCTTGACTTGTAAACGTCCACTGGGATGCCGTCTTGTCCTGGCTCCTTCCCTGAGGCGCTCTCGGTTATGGCCCTACTAACTTCCTCATATGAAATGTCAATATCTAGTGGGAGTGCTGTCGGTTGTACATCAACTGCTCTTCCCCCTACCACAAAGGGTGACTAGCTTTGGTCCGATGTTTTATCATTGTAAAGACCCGTGAAGAATTCAACCCACTTTTTCTCAGTAATCGCTACATTTATAACATCAATCTCCCTATTTACAAAAAGGGGAGATTTACTGCACTCCAGAAGCCAGTGTTATCCTTGTTTGTGCTTGCCTTATGGAGGGCCTGCCAGGCTTCCTTTTTCAATTGCAACTGGACTTTTTTTATTGCTAGTCGATAGGAGGATCTCGCCTGTCTAAGTTCTTCCCTACTTCTATTTCAATTTCAAAGGACATTTTTCAAGTGGGTATCTGCCTTGCTACATGCCCTATCGAACCAGCCCCATGCCTTATGTGTCCCCTGTATCTGTTCCCAGGATAGTAGTTTTCGCGCTTCCCCTGTTATTTGAAGGAAGACTTCAAAAAATGTTCTCTCGTGTCTTATTAACTAGTGTATTAAGAAAGACCACTGAGTCCACTTTAGTCCAATTTATAGAATATCCATTTGTGCTAGCGAGAAATAATGTTAAAATTATAATTAATTTCATTCTTGTTAGAGGTTCTAGCAGTCCTTTTCACAAAAAGTTCCAGGGTAATCGGATAATGGTCACTCATTTGTGTTTCACAGGTTTTACAAATACAAATTTTACAAGAATACCTGTTAGACATCAAAGCATAATCAAATATCGAATTACATCCCCTCTCATTAAATGTTGGCTTGAAGGGTACAGGGGGTGTACACAATTCGTTTGCATACCCCAGGTCAAAACGAAAGACTATTTCATTCAGTGAATCCCCCAAGGTTGTGTGAGAAAAATGGGTCAAAGTTTCTTCACAGTCCTTACCAAGACCACAAATACCATGTTTACTATATTGACATAAACAACAGTTGAAATCACCGACCCATATAATGCACTTATCCCCAGACATTGCTTCTTCCATATGGTTCAACATTTGGCACAAATCCCCTAAGACCTTTACTGTCATAGGTTTGGGGATGTTTTTGTAGAAGTTGATTAGGACTGTACTCTTTCTCCCTCCAGACTCACAGAAAATATCTGATAAAACTCAGTCTCACTAACAATCTTCACTTTAGTCACCCTCGACATGTTGGACACGTAGGTGCATAGACCCCTTTTATTTCTCCCGTGCTTACTAAAACTAGCTGGGGTGCCGAATGTTCTAAAGCCATTAATGTGTATTTCTTCGATTACCAATGTTTCTTGAAGAAGGATTAAGGAGTAGTCTTCTATAAATGTTAACCAGTGGGAGTCTCTCACCTAAGATACCAGCCCTGCAGCGTACCAAGACAGTATTTTGCACACTTTATGAGTGTTATCCTTTAACAGCCCTTCCCCTGTAGCAGTAGTAGGTATAATTGTTCCTAACTTATCCCCCGTCGAACTCAGGGTTAATATTTTAACTAGTTTATTATTACTGTTGACATTAGTTTTGGGTACCTGTCCATGGATTTCCTCATTCTCTGTTCCATCATCTTGATACACCATACAATCTCCAATCTCATCATTTGGGGTGATGTAACCACTTCCCTGTATTCTCAAGGTGTTGTGTTGTCTAAGTAGCCCTTCCTCCCTGCTTTCGCCATCCCTTCTCCCATACTGTTCATTTTGTCAATCTAGATCATCCATTGACTCTAACTGGTCAAATCGATTATAAAGTGGGATAGCCCATGGTTTTATTATATCATGACCAAGGTACCTAGTTTGAGTTTTGAAATCTCGATTGCGGGGGATAAAAAGCCCCTAATGGTAGTACATTAATTCCAGTATAGTTAAAGGATAAGTTCCCTATCCTATTAAGGATTAGGCGCACTAACCTTGGATCGCTGAACGGTAAAACTATGCAATCTCCCTCGAGGATTTTTTCTTCGTTTCCCACCCACTTAACCCATCTTGAACTTGTCATATACTACATCACTAATATCAGTATTTTTTCTCAACCAATGCAGAGATTTATTTCGGAGCTCTTCCCATAATTCTTGTTTCTGTGTGGGTATTACAGGGACGTTAGCTAAAATTACTATATATGGTGTTGCTGCTGGCGGTAAATCCAGGCGATCACCCACTATAAATCCTGATGTAAGCCCCTTCTTGGTCGACAGAGGACCATGGCTGGTCTAAGTAATATTATTATTTCCAGCTCCACACTTAATTGGACCATTATTTGCTTTCTGTCTCATTCCAGAGTGAATAGGTTTTTGGGGTGTGGGTCCAGATACGACCTGTACGTTATCTGAATCCAAAATTACAGTGGGTCTAATATCAATAGCACCACTTTGATGGTTCTCTAGGTCAGTATCTAATCGAACACCATCATCTTGCGTGCTTACACCTCTTATTATGTTTTTATTATTTCCTTTTAAATACCCCTCTAGGTTTTACACTCTGTCTATTAGGTTCCCCAGAGTTGAGACCATACAGGTATACAGGTAATCAATTTTTTTTGATATTTTTTCTAGCGCCAGGTTTTGTTCCTCAACTGGCACGTTCAAAGTGGATTTTCCTGTACTACCCATATTTGTACGTGCTGGTTTTTTAGCTGCTGGTTGTTTTCCAGTAATTTTCCTTTTCTTAGTTGTTAATTTTTTTGACCAATTTGCCTAACTGTCCCCAACGGGTTCAGTTACTGATGTACTACCCATGGTCGAGTTTTTAATGCATTTAGATGGTGGTCGGGAATCCTCCTCTAACTCGCTCACCTCTAGATGATCGGAGATTTCCTGTATACACCCGTTCTTACTACCCTGGACAGTGTGCTTCTCATTTATGGAGGTAAGAGGAAGATTTAATATGCCAGGACGGGCTAAGTCTTCCGTTTGGGCCTCCCCGCCTCCCTTTTGCGATGGTCTCCTCCACCGTGTTTATTTGATCTTCCATGGCGCCCATTGCCCCAGTCAGATAAGTCAGTAAAGATGTTTGCCTCGCTGGTTTTAAGTTTGTATTTGTCGTTCTGAGTGCAGGTTCAACTGCATGTCTCAACTTCCTTTTGCTCATGCTTATAGCAGTTTATAACACCCCAACAAAGGAAAGGTAAGGTCTTACTCGTACAGGAGGGTCCCCAGTCCACAGTCCACTTAACAGTAGCCGGCTCGGCCTTGAACGGTCTCAGACGGGTGCCAATGGGCCCGCCCTTGGTCCGGGCTTTGTTCGGACTGCGTCCCGTAAACGTCCCGCGCTGCGGTGGGAGAGGCTGCGCTATAAGCGCGTTGGCCATGCCTCCCGCTCACTCGCAGCAGCTGCGGGATGGTACGGTGCACTCTGGGGATTGCAGTGCTCCCCAGAGTGTGTGGAGCTAGACAGGAGGCGCTGTAGTGGCGGCATAGCCCCTGGGACCCACGTCCCACCAGGGGTCCACCTAGAGGAAATTACGGCGATACAGGCGACAAGTGGGCACAGCACAACAGACAGACAGCAAAGTTCCCCCTTTCTTATACATTATGTCCTTAGGCTAACCTGTGATGGTTTTATTTTGCATTATTAAAGTCTAACTATTGATAGGAAAGAGCTAAAATAATACTTCAAGGTGTGAAAATGATTGTTGCAATAAAACCAGTAACTTGCCATGGTTATATTTATTATCACTACTCTAGTAAAAAAAGTTATAGAACTTGCTTTTCTGATGTGCCTGAATTCAACCCTGTAGCAGCCTCTTCTGATTAGCCAGCCTTTGACAGGCCTAGTCGAGCACTCTTGATAAGATATGAAGTGGCGTGGGCTGAGACAAAGGAGGCATCTGCTGGGAGGAGATCTGCTGCTGCAGAGCAAAAGGCAGAAATCGGGCTGGGTAGCCAAAGTGGTCTTCAAAGTGAGAAAGACACTAAGGACAGGAACTAGGCCCATACCTACTTCATGCACCCCCAGCCAGAGGTGAGCCCCTGTAATTGAATTAGCAGAGGGGCTCAAAGGAGAGTGTTAGGGAAAGTTAGCCACTGCTGTAGGCTGCGTTATCCAGATCTGAAGCTCTAGGAGACATTTTCTCCATTTTGGTTTTTGAGAAACTGTGCTTTCTGGAACAAGAAAATGCCACACTTCAGGGAAAGGGGTCAATGCAAGCCAGCCTGACAAGGATCCTCGCTCAACGCTGAGAGAAAAGGCAAAAAAAAAGTGACGAAGTAAGAAGGTAAAAACCTGACTCGGCCCTACCGCTCCTGTATCCGACCCATGCTCCATTGCGGTTGTCTTGAAACTTTGACTTAGTCCCAGTCAAGTGCGACCGGATGCCGCAAAGTGCCACTTTTAGTTTTTAGGCACCAGAAAGCATTTATTCTTTCAAAATGTATATCTCCGGTTCACTACATTGGATTTTTGTCATGTTCATGTCATTTTAATCATACAAATGTTCTTAATGTTTTTCTTGTCTTGTGACTTACTCATTCACTTTATTGATGTTTTGAAAATGCTTTACATACCTGTTTCCTAAGTTAAGTCTGTCTGCTCGCAGCCAAGCTACCAAAGGTTGAGCAAGGATTAATTTAGTGAAATCTTGACTGGGCCTTCTTTATGATTTGTGGTAATATTGCTAACTGTAGGTACCTACCTGCCCTTACTAATAAACCACCATCCAACACATTCTTTTGAAGTTCTTTGTCTCTATCTAGCATGTTGAGTGATGTGTTTTAAAGCATACACCCACATCGTCATGCCTCATGTCTTCCCTTTTCGGAGATCAATTGTGTCAGCTGAACAATTTTTTCATTCAATTCCCATTTTGTTGGTTCACACGTGTGAATATTATTGAATGCACAACCTCCTCTGTCTGACCTGTAGTTGGTGAGCATTATGCCACTAGAGTGACTGCTAGATATATTTTTCTCAGTCATATCTTACACTCTATGTTCATTCATGCTTTGCAGCTATGTAATTTACAGCTTTTATTACAGTAAGTACACTCCCCCTTTTCCCAACACTTAGGGCCCAATTACGATGTTGTCAGGAAGGCTATCCCAGAGTCATCCGGAGTAGGACCTTCGAACCGACTCGCACTGGGATCCTGTTTAACCAAACAACGCAGTACGATGCCCAAAAACCTTTACTTACCAAACCGCTCAGTCACTCCGAATCCGTCTTCATTCTCTCAACGAAAACTCTCCGGAAGCGCAGAATGGAGTCATACCAAGGCATTTCCAAGGCCGAATCCGACCTGATAAGTACAATGGGTACTTCCCAAGCGCTCAATCGGTCGCCACAACTAACAAGTCAGAGCATCTAAAAGGGGAGTATTTCATCTCCGATTCGCGCCACAACACGATTCCTGTGAATGAGATGGTGCAGCCATGTATCCCATCTCTCACGTCATCCCCATACTGTATGCCTACGAAGAATACTACCACCCCAACTGATGCAATCATCACAGATGGTAAGTCCGACACCTACCCATACACAATAATGCAACAACCCCGCAAAAGACAATACAAGACAAAGCAGGGGTGCTACCACAGGAAAATTTGCGAGGGTGAATACTGCCAGTAATGTAGAGGCAACTTTCTGGGAGAGCAAATACTTCCTGCAATTCTGACCCAAACGGGGGGCTAATACCACCAGCAATGTAGGTTCAAACCTGAGATTGGGGGTAAATAGCCACAGCAATGTAGGGTCAAACCTGGGGTTGGGGTAAATACCCACAGCTATGTAGGGGCAAGCCTGGGGTTGGGGGTTACATACCCACAGCAATGTAGGGGCACACCTGGGGCTGGGGGTAAATACCCACAGCAATGTTTGGTCAAACCTGGGGTTGGGGTAAATACCCACAGCAATGTAGGGGCAAACTTGGAGTTGGAGGCTAAATACCCACAGCAATGTAGGGGAAAACGTGGGGTTTGGGGTTATATACCCACAGCAATGTTGGGGCAAACATTGGGGTTGGGGTACATACCCACAGCAATGTAGGGGCAAACCTGGGGTTGGGGGTAAACACCCACAGCAATATAGGGTCAAAACTGGGGTTGGGGGTAAATATCCACAGCAATGTAGGGTCAAACCTGGGTTGGAGGGTAAATACCCACAGCAATGTAGGGTCAGACCTGGGGATAGGGGGTAAATACCCACAGCAATATAGGGGCAAACCTGGGATAAGGGGGTAAATGCCCACAACAATGTATGGGCAAACCTGAGCTATGGGGTTAATACCCACAGCAATGTAGAGGCAAACCTGGGGTTTATGGTAAATACCCACAGCAATGGGTACCTGAACAATGTACCTTGTGCTCATGCAAAGTGTTGCAATACTTAGAGGAATGGGCAGAGTGGAGATGCTGGTGCTCGATGGGCTGTTGAAAAACAAATAAAGCCTCATCAACTAGTAAATGGTCCATAGAAAATGTGTGAAATACTCAGGTGTTGATACACAAACATGACAGACCAGCCACACACAGCAGCTCAAGGGCTGTATGTGTGTGTGTGTGTGTAAGCTGTCTCATTCTGGAACAACACACACAACGGGGTGGGCTGAAGTCCATAGAGCCCTATGGGTGTTGACTTTAAATAGAAAGTGCCCTGCATAGGCTTGGATTGGCGATGTGTGAAATTGGCCATTGGTCGAAGGGCTGGTGCACCAGGGTCAACTTTGTACCACGGTTGTGTGACCTCTGTAAAACACACCAAGATACTAACTTACTTCACCAGTCCCCACCAGGCCATTAGAATGTGGTGCAAGTATGCTGCCCACTCACCAGCTGTGGTGTAAATTGAGGGTGGAGGACAGCCTTTGGAGCATACTCACCAATGTGCACTGCCTTGCATGTCTTGATAGAAGCAGTGTCACCTCCCCCACCTGACCATAACTATCAGGTCATCACCGTGTGTAGGGAGGTTGCTTTGTATGTAAGGGATTTGCAGGAAGGCAAGTTTTATTTGGACAGTCTAATCTACACACCACCCTCTTTGTCAGCAGCAGTGTGCCTTTGTGAAACATCCCTTGACAGGTAAAAGCACAGAGGCTACAATGAAAGAGATGATCACAGAATGTGTGCTACTTACTTTCAGAGTATCGGAGCATCATTGTGATCTCAATCCAACCATGGGTCCCAAGCATGTTATGCATGTCCAATGAGGGAATGTCATCATCAGGTAGGTACACTTAGCCTGCCAAATACTATTAAAATCACACTTTTGACCGTGGAACTGGAATTGCCATACATACACATATGCATTTATCACAAAGTGAATGCATGACTCCAACACAACACACACTGAAACATTGCAGGGCAACATAACTCCAATGTACACACAAAAGTATGACATTGAGATGCCTCTGTGTACAATAAAGACCAAAGGATATTGACACAGACAACACACTACTCCACAGACCCAGCCACTCTGTACTGATTTCAGTGCCTCCCAATACAACAACCTAGAAGTGGTTGTGTCACATTCGTCTTTGAATAATTTGTAGGCAAAATGTATTGTGGTTTTGAAAGAAACATGGAACAACAACAAGGTGGGATACAGTCACCAGGTGTGGACTGTGGGCACTGCACACAACTCCCAATCTGTATGTGTAGACGGTCATCTTTGGAGAATGTCACTCACAGCATTTCTTCATCAAGCTCCTCGGGCTGTAGTGTGTGCCTCAAAAAAGTCCCATGTTGAATGTGCAGAATGTGTCCTGCAAAGTAGTAGGAGTACTCATGAGTCTCAGGACGGAGAATCCACCAACAGTGTTGAAGGGTCTAGTGCACAGACCATTGTGTAAGATAAGCTGCCAGTACTGGTGAGGATGCCAGGGGGGGTGGCTCAATCTGTGGCTCCCAAACACAATTGACATAGTCATCCTCAAGCCAGGGGATATCAGTACATCTTATAAGGATGAAGGATATGTGCAGAGTGAAGTCTGCTACGTCCACATTTGGCACTGAAATACTGTTTCAAAATATATGAAAACGTCAAAGACAAATTGCCATCAGACTCTAGGGCAGTGTTTAATGTTCAAAATGGGAGCACTCATGGACACACACAAGGGCTACCATTAGCAAACCAGATTAGAGGTTGCAAAATATTGACACTGCAAACACACATTGGAACTGGGTGTAATGTTCCAGTGTCACATGTGTCTTTACATACAGTTCAATGTGTTTTCCGCAGCACAACCAGATATATCATGACAATGAATCCATCTCCCCTGTGTCCCCATACCTTGAACATTCAAAGTCAGAATGCCAACAATAAACATGTTCATGTAGTCTACTGTGAAGTGTGGGGATGTGTTTCTGGAGCGGTCTGACACCAGGTTGCAGAACAAAATACATCCTTGACTTCCCACTTGAGGGGAATATAGCCCTCTAAGCAATGCATTGTCATCCAATGTTCAAGCATCATGACATTTCAATATAACCAATTACCACCTCCATCAAAAGGCAGTAGGCAAGGGCAAGAATGAACAATCAGTGACTACAACTACCTACAAAGGGTAACTCTACACAGCTGCCCATACACAACTCAGACAAGGCTATGCTAGGGGGAGGCAAATTGTCCTATGACGATAATAGGTTATGCATATTTCAGTGTACTCAGAGCGGCATGCACAACAATCAGTCATGAACATTCAGTGGCAGACAGCAAGCTGCTGCAAACACATTCCACATCTTCATCTTTACTTTCATATAACTAATTTACACATATATACATTTCTACATTACCCCATGGCCTGCATAATCCCCATTTGTGTGGTTATGACCCCTCTCAGAGCCATCTCAAAGTACATGCTCATCTCTCAGAACTATCATACACACACACGCATGTCATAAGCACACTCTGGGCCATCTAGACAGAAAATTATGTGTGCCCCACATTCTCAAGCATTGTTCTCAAACACTTCCAAACTGATTCTTACAATCTCACAGTTGTGCTGCCCTTCTTACATCTACACCTACATTCAAAGTACAACTCTTCATCACAATGTACACAACACCTCTCTCATACATGACATGTACACAATGTACTGTACTCATCACCTCTTCATCAGACGTCAAATGTAACATGTCAAATAGACCACTGTCATCACCAGTTGCACCCTCAGTAATGTCTAAGACAGCATCACAGCCCACTCTGACCTGCTCACTTAACACATCAATACATCTCACAACAAGAAACTTACATTGCTCAATCAATAGGTCCTCAGCCATTCGCATATAAACATACACACACCATACTCAATTTAAGTTCTACAGATTGTCATTTCTAAAACAAATGCATCCACAGATTCAAACACAACATACATCAAATATACAACACCTCATATATCACTATTTAGCACCCTCATTTTCACAATTGGGGCATACCCTTAACATATACTTGTCCACTTTGTTGCAAAAGACAATTTCAGCCTTGTCTCACTGTGGCCCTGTCACATCCACATATGACTTCCAGTATCCATACCACAACTGAATTTCGCACATTAACAACCATATTCAGTCATTGGAACTGCCCTGTTACAGTCATCTCTCACCCTAATGACACAGACCACAGCTCTAATCTCCTGCCTTAATCAAACCTTGTCTACCTGGTCATACCTCTATCACATCTACCTATTCCCACCATAACTTGCACAGGATTTGACCAGTCTAACAGGCTTATATGTTTAACCACTCACATTGGGTGAATGTGGATACCTCACGTCTCTTACACAAGATCTGCCTATAAACTTAACTCATACCTTTCACTCTCTGACAATCACTAAATTAGTACTGCCACCATGACGTATGATCTCGACTCTATCTAAAAATTAGAAAGGTAAGTCACTCACCTTTATCCTTGTTTAAGCAAGCTCGGCACATACAACATGAACCTTGGTTAATACATCTGTAGCTAGGCTTTACATTAAAAAAATACATCCTTCCCTGTGTGCCACCTAAGAGCATGGATGTGACACTGGCTCCTGTAGATCTGCACAGTAGATCGACACACCTCACTTCTGTGCACTCACTGTCTACTTGGCTTACCACATGTAGCAATGGGCAATCCAACAGACATAACAGCACTCCTGGTTCAGCTGTGTGTGATGTGGATCAACATCAATCATAAGCAGGAGGGCCTGAATGACATATAAAGTAGAAAGCCATTGACTATTAAGACAACAGACACCTTGCCTAACATGAATCCATGCAGAAAGTGGAGTACTTGGAGTAAACAGGGTCTGAAGACTGTGTGAATACTGCTCACCTTACACTCACCATAGGCTCAGATGAGTACACAGCAATGAAGGATGTTTGGCTACATTGGCATGCCCCCTGTGGCAAGGTTGTCATTGCCACTAGTCTATCAGATCTCAAGAAGACACAGCAATGGGGCCATCACTATCAATCACATACATGTATTTTATCATTACTCTGTGTACATGGGTGGGTCCAAAGTCACAACCATGTAGTCAAGCTCCATATGCACCCAGGTGTATCAATAAGACCCAGGTGTCCTTCTGTACATCACAAACAAATGCACCATGCTCCTCCCGAACAGTTGCACTTTGAAATACTTGCACTATGTTGACATATGAAAGCCTGACCCATGTGCAATTGTGATGTAAAAAAGGAAAGGTATGTGAATTCATGTCACTTTGGCTCAATGCCAAAACTGATGTGGACAATGACACCCAGCAAACATAGCCAAAAATCTGAATACATATTGTCAAAGTGCTCATACTACAAGGACCATATGCAAACCATGCCATACTAACATCATTGTATACTTACACTACAAATTGGACATGTTTACAGTTGACGTAAAAGAACAATTTGAAGAATAAATAAATCTGCAAACACAAATATTTGAATCTGCTTTATTCAGCATGAGAACTGAAAATAATAAATAAATATAGGACAATGGCCAGTCCAAAAATCTCTGAAACATGGGCCAAAGGAGTCATGCCCCTCAAGTCTTGCTTACACAATTTCTGCTAAGGGTCACCTCCCATGGGAGGTGCATCTTGGGGGAATGCCAGGCACCAAAGGTACAAAACCAGGGAGGACTGGGTTGGGTTTTGGGAGGGATGGGATCAGGAGGAGGGTATAGTTCCACTGCTAGTGGCTGGGTCAGATTGAGGGGGGTGGGTCCACTGCCGTGGTAGGCTCAGACTGAGGGGGGCAGCTGTAGTGTGAGGGCTCAATGGCGAATGGGATGGACTTGGTTTTACTATTTTGGGGATGGTTATGTTATGTTATGTTAGGCAGATTTGTAAAGCGCACAGCTGCCCCAGCAAAGGGGCGTCCCTGCGCAGAAACCAGATTAGTATCACTGAAGACAACAGAACAACTTATAACGAAGGAAACAGAAATTTTTGATTGCTTTACAGAAGGGCAAATAAAACTGTAGACTACAAATGGAGATGGGGAGGGAATTCCAGAGTCTAGAAGCCAGCACTCAAAAGGAGCGGCCGCCAGCAAGCGCCCTACTCATCCTAGAGACAACCATCAGGTTCTGTCCCATGGAACGGAGTTGATAGGAGGGAGTATAAAAAGAGTGCAGATCAGACAGAATGCTGGGCGATGAGGAGTTGAGAAATTTAAAAGTGATACAAAGGGCCTTAAATTCGATACGCCTAGCAACGGAAAGCCAGTGAAGGCGATGAATAGCATTAGAGATAGAGCAACGCCTTGGCAAGTCAAGGAGCGCTCGGGCAGCTGCGTTCTGAACCCTTTGAAGTCTAACAATCTCGGTCTGGTAAACACTTAATTGAAGGAAAAGCAAAAGGGAGGGACTTAAGACTGTTTGGGAGGGTTATTTTGGGGTGTGGGAGGTACTGGACTGGTCTGGGGAAGTTTGGGTTGGTGGAGGTGTTTGGAACTTGGGAGACCTGGAGAATTTGTGGGTGGGGGGTTTTGGGCTTGGCTTTTTACATGGGAGGACGGCAGGTTTAGATGTCAGGGCTATGAGAGTGGGTTGCCCCTTTTTCTTGGGAGAGGGTTTGGATAGGTTGGTAGGGAAGAGGCCAAGGTCACATAGGAAGAGTTTCTGAGAAGAGGGGGAAACAGGAGAGAAAAGGGTGGGGATTGTAGAGGCAGAGGTTTGTGAGGTATACAAAGTGTCTGTGGATGCATGTGTGTCATCTGCTGGTGTGTCTGTGGTGATTAGTGTACTGTCTGTCTCCTGAGTGTGTGTGAGGATTTGCCCTTTTGTCTGTGTGCTGCTTGTGGCTGTGGAGGTGTGTACATTTGTTGGTTTGCATGTGCTTTGGTCAGGGAGTGTAGTTGGGGCAGTGGATGGGGAAGAGGTAGGTGGGGATGGACTGCAGGAACTGGGACACTGCTGCAGTCAGTGTGGAGGCCAGAGCCTGATTGGATCTGTGTAGGGCAGATATGTCAGAGTGAATGCCTTCCAGAAATGGCACCATTTGCGTACAAAAAGTGGTATGTGCATGGAGGACATTCAGCACTGATGCCTGCACCACAAAGATCTGACTCAGGATGTCAATGGCCTCCACACTGAGGGCAGCAGGAGAGACAGGGGCAGGGGATGAGGTGCCTGGTACAAAGGAGACAAGTCCCCTGCCACGGGACCAGCCATTGACACAGGGTCTGGGAGCAGCTGGGAGGGTGGAGATGGTATTGGTGGTGGTGGACTTCGATGGAGAGGAATCATCCCCTGTCTCCTCCACCACCAGGGAGTCATCACTGGAGCTTGAGTGTCTTCATATGTTGCAGACTTGCCCTCAGAGTGGCTCCTCTCATCCTCCCCACAAGTGAATCTCTCCACATCTCACTCCGCACTGGACTCAGACTGGCAAACTGCTTCCCCTACATCCATGGCACTGCCTCGTACAATGGCCGGTGCTGATGCTGTGAACAAAATTGAAAAGGAATCACATGAGTCATCTGTATTTACTTGACACATAGGTAACTTCACAGATCCTCACAGTTCACACAACTACATCATTTGACTAGTGCTATCATCTTTTGATACATTTACATACATGGCACTTGTCAGCCGGCAAGTTAACCATTTCTCCCTCACACAAGTTGTTATCTGCAACATTGCGTGTATTAACACAATGTCAAATATCCCACTACGTAGCAGTTGATGTATTGTCTTTTGCACCTGATGGTCTTGTGTCATGACATACCTGTCTTATCTCCTACAAGGGAGTTCAGAGATCACAATGGGAATAGGATTCACACAATTGAATTGGCACCAAACAGCCATGCTCAATATCTCAGATGATATCCACAGAACCTTAGATGATGGGGAAGCCTGACTTCTCATCCTGATTGACCTATCTGCGGGTTTCGAAACAATAAATCATCCACCTTTACTTGAAATTTTGAAGGGCCGTTCTGGCATAAATGGCATAGTACTAAAATGGTTCGCTTCCTACCTTCAGCACCGTTCACAACAAATTAAAATCAACTCCTGTCTCTCTAAGCCAACACAAGTCACACTTAGGGTCCCTCAAGGCTTGATCCTCTCCCCAGCCCTCTTCAATCTCTTCATGGATCCCCTTACAATCATTCTGAAACAAGCAGGAGTTAAATATCAGCTATATGCAGATGACACTCGACTCTACTATAAAATCAAATCTCCCAGTGACATCCGACACCTCAATGTCACACTTACCAAGATCCAATCATGGTTTAATGCAACCACTTAAAACTGAACCCTGACAAAACGGAACTAATACTGTTCGCTACTAAAAGTAACCACCTTCCTATCCAAGATTGGCTCAAGAACCTGGATGCCCTAAACTGCTCTCTCACCCTAACTGACTCGAGTCACTAGGCATTACCTTGGATAAGAACTTATCGATGGACCACATCAAAAACTCTAAAAAAATGTGCTTTACTCAATAAAACACCTGAATAAAATGAAACCTTTCATTCCCCAAGACGATTTCAAGACTATTGTCCAATCCCTAGTCCTCTCCAAACTAGACTACGGGAACGCCATCGTAACAGGGATGCCAAAAGCTCATCTAGCCCCACTAAGGTCAGTCCTTAACATGGTAGCTCATCTCATAACTGGGGTAAAAAACTTTGAACGCATCACACCAACCCTCCACTCCCTCAACAGGCTGCCCATTGAAGGTAAATGTATCTACAAATTGGCCTGCATCACTCACAAAACCCTTCACTAACATTCCCCCAACTACCTATACAGCAAACTGGTTAAAACTGGAAGATACCTATCCTTGAGAAGATCCAAATCACGTCTTCTCATCCTTCTGAAATTGAAAAGGAAAACTACTCAGTTCTGATACTTTTCTGGTAACGTACCCAGGATATGAAACTCACTTCCGATTGATCTCCCATGCAACCCCTCTTTCCCCTGCTTCAAAAGGGGCTTGAAACTCCTTCTAATCCAGAAATACTGCACCAGCCAATGTCAACAAACCTAGACTTCAGTAACCTAACTGACTCCCAGCTCACTTGTCCATCAAGGATAGATGGTTACGGGACTGTTTCAATCTCTTGAGCTTCCTCCCTACCCTTCACTGTATGCCCAATCATATTGTATTGCTCTATCTATCCTCTTGCACCCTTGTATCCTGCTATGTAACATATGCCTAATTATTCTGTTTTAGTTTATATCTTTATGCATCCCAATGTCCTACTATGTAATGCAACTTGTGTTCCCTTGCATAGGTAAAGCGCTTTGATACCCCGGGTCTAGCTAGCGCTATATAAAATGTATAAATAACTAAATAAACACATGGAATCAATTCTGCAATCTTTAGTCATCAAATTGGTAACCATTGGCTCTAATGTCACAGGTCAAAGACATCCTTGTCAAACATTAAGATTGCGTACTCGTTGTATGAGTCATGTCACACAGGGGTCATGGGAAAACATGGTGGCCGGCTAGGAGTGGGTCACAGAAGTTCCCGCGGTGGTAAGCTTTATTTTGACCTCTCGCTAGGATGTTACAATGTTTTTTTAATTAGGAAAAGAACACTCACCACCTGCGCAGTTTGACGGTTAGTGCCTCTCCTTCTTTTCACCTCATTCTGTGGGCTCTTCTGGGGCTGCAACGTAGTCAGTGGCAGCCACGGAATTGCCTGGCCAGGACTCCTGCTAGGCTTGAGCGACTCTCGAGCTCGGCAGACGCCGAAAGGCGGTCACCCAGTGTTCTATCCGGGGGAGTTTTGGCAGAGGCAGCACAAGAGCGGGAAGCTCTGTGCACAGGCTGGTGAACTGTGAAGGCAGTGAAATCCCATATGTGCTGGTTTGAGCCTCAGCAAGGAGGGTGGCAGTGCATGGGATCCAGACAATTGGAGAGCTAACAGAGGAAAAAGGAGGTCGTTCTCATATTAAAAAACAAGCACTTTGAGTTGGAAAGCAAACCAGGGACAATTTGGTGGCAAGAGGGAGGTCTGCTCAACATAAAATAAGGGCATCCAGGCGTTGGACAGTAAGGAGCAGGCATGGGAGAGTAACATGCCCTTGAGCAGATATGACCTTAGAACCTAGCAGCAGGGAGCCCTCTACCGGCTCAAGGTAATGCACAGTTTAACCCCTTCGATGCAAATGACAAAGCCAGCTCGTCATGGGCGTTACCTGTGCTACGCGGATGACGAGCTGGCTTTGTCATAAACAGCGCGATTTTGAAAAATCAGCGCACAGCGGGAAAACGCGGTAGCGCGGTAGAGGTTAAAACAACTCAGGGCATCATAACAGATACCATTAAGAAATTTACGACAACTAAGCCAAGTCAGGGAGCTGGCGATGACTGGGTTAGTCCCAAGAGAGGAAAACACTGGAAGACAAAAGGGAATGTCCTAGTACAGAAGTTAAAAATCATACCCTCACTAAAATCTTTTTTAAAGAGTTGCCAAAGACTTTAATAGTAAAGAACCAGTCATATCCCAGCTAACTAATGTTTTTGTACTCCCCAGAGGGGAAGGTTGTCATGAGTCAAAATAGGTTTAAAATTTTGGCGGACAACTCACAGTCCTTAGAGGTGGCTACTCCTGGCCCCCTGAGGTTGGAGGAGGAAAGTCTATTTTCTTCCACAGGCATGGACCCCCTAGCCCATCAGGCAAGAATCCAAGGAGGATCACAGACTGAGCCAACAACACTTGGTGGTATGGATCAACAGTCTGAACGGGCGGTGGAAACCAGGATGGTGTCTGCATCTTTAACTCAATCCTCGTCCCAATCAGTCTCTGACTTAATCCAGTTATTAACGGCTGAAGTCAGGAGTGATTTGAAACCTCCAAGATGAACCAGATGGAGATCAGATCAGCCTGTAATATGTTGGAAAGGAAGTTAGATGATTTTACTCCCAGGACCTCACTGTTGGAAACCTCAGTGAGAGAATTGACTCTTCAATCTGAGATTAAGAAAGAGATCTCTCTCCTAAGGGGCAACAAAGTGGTTATCCAAGAAAAACTGGAATTTTTGGAGAATAGCCAAAGAAGGAATAACCTTCATTTGTTAAGAGTACAAGAGGGGGTTGAGGGGGATGATATACAAGCATTTGTGGAAAGACTGATTATAGCAGGACCCCATTTGACTGCCTGGAACAAGACCTTATAAATAATTTTCAGAGGGTCCATAGGGATCCCTTTAGGTTAACCCCAAACAAAACAAAGCCTAGAAAACGTTTGGTCCATTTTCACACCTATAAAGTAAAGAAATAAATTCTCATTTAGGCCCTAAAGATGAAGACCCTAACTGTGGATGGCTTTAGTTTTGAGATAAGGTCTGATGTGTCTCAGATCACAGCGAACAAGCAATGGGAGTTAGGTAAATTGATTGACCCCTTAAAGAAATTGGGTGCCACAGCACAATTGATATTTAGTGCTAGTTTGCACGTGATGCATAACAACAAGATGCAGAATTTCCAACATGTTGAAGAAGTGGAGGAATTTATTATGCCCATTTCTGAAGCAGGGATAAGTTAGAGAGTCTTGAGGTGGTGTTAATTATTAATTTCCTCCTCCTTCATTGTTCATCCCTTTTTGAGGTTTCCTTTTCTTCTTTTCTTTGCTTTCCTTCATTTCCTTTCTCCTTTTTCCATGAGCAGATTAACTGCTCTACCGGCTTAATTTGGTATTAGGTTAACTTTTCTTACAACTCTGGGGGGTCTCCATAGGCCTAGGCCATGGAGGAGGTAAAAGGAGGGTTCTCCGTGGTGGGGGGGGGGGGGCAGGGTTCACAGGAAGGGTTAGGTTCACTGGGTGGGGAGCAGTGGGAGTACATATTTTTTAAATGTCCTCTTCGACCAATTATGGGCTCTAGTTCCCCCTTTATACTTAGTTTATGGTGAACAGCATGAGTGCTTGCCAGAATGTACGCATTGAGATCTTATCTTGGAATGTGAACGGGCTGAGAGTGAAGCACAGGAGGACAAATATCTTGCAATACCTGAGAGATGCCCCTGCCCAGATTGTAATACTTCAAGAAACTCACTTGACTAGTTTGGAAATGAGAGAGATTTTTAAGTCTAAGGGTTGGGTGCAAGAGGTCAATTTTTTACCAATCAACAGTTAACTATAAAGGGGGTGGCAATCCTGGTTAAAAATATATATATATTACAATAGAGGTCAGCAGAGTGGATAAAGCAGGCAGATGGGTTATTGCCAAACTAAGGTGTTGCCATTAGATATATACAGTAGTCAGATACTATGGTCCAAATCTAGATGATCCGGTTCCATTTAGTCGGTTGTTGACAGAGTTGTTAAGTTTCCCAGATCCAAATATTTTAGCAGGGGATTTCAACTTGGTGCTTGAAGGGAATTTGGACCGATCTTCTAAGAGTAGAGCAGTAATAAACATTAAAATGCGGTCCTTACTAAAAAGATCAATTAAGCAGCTAGGTTGGTGTGACATATGGAGAGAGAAGATATGGGTTTTGAAGAGCTACACATTAAACAATTAAAGAATATGGTCATCAATCAAGAATCAACTTTTTATTATTATTCAAGAGTTAAAGGACCACGTACAAGAAGTTAGGCATTTAGGAGCGCATCTGTCAAACCACTCTGCTGTAGCCTTGGTTTTAGTTCTATCCAAAACTGCAGTACAGAGGAGATGGACAATGGGTCACACTATATTATCGGACGATGCTATAGTTGAGAAGTTAGGTATAGACTCCCAGGAGTTTCTTTGGGTTAACATGGATAATGCACCACTGGGGGCATCTAGGACACTTACAAGGCCTTTATGAGGGGGAAGATAACTTCTATCCAATCATATAAAAGTAAAAAGTATAGATCAAGGTAGCTGATATTGAGTGTAATATGCAGTGGCTGGAACAGCAGTTATCAGTGAGTGGGATAGATCTGGGGCAGGGGCCAATACAAACTTCTCCTCAAGCCCTTAAGTTGGATCTTGCAGGGGTAATTGAAGAAAGATTATGAAAAAGATGGCAAGCAAGTAAACTCGCCAACTTTGAATATGGAGAAGGGTGTGGAAAGTTATTAGCTTGGAAAGGGAAAAACGATCAGGCGAGATGTTTCATAAAGGAGCTTAACCCCTTCGCTGCTGCCGTCGGCCGTTGGACGTCACGCAAGCTACCTCCCTGGTGCTGCGCACGTCCAACGGCCGACGAGGCCGCACCCGTTTCTTCGAATGTTCAGAACTGGCGCTGAACGTTCGAAGCAGCAAACGGGTTAAGAATGAGGTGTCAGGAAACTTTCTTACGTCTAGGGAGGGAATAGAAGAGGCCTTTTTAAACCATTTGAGAAGGGATACTATGAGGATTTGTTAACAACAGAGGAAGAGGTGAGGGGCTGGTTAGGTCAGGATATCACTTGTCCAGTTACTGAAGCTAATGGAGATGCTATAAACATCACTATGTCAGAAAGCGAGATTAGGAAGTCAATCATGGCAGGGAAATCAGGTAAAGCTGCAGGCCCGGATGGTCTTCCCTCCGAGACATAAAAAACTGGGGGATATTCTCATACCGGTAATGGTGAAGCTGTTTTTCGCTATATTTGAGAATGGAAGTGAGATCCCTGTTCCTGGAACGAGGCCTTGATCCCTAAACCTGACAAACCACTAAATGTCTGTGACTCACACAGCCCCATTTCAATATTGAATTGCAACTATAAAATCTTTGCAAAAATACTTGCAGAAAGGCTAAATGGGGTAGTGGGGGTCTGTTGCATGAATAGTCGAAGAGTTTTGTGAGGGGAAGGGGGATCCAGGATCTCACTTACAATTTAATTGAAGCAATAGGCGTAGCATCTGTCCATAAAGTTCCCCTGGCAGCTATTACCTTGGATGCGACTAAGACCTTTGAAAGGGTGAACTGGTCCTATCTCTAGGAAATGTTAAGGTTGCCTAATGTGGGTAAGAACTTTTGCAGGACAAAATAATTGATATATAAAACACCAACAGCTAGGGTACTGGTTAATGGAAATCTCTCAAGGCCTTTTAAAATCTCAATGAGAACCAGACACGGGTGTCCATTGCCCCTTCTTCTGTTTAACTTATACATTGAGCCCCTAGTGGTAAAATCCTGAAGGAATACCTTCCTTTAGGATTAGGGGTTGTGATAGAAAGGTTGGTTTGTGTGCGAAGGACCTAATTATTTATATTTCTGATTTGTGTGTCTCAGTCCCCCTAGTATACGAGATATCCTCACAATTTGGGCGTATTTTTCGGGCTATTAGGTAAATGAGCACAAAACGGTGATAATGGCCTGGAATAGTAACTTACAGCACAATTGCATTAAAAGGAAAATGAGATATCTAGGTATTAAAATTATTTAAAAAATTGAGAAAGTCCCAGAAGTTAATTTTCACAATGTCAATAAGGAAATTTGTAAGTTATTATTAAGTTGGTCTCATCTGCCGTTGACAATCTTTGGAAGAGTGAATTTGGTGAAGATGACAATTCTCCCTATTCCAGAATATCCCCATGGTTTCTAAGGAATAGTGGCTTAGAAAGGTACATGCCAAGATTAGTAGCTTTATTTGGGCCTCAAAGGGAGTTCGAATCACATGGAAAAACCTTAGACGGAAGAAGGACAAGGGGATTTGACTCCCAGACTTGTCTTATTACGCCTGGGTTTTTCATTTAAAAGGTGGTTTTTAATTTACCCGATGGCTCATACATTGGGAAAATGTTTAAGGTGATGTTATCTGATGTGAAGGGGGACAAAGAAGGCTTTATTTACAAATATGGGGACCCCAGTTTTTACAAGAAAGTATGTCTTAAGACTTTACAGTGTTTTGCAGTTATGTGGTATAAAATTAGAAAAAACAAACAAATCTTAGTTACTATAGCGGGCTGGCTCGAATTTGGGACACTCTTGGTTCCCCAGAATGGACCATGGATAGCTTGGCCATCGCATTAAGGTAGGCAGGGGCATTATGTTTGGATCAGTTAGTTGAAAACGGAAATCTGATTCCCTGGGCAATGTGGCAGGAGATTACCAATAACAGGCAATCAAGCTTCAAATATCTGCAAATAAAAAGCTGGTATCACTCTGTTGGGGGGAACATTGGTTTCTAGAATGAACTAGAATCTTTGATGGTCGGCAGTACCACAAGAAGAAAGGTACTGGCTCCTGCTGGATATATATCGAATGGCAATGTTACATTACCAATGGACCTGTGGGGAAAAAGATTGCCGGGGACGCAGTTAGACGAATTATGGCAAGTATCATGTATAATCCTATACTCTACGGTGCACGCCGCAAATTTAAGGAGGAACCACTTTTTTTGTCTTCACAGGGCCTAATGGACCCCTCTAAGGCTATCCAAGTTGGGGAAAGGTGCCACGCCGAAATTTCCAAAATATGGTCAGGAAAAGGGAGATGATATCCACATGTTTCTGGAGTGTCCTGTGATCCAATGTTTCTGGACAGGTGTGAGTAACTGTATGTCTGTGATACTCGGTGAGACACTTCAGGTAAGCATTGTTTTTGTCCTTTTTGGGTCCCAGAAAATTATGAAATTATTTCAACCAATGCATGAAAGCTGGTTTTCTATTTGATGCTTCTTGCTCGCAGAGAGATTTGTTGAAATTGGATAACAACCACACCCGACCAAGGTGGAGTGGATGAATTCTGTAAAGTATATGAGTCGGTTACACAGGGAATCAGAATATAAGAGGAATGAGTTTTGGGCTCCTTTTGAGAACTGGTTAAAATCTTCTGATGGACTATAGTCTTATGACCAGGCCTTTATACCATATTAGTTCGCTACTCCGGTGGTTGTCTCCACAGATGGCTGTGTTGGATGGAGTAAAGCGTTCCACCCTTGGCTCAAAACAAAGATCTCTGGCTGGTGCTACGTCAAGAGGGGGGCCGAGAGCATCTTCTTTCTTCTGTGTTTTTATGGCAAATGCGGACTAAAAAAAACTGTGAGTCATGTCACACAGATAACAGTTACTGCGCTCATTTGTCCAGTAACTCAGTTTCTCTACTGTCGGGTCATATATCACATATCAGACTCTTATTGAGGATTCACAATGCTTCTGGTGGAATACCATGCCACTGGCTCATCTGTACAGACTATCACTACTGCCATCCTTCATGAGTCCAGTCAACAATGTGTACCAATCCTGTCTACACAGCAGATGTCCCCATTTGTATGGCCCAATTCTTAATGTCCCTCACTTCCATTGGCCATATTGCACACTTCCTAAAAATTGATTGCTCTTCTTTTCCATCTCGTTTTTGTGACTTACTTCAAAATGATGTATATTTTACATCTCTCAGGCTGATAGTGATGCATCATACACATGGTTTATAAAGCCCCAAGTATGTGTAGTCAACAGCATCTAAACATATTCCTACTTTTGTGAATCTGTATCTGACATCAAACCTCACATTTTCAGCCATTTTTCAACCAGTTACCACCTGTGTTTATCAGTGAATGGCATGTGTTGTCACTTGCACAGAGTCAGAAACATGGCCTCACTCATTTGAATGGAAAGAATGGAATCTTCCACACAATCATGGGACAGGCCAGTGTGACTGATGGCCAGAGTTAGCATACCTGCAATTGACCCATTGGATACATTTCATAACACTGAACACCACGGCTCAGACCTAACATTGGCACAATGAGCATACACAACTCACTAATGCCTCAATATTGATGTCACCTGCTACAGAGATGTAAAGCATGGCCTCTTCACACTGTTTTGCTCCAATTACAACATGCTTCACAGATTTGTGGAAATCACACTGAGAACAGGGCATACATTAGTCAATGTGCTGGCATATGTTGGGCATTTGCATTACTCCAGTTTACCGGCATGCACATGTTGTTGGTGATTTGTGGTGATCACATGAGCATTGCACTACTGTCACTTCCCTGAACATAACTGGCTCACATCTCCCTGATGAAAGGGGCATAACCAGGCATCAAAATATTATTGTATGCATATTACAAAAATGATCAGTGGGTTTGGCTGACTTACCACTTTGAAATGGGGCAGCAGGCTAATGTATTGTAACATGCATGTTTAACAAAGGTGTGCAACAAGGCACATTATCACATCCCCTCCTTGCTGCTGTCTGGCTTTCAACTGCCCATCCATTGCTAGGATGCAGAGCATGTGTGGGGTCAGTGTTCGGCACCCGCCTCTCTTGCGAGGAGCTGACACGCACAGCTGGACTTCTGTGATCTTCTTGAACAGCCATGAAGTTCCTGCCACCTCCTATAGCAATGACGGATGTGCCAAAGCTCCAACCCCATGTCTCACACCTTACAGGTGATGGTCCTCCACAGCTTGGCCTTTTCCTGGGGTTTGTCCTGTAAGGATGACATGGTGTCAGACCCTTAGTTCACATGCAACATGTTTCAGAGTCAGACACCTGTACACATTGGTCATGATCAGTTTGGCAACAAGGTCTAAGGGCACGTCATATGGCATTATGTGCAGTTGTCCTGGATTCAATGATGACTCTGTCCCATGAGAAAACTGATAAGATGTTAACCCCAGGACACACACTTCTACAGCAGTGTACAAGCGCACAACAATTATCTGCACACTTTTAAACATACATAAAACATTTTATAGGCTTGCCAATGAGATTCCTAATGCTAGTATAGCATGGTGATTGCAAATGTACAATGAAAATGCAGTGTGATCATCACTCACCTGCTCCTCTGGTTTGCCATAGAGCTGGACATACAGTGGGAGTAGGGTGTCCAAAAGGGCTTAATTCTCCTACTCGCTGAAATCTGGGACCCTGTCCAGTGTACGTGCCATAGTAGCTCCCAGAGTATGTGGTAACAGCAGCAGAGAGATAGGGAGATGCAGGAATGATGCAGGTAGTGCAGGCAAGTGAAGTCTCCAGGGAACATATAGACTTATATCTAAAAGGCAGAGGTGGCCTTAATTCCATGCGGACAAAGCTATAGATCTGTGTCGGTCGCATTATCCGAATCAGTCCAATGCACAACATTTCTTGCAAACAACACGCCTACTGCGACATCCAAAAACTCATCATCGGACAGCGCTTGACTTTGATACATTGGTGATGGGACATTACCGAGTCGGTTTCCACGTGATGATGGCATGAACAGAAACGCATGTCTGTCACCATAAAAACCAACAGCCAATGCCTGTGACTGAATCGTTTCGGATGCGGCTACCACGTCCTTTGAATACTCATCCACATCTGTCACCCTAACAATCAACAGCCAATTGCTGTGACCGAATCGGTCTGTATGTGGCTACTGTGTCCTTTGAATACTCATCCGCGTCATTCAGCATTACAACTTGCAGCCTGTGGCTTTGATCGAATTGGTTCGGATGCGTATACTGCGTCCTTTGAATACTCACCCGGGTCGTTCAGCTCCACAAGTTACAATCAGTCATAATCGGTTAGGATGCGGCTAGAACATCCTTCTAATAATCGGTCGGCAGGGCAGACACTCCTGTAATTGATGTATTTTTGTGCATTACATGTGTAGAGACAGTTATTTTCATGAAAAAGTGTATTTTTGAATTAACAGTTCACACTCCCATGAGGAGCTAACCTTGAAGGGCACATGACACACTGTTTGTGAGGCTAATACCAACATTAAGACAAAACTACTAATTTTACCCTCCTAGGCTTGTCACAGTGCCAATGTGTTTTGGAGGATACATATGTTTTTTCTTTACATATTCTCTGCTGTAGTGGACTGTGTAACCCAGTGTGCTATCTGTGAGATTTTTGACTGCAAATTTTGGGTGTTGAAGTCATAGAGAAAGCTTTTACCTTTGAATGAGTAGACTGTGACATTAACCCTTTAGGTGCTGCCGTCGGCCAACGGTCGTCACGGGCACTACCTCCCCAGTGCTGCGTGCGACCGCTGGACGTCCAGTTCAGCACTGGATAATGGACAGCGCAGCACTGGGGAGGTTTGTTTACTAGCTCCTAAGGTGTTAAGCAGCCACATCAGCTTGTGCTTTTTTTTTAATTACTAGTGTATCTTTGCGTCCCAGACTTAATTGGAAGATGGTGTAATATATGCAACACCTACATTGTTCATTATCTGTGTATGTGATTGTATGTGTTTGGCAGACATGACAACATGACGGTGTCCACCCTGTGACGGTGGTATGCACGATTCTCATTGTGAGACGCTGTGTGTATCTTGTATCCCACATATCTGGCATTACATGATTATATTGTGGGTAGCCCTGGGTGGAGTTCCTGGAGTTGCACTATGCGGAGCTACGCAAAGTGCAAAAAAACTGTAGCACTACTCGGAGCTCCGCAAGTGGCGGAGTTCCATAGAAAAATGGTGTTTGCGGTGATTGCACAGTACGGATGCTTGTTCGCACTATGTAATCAGTGCGAACTGCACCTTGCACAGCGCAAGCGGTCCCTTATTTCTCTTTTCTGCTGCTCGAGTAGATTTTTACTCGAGCAGTGGCTTTCTCAACGCGAACAAGCAGTTTCTCATCGCGAGCACTCGCGATGAGAAACCGCATCACCACGCATTGAGAAATCTCGCCGGGATGTTTTTTTCCATGCTCGCGCTCGCCAACTCGATGTTGACGACCGCAAACAAAGAAAAATCTCACCGGGTAGTTGATTTTCCTCGCTCGCGCTTGCCAACTTGACGTTACGTGAAGTGCGGGAAACTCCACAAACTCCACAAGCGGAGCGGAGTTCACCACCCAGGCTTAATTGTGGGTACATTTCAACCATGTAATTGTTGTAACAAACTTATCTCTTGGCTTATTTGTTGGGGAGTTTTGGAGTATATGATGCCTGATCACATGAACAGTGACAGACAGTAGATACTTTTTACAGTACAGCACTCTAATTGCTTTGTTACCATACCTTGGTAACGTATCTGGGAAAGGTACTAATGATGTGATATATATATCTAGGGTTAGCTTTTTTCATAGAAATTTGTATTTCCAATGTTCTGTACCATTATTGTGTTCAGATTTCATGTTCAGTTTGTTTCAATGCATGTTGCTTCATACATTGTAAACTGACACCAACTCTGGTTGCACTCTACACATAGGTATCGCAGATGACCTCCAGTCTACAGGCCCTTCCCCGACCTCCAGACAATGGAAGAACTGGATGCAATCAGAAGATACTATTTCATCAGGTTAATTATTGTGGAGTTGTCTGGGCAGTTGGCCCAGCATTTGCAGCCTGGATGCCCATATCCGCTGAGTCCCAATGTGAAGGTGATGGCAGCCCTACATTTCTTTCCAGAATACAGTGGCAACATTTGGTGGCATGTCCCTAACCATGTTCAGCCATGTTCTTCGAGATGTGTTGGAGGCATTGCTACATTTCCTGGACCTCTATATTAAGTTCCTGACATCTGGACAGCTGACAAACATGAAGGGGGAATTCTATGCCTTTGGATGGATACCACGTGTCATTGGCTAAATTGATAGCCCCCACATTGCTTTGATACTACCACAAGCCAATAAGCAGACATACAGAAACCGCAAACATTACCACATGATCAATGTCCAGGTGGTACGTCTGGCTGACATGATGATCTCCCACATCTGGGTGGGAACAACCCTACAGATGTACATTTGTTTGGCCTGTTTGACTTTTATTTTTGTGACTAAGATTAGTCCTATTGTGGAGCTAATGGTTTTATATTTTCTATTGCCAATTTACAAGGGAGGAACACTTATGAAGTTTCCTTATCTTCCCCTGTGACGCAGGGCTATAGATTCCTTGAGTACGTACTGGAAGTTCTTCTGTGTGCTCTCCTGATTGCTAGTGAGAATTATTGAGGGGCATGTTTTTCTGATCAATTGTTATGCCTTTTATATATTACAGGAATTATACTAGTACTTTTCTTATCTTTGTCAACAGGGGCGTATTACCATTAAGCCTGCATTTATTTTCCTTTACAGGTATTAGGTGGTTCCTACTTAAATTTGCATATTTGTGGTGATGGTTTAGGATCTAATGTGTGTATTTTTCTTTTAGGTCTCCTACCCAGCTGTTCCGTTCCCTTCCTTCCCTCACTTGATCAGATCACAATTCTCTCTTGTATATCAGCAGAATTAAGACGAACAAGAGGTGGATCCATAGTTGAGCATTTAAATCGACTCCGAGGTATCTGCAGATGACAGAGTTGGCCACAAATCACATTAGTGCTTTGTTGTCCACCCACCATTCCCCAGTCTCAGACATCTTGCTAGTACGTTTCCACTCACTCACAGATAAAGATAGTTCAAGATGGTCTTGTTATGCTGGTTGTAATGAGTAGTGTTTACACTGATTCCATGTCCCATCAGGCCCTGTCCTCCACACACCCTTCCAGCCAGGCCAAACCGCACACTTGTCACTATGCCTACCTCACAGTGAGTGGCAATGTACCATCAAGATGTCTGACACTGGTGCGTGTTGTCAGAGTTGATCACAATTCCCATGTTGGCCTTGTGCTCCAGACACCAGTCCCCAGCGTCAGCCATCATAGCAGCACATTGCCAATCACGTCAGGAAAGCAGAGTCCCAGGTAAGTTATTGAGAATGGGTAGGAAGTTGGATGTCTGACAGAGCCTGATGGTAGTTGTAGTGACAGCAAACACTGTTTCTCCCAACAAGCACAGACAGCTCATCTGGGCCAATAGCTACCAGACAGTAAATGGGAGTGTACTAACAAGATGGCTGACACAATTGCATGGCGTTTAGTCCACAGGTCCTTGATGGGAGTTGGCTTCAAGGCCAGCCCCAGTGTCAGCCACTTTGACAGTACACTTTTCCTCACTGTGAGGTAAGCATAGGCACAGAGGAGTTAGCAGGGCGGTGTGGGAGTATAAGTATTTGAAATGGCTAGAACTGCCATCAGGCCTTGACCTCCACATACCTTCCCACCTAGCACCAAAAGCCTACCTGTAATTCTACTTCCCTGACAGTGAGTGGGAATGTACTTTCAAGATGTCTGTCACTGGTGACTGGTGCCTATTTGTCCACAACTCGGATCAGGGCACAGTTGTCCAGACTCCTGTACACATTGCCAGCCATTATTTAAGTACATTTCCACGCTCTGTCAGGTAAGCATGCTTTCTGGGTGTCTGTTTGTACTGGGAGGGAGGAGGAATGTTTGTACTGACTTAAAGTCAGTACAAATAGGAGTTAAACTCCCATCATTCCCTGTCCTCCACACACCTTGCCAGGCAGACCAAACAGCACACCTGGAAAAAAACAGTACCAGAAAGTTAATGGAAATGTACTCTGAAGGTGGCTGACACTGGGCATTGTGTTTGTGGTACAGGGCCATGATGGTATTTGCCTTCAAGTTCAACATCATGCAGCGGTGTCAGCCATCTTGCATGTACACTTCCCCCACAATGGCAGGTATCCATATACCCAGACGAGCAATTTAGGATGTGTGTGAGGACGAGTGTTTACTGTCACTGCAACTTCCATCAGGCATGGGCCCCATCTTCCCACATAGCTCCTACAGCACACCAGAGAGAGTGATGTCCCGACAATGAGGGGTAGTTTACTCTTAAGATGTCTGACAGGGGTGCCTGTTGTCTGAGTTGGCCACAACTCCTTTCATGGTCTTGTGCTGCAAACAGCAGTCCCCAGTGTCAGCCATCTTGCCAGTAAATTTCGAGTCACCATCAGGGACAACATAGTCCCAGTTGTGCTGTTTGAGCTGGGTGGGAAGGGGTGTGTATGACAGAGCCTGATGGGAGATGTAGTTACTGAAAAACTCATCCCAGACAGACCAACCAGATCACCAGTGAGAGTGCTGTCCTGACAATGTGGGAAGTGTACATTCAAAATTTCTGACATTATTGCATGTTGTTTGAGTTGACTACAACTCCCTTGGAGGCCTTGTGCTCCAGACACCATGCATCAGTGTCAGCCATCTTGCCAGTATATTTCCACTCACTTTCAGGCAAGCATGTTTCCAGGTGGCCTGTTGGTCGGTATGGGAGGAGGAGTGTTTGCTGTGATTGCAATTCCTATCAGGCCTGTGCCCACACCCACCTTCTCAGCCATCCCAACCATCCTACCTGTGACTCAGCTTTCCTGAGAGTCTGTGTAACTGTGCTGGCAAGATGTCTGACAGTGGTGCATGCTGTTTGAGTTGACTAAAACTCCCATGGAGGCCTTGTGCTCCAGACACCATGTAGCAGTGTCAGCATATTGCCTGTACATTTCCACTCACTGTCAGGCAATCATGGTTCCAGCTGGGCATGTTGTTCTATTTAGAAGGAGGAGTGTTGCTGTGACTTCAACTCCCATCTGGATTGTGCCCACACCCACCTCCCCAGCCATCCCAACTAGCCTACCTGTGAATCAGCTTTCCTGAGAGTGTGTGTAACTGTGCTGGCAAGATGGCTGATGCTGGTGACTGGTGTTTGGACCACAAAGCCTTGCTGTGAGTCCCGTAAGTAGTATGTATACAATAGGAATTTAAGAACGTTTAATTTTCATTGCAGGTATGTTGTTTGTCAATATGGCATACACATCACCTGCTCATTTACTCTAGTATTTGGAGAGTTTGAAAACAGTCATTTGTATCACTGTATCCTTGACAGTGATGTCTTTTGAGGTGTAATTGTTAACAATATTGGAATGTTCAATAAGTTCTCTCCAGACTGTGGTGCTTTTGTGATTCCATGGACACCCTCCGGTGGAACGATGTCACACACTTTTTTCCTCCCAGGAAGTGTAGTGCACATTTGGTGCAGGAGGGCCACTGCCTGTCTGCTGACTCTAGGTGTGTTCTCCGGCCATCAGTCTTTCTATCCTCCTTCGCACATCATAGTACCTGTTCCTGATATCATCCAATGTGCGCAGGCAAGGTGCTAGTGTGTTCACCTTGTTGACTATCCTTTCCCACGTCCAATTTTTATGGGACCGGGGTCTGTTGGACATGGTTCCCAAGTAACTGTGACTCTAATTCATCTACAAATTTTTCCAACTCATTATCTGTGAACCTTTGCTGCTTCTTTGGGGCAAAGTTGGGGGTGAGTGTGAATGTGAAGGTGAGGTTGACTGTGAAGGTGAGGGTGGGGGTGAATATAAAATAGAGTGAGTGTTTGTAAGAATTTATTTTTAATAAAATCTGTGCAAGTTGTGTGGTGGGTGGTGTGTGTGTGAGGCAGAGAGCAGGGAATGTGGACGACTCCCGATACCTAGCATCTGTTGTGTTAGATCAAGGGATTATGGTCATGTGTTTGGTCCTTTATAAAGGTGGATTGGTGGGTGTGGCTAATTTCTTGAATTTTTATTTGGCATTGCTAATGCTTGTTTATACTGTATTTGACATTTTCCATTTGACATTTTTAACACAAACAGACACAGTTAAGTAACCGTGTCAGATGTATATTTCATCGGTTTCGCAGGGTTAACTGAGTCTCGTTCCTAACAGAAATACTATTCTCCTGTGTGTTGTGGAATAAGTCAGTCGCATTGGGCTTATTTACGGACGATTCAGTCGGGCGAATTGCGTTCTGAATAACTCGGTGGGATTTAACATGCATTGCATCGTGTTCCATCTGAAAAGGTTCAGAAACCATTCTGGAATGGATTGGGTAGGAATGCTTTTCTAATTAGATCATAATTGGCCCCTAATTGTTCTTATAGGAAAATCCATGCATTCTATAATATCTTGTTCCTTTTTTAAGATGCCTCTCATCATCGTGACCACAAAGGTGATTTGACAGTAACTTTTGGTTACACTATGTGCATATTTGGGCTCCACAATTAACTTGGCTGTACTGCACTTGTATAGTGATTCATTTCCCCCTGACCACTTGGATATTTTCTTACAGGGTGTGCTCCACAATTGTTGTCATTCTGGTACAAGTTCTTTGTTTACTTTACCACTTATTAGGGTGCTACAGCAATGGTTTGTAGTGTTTCCATTTTGGTATGGCCTTATTCTCTAGTACATGCATTTTTTGCCCAAATATTTTTAACTTCCTAGGCCTGTTTACTTCTAAAATCATATAGAATGGTGGTAACTTCAATTAACATTCTTGCCCTGATGATGACCTCATCCGATTCAATACTTAGAAAGCTGAAATGTTGACAAATTATGTATAAACTGACATTATTCTTTAACATAAGATTCAAGAACCGCTTCTTGTTTAAGCGGCCTGTATTACAAAATTCTTTTTTTAGTGCTGTTGCTTCAGGTTTTATATAGTTGAGCACTAGAGTCACTTTATCATTGTGCCAGCTGCACCTTTATGGTTTCTTTCATATTTTAATCCAAAATATTGTTTGTTTCAAATATAAATAATTATTTTGAATAACAAATATGATGTGGTATCCTTCAGCAATAAATGCTACTTAACAAATTGTTTTTTACCATTTAAATTATATTAATCACATTTGGAACAATTATTTTTGTTTACATACAACGTCAACCTCAGGCAGTGAAACATCTATGTATTTCAGCCTCTCAAACAGCCATATTTACAAAGGTAAATTTGGTCATAAACTTAAGTTTATGACCAAATTAACTTGTGTACACCTGCCAGGAATTTACAAAAGGATTCCTAGCATTTTTAAAACTTTCATGGGGACACCCACAGATTTACTCCAACCTGCGGAGAAGATTTGCTACCCTTTAGAGTTCATAAACCTTCAAGGAATACACAAGGAAATATGTGCAAGTTACAGGTTTCCATGTACATTCCTTGGAAAATCATATGATAGCAAGTTTGGGAATCCACTCCCCCTGCACAGAGATCGCCATGGTAGAGAACTCCACACAAGAGGAATTGATTGCTCTGTTTAAATGTATAAATGCCACTTTATTTCTCTGGGAAAAATAATTTTCTCTGTAGCCTCTATGGAAAAACTCAACCTACATCACACCAAATGTGTGGGGGTGATCCCTTTCCCCTTCCGTTTCCCCTTCCCATTTTTAAGGGGCGCTACAAGAGTCCTGTACTTTGGTAAATCGTAGATTGTTTCTGATGCGGGAAGGGTGCATAGTTAGCTTGACAATGACCACAAACTTCCACATTAGTAGATGATCTCAAACTTTCAAGGTAAGCCCCGCTTTGAAGCATCCACCTCCCAACACTTGATTGGCATTATGGCCACAGAGATCTTCATACCCGTGGCCCCCATAGAAATACTTTTGTCTACTAGAAATGCCGGTGTAAATTCCTGGCAGATATTAAAAAGGTAATTGTGGCCCTAAACGTAAGTGTACAATCACATTTACCTTTGCTAATAGGATCACTAAATTAGGAACAAGAAATCCCAAAGGAAAATACACTGGCTTTACCTTAATGTTTATTCCTTGTGAACATCATTTTTTAAGATGATCTAGTCATTATTATTGTTTACTATATAAATGTATCTATAAATGAAACATCAGTATTGTCACTGTTGTGGCATTTCCACTTTTCTAAATCTAAATGTATATTATTTTTGGTTTTGCTTTGTTTTTTCAGTGAAACCAAACAAAAGTTAAAGTAACTTTATAGTTAGGTGAATATGTCAGTGACAACATTAACGTTTTGAACTAAAAAAACACAGAAATTCACCAGTTAGAGTCAGCAGAGATAACTTTAACTTGCATTGCGCATTACATGTTCAATGAACTTATTTGTGACATCACTGATGACATCTCAAATGACATCATTGAATGAGTGTGTTAGTTTATTTTATAGGTTACTTAGTGTTGGGTAACCACTGTATTACTAATCTACCTAATTTTGTACAGCCGGTTTCAAGCTAACCGGTGTAAGTGTTTACAAAATACATGCTCTTAATATATCATAGCTGCAGAGGTGTTGAGCATGTTATAAATCTTTGCATTGAAGAGTAACTTTGTGTGCAGGTGAATGTTGATGACCAGCTCTCACCATGTTCCACACAAGTTTGTGGGCTCTGCAGAAAAAGATTGCAACAGGTTAAAGATTTTCCGTACTACATACTAAAAATCGTAAGCTGCCCTGAGTTATTAGACAGATTCATCTCAGCATGAAAATTTCCACGTAACTTAGAACACTGTGTACATGAGGTATGCACTGTGTGTCTGTGCTTCTTTTGCTTCAGAAGCCGGCATATCAGTAAAGTATTCACCACAGTGTGAAGTCTTCAGGTAGTATGATCTTTACGACCTTCAGACCTTGGTCATTTTAAGAGAATAGTGTCTTTTTTGCAAAGTGCTGCATATAGTGTACAACCTTCTTAGTATAGTAGATTCGTAAAAAAATACTCTGTAATATATTTCTCGGGAAAGTTTCACAGTCTGCAAACAGTGTGATACAGAGTAAACTCCCGCCATTGAGTCACTACTGTTTACAGTACTCACTTCTCTACTCATTTCAACTTAATTTCTCAATGTAGGTTCGATGACAGTCAGGAGTCAGATACTTGATACAGATAGAAACTGCCCATTGTAGAGCATTCATTTTGGATCAGACATTGAGTATTTTGAGGAACTTGGCTTCCTCTGTACAGCTGTATCCATGTCTCATTTATGACATCATTGGTGACATCTCAAATGACATCGTTGATGTCATCACTGATGACATCATCGTAACTTCTTTTGCACACCTTGCTCTATAAACAGGTATGTCATTAAAGCAATGAAAGAAAGTGCAAAATAGCTCAGAATAATATGAAGCATCATTAATGCCATCACAGATACAATTCTTTTAGGTGTAGCAAGCATGTGCTATGTAAAAAGTTGACCCTATACCATACAGTTCAGGGCAGCCTATTTCACATGAACAATCTACAACAGATATATGGAAAATAAAGTTAAATGCACAATGCTAACTATCACTACCCTATGGTGACTGCCACTGGGTAAATATATATATTAGAGATAGTTAGGATCGTGTTTCCATATGAAATGCATGTATTGTGTGTGCGTCTGTGTGAGTGTGTGCGTGTGACAATTATTATGCTCCACCATATTTTATATTACTTATTTGAAATTGGAAATGCTGTTGCACAGTAATTTTAAAACTGATTTGTGTTATAATATTATGAATCAAAAGTACATCCAGCTCAAAACTGTACAGACAAATAAAAGGGGCTTGGAATAAATATTAACCTAGAGCCTCGGGATCAATTGGGCATGCACATGGAGAAGGTACTTATTCATTCAAAACACACGCAAATAATTCATTGCATATTCGCAGACTTAATCATGTATTTCAATGAAAGTATCTTACCTCAATAAGCATGACTAAATTTACATTTAATCTGGGCAATTTATGTCCTGTCCAGTATAAATCTAGAAATGATTTAACCACGTTTTTATTTATCTCCGTTGGATGAAATATTCTCCTTTACTGACCTTTAATAGCTAATTAACTTTTTGCGCTTTTAGTTCAAGCGGGCTGGAGAGGGTGAGGAGGCAGGGAACAGGAGCAATAATAAAATTTTACAATCAAGCGAGGTGTCAGTCTGGAAGTTTGGCGGCTGGTGATTGATAAAATTCCACTTTCATAAACACAACGGCATGGAAGCATTAATCAGAGCGAGCATTTAACAAAAACCTAATAAACAGGGAAGTAATCAAGGTATCATTGTCGTTTTGACATTGCCTGAAAAATGCATCTGTCATGACAGAGTGTGATCAACAGAAAGAATCATCCACAAAAAACACATTAGCCTGGCACTTCCCACAGCAACTTGTAACTGATTTGTAATGTTGAAGTTAAATTGTAAATTCTGCTTACACAATACAGGTATTATCAGCCAAAGGGAGAGTACGTGTATATAAACAGCACAGTGTTTGCATTAGTATTTTAGAGATATGTATGAAAGCAAGGGCAATAAGGTAGCGATAATGACCAAAAGAAGGTCAATTTATGACTTTAGAACATGCTTTCTGGGAGAAGCAGGGATTAAGAAAACTTCTTAATAGGCCTAAGAAAAGCTAACATAATCTATGTGTTCTTGTCAGTGTAATTAAGATAATATATGTGCTCTTGTCTGTGTAATTAATAAAAAAGAATCTGGTGGGGGAGGTAGAAGCATGTAACACAGGATACCCTCTGCTTCCTTGGTTAGCGTTGTGGTAATCAAAAAGTGTGCACAAAGCCCTTCACACAGGCAAACCAGAATACCTGGCCGCCAAACTCAAAAGGGCCGGCCAGTCCAGGAATCTTAGGAGTTCCAACACGCTCCTTCTCATTCCATTGAAATCTCGGAAACACAAAACCACAACTAAATCCTTTGCGGGAAATGCACCCAAGATCTGGAACTCCATACCCCCCCTCATTAGAACGACCACCTCTTTCCCGAAATTCAAGACCCTACTCAAAGCCCTCTTCCCAGAACGCTCCTGATCTCAACGAGAAGAACACTTGATACACCGGATAGAGTTCGACTCCGCACCACAACCTCGTCGTGGTCGAAAAACAGTTGTCTCCGAATTATAACCACCGGGATCGACAACCACACCTCGTCCTACTTGATAGACACCCCTGTCGCTGTCAGCAAGCTAACTCTTCTGGAGGAGTGTGGCTCAATGGTTAGAGCGGCAGACCCTGATGCAGAGTTCTGGCCAGGGACCAGGGTTCGATTCCCGCCTCGGCGGGGTCTCGGGCTTAATTTCCTCGGACCTGTTAATTCTCGCCTCGGTGCCTATTCTAATCACGGGCCCCACGCTGCAACTCTGGGCAATAGCTTGCTTAGCCTCCACACCGGCCCCAACAGCGCTAAGGATGCCAGGCTTCACCCTAGGGGTGCCCAGGAGTGGACACTTCACAGGGAAAGCCAAGAGGGGTTCCACAGCGGTATGAGTATCAGCGCCAGGAAGCCAAATAGGCGACACCGCAAGGTGACCGTCTGGTGACAGTGCGTTCTATAAGTACCATGACATTTACATTCAAACCCCTCAGCCGCGACCCTCCCGTTTGACCACAAAATCTGTATGGTCATTTGCTTGTAATGCTCTTAAGTTTATAAGCTGTGGATTCTGCCTCCGCCGGTAAGGCACATAATTGTACTTGCTGTGAAGCGCTCTGATACCCTCGGGTCCAGCTAGCGCTATACAAAACTTTTAAATAAATAATAATAAATAAACATTCTCGATGATTAGAGTCGCTTCTAAAATAGTAGTGCGACCCTCAATGCCTCAGTGGTATATTCTCACCACTGCAGTACTAATAGTCAAGTGCGTCATCATCAGGTCTCGCCTCCACCAGGAGACATGAGTGAGAGATATGGTGGGATCTGTGCAAAAGGAAGTGATTTAACATTGTTGCTGACTCCAGAGGAAATATTTGTAATTATGAATCTGGGACAGCCACAAGGTTAAAAGAAGAGTGATATATGAAGGGAAAATTAATCCGTCCTACACATCCTATGGGTGAGCAAAACAGGTCGACATTTTTCAGCCAAATTGCTTCCTTAATTATTCAGGGGCGTCTGCTGGCGCCCCCTGATACATAAAATACAGTGTCCATTGTGAATATTCCTAGTGCAAAATATTTTACAATCCGGGTTTTTAGTGTTTCCAGTGAGTATACCATCACACAAACACAGAACACCCAATAACGAGAGGGTCATGGAAAACAATTCATAAAACTCAACAAGTATTGCTAACCAAGTTTCATTGTGAATTTCTTTGAAGCCAGAGTGAGAGTAGGAGTGTCTCCCTGTAGTCATACTCTGTTATGTTGAGTAAAGACAAGTGAAACATAAACTCACCACATTAGACTGCATCATCCCATATCAACACTATGGTAATGCCAATTGCTCATTTATCCCACTTATCCTTTATAGTATTTTTTACAGCATTTGCTTAATAAATAAAACCATATATATATGTGGTTCCACCTATTCCATTAACCATGCTAAATGCTTAACTAATCTTCTCTTTAGGGTCAGAGTGATGCGCTGCTCCTAGAGAATCAAATGGCCCTCTAACCTGATTGATGCTGCCTATGCCTGCCAAATATATCCTTGTGGCCCTTTTTGTTTGTGGGTTGCCTTAAGGCAAATGTGGCATCTCCTCATATCAACACCACTGCCAGGCCCCTTGCTCTTTTTTCCACTGGTTCTTTGTAGTATTTTTTATGGCGTTTCGATAAATAGAACCAAACACATAGATGGTTCCACCAGTGCCGTTACCTCTGCTTAGGGGTTAGCCACCCTTCTCTTTCGGGTCAGAGTGGTGCGCTGCTCCTACAGAATCAAATGGCTGTCTAACCTGGTTGATCCTGCCTATGCCTGCCAACTGTGTCATTGGGACCCCGTCTGAATATGGTTCTCCTTAAGGCCAATGCTGTAGAGACAGGCATATTTGTGGAAGTCCCCGGTGCTAAACAGGAGCATCTGGTGTGATGCTGACAAACCAAGTCTTAAATACTCCCACTTACACATGCTTGTGAGAAAGCGAAACACCACCCTTCCTTCCTCTTCCCCATTTAATTACATTGTCTGTCAAGGGAAGGACACCGCTAAAATTTGCGCAGCTCGCAGCCCTGCGGAGATGTAGATAGGACAGTGACACTGCCCTTACAAGTTACAAGTTTTTATTTGGTTTGGTACTCCACTGAGGACCACAAATAATATAAAATTCAATTCTTACAGCTTTTTAAAAGTTCTCATGTTAATACAAAGATAAAAGAGGTTTTAAAAATGTATGAAGTTTATAACAAACTAGTTCATTAGGGGGAGTTTTGCAAGCGATAATCAATTCCTTGACGGTGGTGATACGGCATCTGAGATATATAGGATACAGATGTTTTGCTCTCGCCGCTACTACTTTTAGATTGGGGCATATGAACAGTAGATGCTCTAAATCCTGCTCCCCGCCGTTACATAGGCTACATATTGGTGACTCGTTTTGATGCCATTTTGATGTTATAGTTTGGGTGGGTAGAATGCCCAACCGGAGCAGGATCATTAATCTCCAAGCACCGTGAGTGAGATTAAAATCTATGTAGTTCTGGGTTTTCATAAATACCACTGATTCAGCAAATTTTATATAAAATTAGTTTGGCGCAATGCGATGAGTCAAGGTCAAAGCTTAGTCTTGGGGTATAGCAATTTAAGAAGAGTTTCAATTGAGGCGGTGTCCAAGTCAGCAACAGATCAGTACTAATATTCGCCAGTTTGAAGGCGAAAGACATGTTTTTATAAAATACGTGCTTCGTAGAATCATTATCAAAAGTCTCTGTTTTAAGCAGGGAGCAAAGTGTACCATCCTTTGCATGGAGCAGGTTGTATGCCCACCTAATGATGTTTGCGATACCTCGAGAGTAAGAGCTCGTGAGCGATAGTTCAAGGCGGAGTGCTTGTACTGGTATAGACTGCGCTACTTTTAGCATTTTCCTCAAAATGTTTCCTTCTTTTAGGTCCAGGAATGTCCACTGCTTTATAGGTATGTATTCCAGGGCATACGATAAAACTGAAGGGATCTTCACACTGTAGACTTTAAGCAGGGAGGAAAAATGTCTATTTCCAGAGGCCGCATATAACTTTAGCAGCGCTCCTGCGTGTACCTCTGATTTTCTCGACAAGTTTAGAAACTAGCGGTTGTTTTTTAGCGACTTAGTGAAGATCCTACCCAGATAGGTATATTCCTCAACTTCTTCGATTTTATCGTCACCGAGTCTCCAACAATATTTACTGCTTTTTTTCTTCCCTGAGAAAGAAACTATTTTTGTTTTGGCTAAATTAGGTATTAGAAAATTTTCCTTAGTATACTTATACAGGGCATCCAGATCGTTTTGTAGTCCAAAGGGTGTTTGGTCCAACACTATAATATCGTCCGCGTAAAGTAGGGTATGAACTTTTTGGGCAGCTACCTTTGGTGGGAAGTTTAGTTCTCGCTGTAGATGCTGAGGCAAATCACTGAGATATAAGGAGAACAACAACGGGGCAAGGAGGCACCCTTGCTTGAGTCCGTTAGGGGTTGGGATCGGGTTAGTCAGGCCCTTTTCCCTCCCCATTCGTACTTGGCACCAGGTGTCTGTATGCAGTGCAATTATAATTCGTAACAACTGCTCAGGGATTCCTAATTTCTTCAGATTTTTCCATAGGGTCACTCTATCCACTCGGTCAAACGCTGTGGTAAAGTCGATGAATGCTGCATACACAGGCTGGGATTTAACTACCACATATTTGTCAAGGATAGTTTGTAACATCGCCCTTGAAATGCCCGTCCAATCTGATGCATCAGATATCATGTGCGCTTCCTATAGGTAGCTTGTGTGGGCGCCATCTTAAAGAGGGTCCCCAGAGCTCTTGATCTCTTGCTACCACTACCTAAAAACATACGTTTTGGCTGCTACAATTGTATGGCATAGGCCCATGGATCTTTTGTGAAATATGCTGCCTCTGAGTATTCACGTATAAAGGGCTGCTCAATCAAGCCTCCCTCTCATCTTTGTCTGAACGAAGATGATGATGACCTCACTCATGGCAGGTGATATCCAATTAGTAAGTGGATATCTTTATCATGTGGTCCTTCCTAATCTAGACTGTAGGGACCTTTTTCTTCATGCACTATCATACCGCCATGTTGGAAAAGAGTGCTAGGCCTTATTATAAAATTGTGAGTCTTCCCAACCTGTCTGCACTCTCCATATATGTTATAAAAAGATAGTCTTGAGGCCAATCCATGTTTAAATGATTTAAAACAAAGGTGTTAGGGTCAAGTCATTCACCTTGTCTTTCTTTATACTTCTAAATGAATATTTATATTCTATTTGATAGGAATGTCTCCTATATATTGCTCAGTTTAATTGCTACCCAAATAAGGTCTGGTTCAATCTTGCAGAAGGTACTCAAAATGTGGATTCAAAGGCAGTTCAGCTGATGCCAGGGGATATCATTGTTTAATCTTATCTCATGACTATGGATACGATATATCCATTTCTGTTCACGTCTAAGCAGGAAAACCTTCACATCCTTGACATTACAAGAGATAGTAGGTTTACCCAGTACTGCCCATTTTATGTCATCTTCTTCAACAATTGTGATGTTATTTTGGTCTGGGTTTTTTTTGCACTTGACCTTGCTTTTATGTTCCATTATTCTGATAATAATCTTATGGCGTTGTCATGCCTATGTATAGAAGGTTACAGGGATGGCGAATGAGGTAAATTACATTGTCTGAGTTGCAATTAGTATGCTTCATTTGAATCCATGGGTAACTCAAGCCCACGTTCACTGTTTTGGAGTTTCTTGTTAACGGGCAAACACTGCATTAACCCCACAACGTGTGTTTCTTCTCCAAAAATTCAATATAGTGAGATCCTTCACAAACCCTACTGCGCTGACTCGTACTCAGCCCACCTCCCAGTCGCTTTGCGACAAACTCCCTAAATTCTTTGAGGATAAGATTGAGGCTATCTATTCCTCTTCCCCCTCCCCAAAACTGCAGGGCAAAATAAGAAACTCACTACCCTCTCGCCCCAGCTACCCACCCTACTCGATTTTGACACCATATCTGAGGCAGATTCTTTGGCCGAACTAACCAAATGCAAATCAGGCTCACCCAAAGACCCCTGGCCTGCCAAGCAATACAAAAAACATGCACCTCTTCTCAACCCCTACCTTAATATCATCTGGAATAACTCACTCAGAACGGGCTGCTTCCCTGCCAAATGGAAACATGCCTCCTTAGTTCCCATCCTTAAGATTCCCAACCTGGATCCAGACAATCCCAGCAATTACAGGCCAATTTCTCTCTTGCCTGCCCCAGCTAAGATCTTGGAAAGACTGGCACACTCCCAGCTGTCGAAATACATTGAAACCAATGGTCTTCTCCACGATTCCCAGCACGGCTTTAGATCGGGCCACAGCACCGAGTCGGCCCTTATTGAAAGGGCCGACTCGGTGAGGTGGACGCTTGATCAAGGATCGAGGGCGGTGTTGGTGCTGCTGGATCTTTCGGCGGCATTTGACACCGTCTCTCACAAAATCCTGCTGGGAAGACTGGAGGACCTTGGGCTGGGTGGCACTGTCCTGAAATGGTTTTCATCTTACCCTTCAGACCGCACACAGCAGGTCTTCACACCCCCTTTCTCTTCTTTGGCCAGACCACTCAAATGGGGAGTTCCACAGGGCTCTTCCCTGAGCCCGCTCCTCTTTAACGTGTATTTCACCCCTCTGGCCAAGCTGATTGCACAGACGGGGATCAAATCTACCTCCTATGCTGACGACATCCAGCTTCTTTTCACTTTTGACTCCCATTCCCCCTCTGCTTTTGATCCTCTGAAATCCTGTCTCAGGGACATCTCGAGCTGGATGGACACCAATTCCCTCCGGCTCAACGCCGGAAAAACAGAGATCCTTTTTTTCAATACACCATCCCCCCTGGACTCCAGTATATGGTGGCCAGAAGACTTGAGCCTAGCCCCCATCCCTAAAGACTCGGTGAGAAATCTCGGAGTCCGCTGGGACACTCAACTTAGCTTCAAAAATCAGGTGCAAGCAGTAGCAACCTCCTGTTTCGCAAAGATTAGAACAATAAAACGCCTCATCAACTACCTGCCGGCAGACTGCCGTAAGACTGTGATCCAGGCACTGATCATATCCTACCTTGATTATGCCAATGCCCTCTACCTTGGCATCACAGCGGGCCTCTGCCACAAACTCCAGATGGTTCAAAATGCCGCCGCACGGCTGGTTGAGAGAATCCCGGCCAGACACCATATCACTCCCCATCTCCGTAAGCTACATTGGCTTCCCATAGCAAAAAGATGTGTGTTCAAGGCCATGATACTGGCCTTTCGAGCTTCAAAAGGTAAGGGATCGGCACACCTCAAAAACACCCTCCGACCGTATGCCAACTCCAGGACTCTACGGTCCAATACCCTCCATTTCCTGGAAACCCCCCGATTTAAGCGATCTCGGACTGTTTGCAAAACCTTTGAGGTCTGTACCTCTCAGTGCTGGAACAAACTTCCATTAGCCTTACGCACTTGTCAGACAGAACCAGTCTTCCGCAAATCCCTGAAAACACACCTATTCTCTTACTAAATCAGGATTTCTGCCCCTTTGACCTCTCTTTTCTTTCAAAGTTCAGCGCCGGGACGCCCCGTTGGGGCCGCTGCGCGCTTCATAAAACTCTCAAATAAATAAATAATAAAAATTGTGATGTAATTTTGGTCATTTTTATTTTTGCACTTGACATTGCTTATATGTTCCATGATTCTGATTTTGATCTTACGGGTTGTCATCCCTATGTATAGAAGGTTACAGGGATGGCGAATGAGGTAAATTACATTGTCTGAGTTGCAATTAGTATGCTTCATTTGAATTCAAGGGTAACTCAAGCCCATGTTTACTGTTTTGGAGTTTCTTCTTAAGGGTCAAACACTGCATTAACCCTACACCGTGTGGCCCCCCCATTGGAGGCAGGTCACATATTCTAGTTTCAGGACTAAGGCCAAAATGTTGTGGCCTCGTGTGGAAAAGTATATCTCTAATGCTACTTTTTTTTAAAAAAGAGAACATTGGTTAGGTTCAGGTTGTTAGAGCTGAGGATGTACTACTTATTCGTGATTATCCATTTCACACAATTCGATGCTGCACAAAAGGTTGTTACAAAACTTGTTTTTCCTTGCTCTCCAATTAGGCATCTCTGTTGTAGTTCTGGGCTCTTTTCTGTGCCAATTCAAAACATGAAGTGGATTGTTCTTCTCCTCGAATATTTTACAGAGTTTCTGTGGCTCTTCCTTAAAGTCCCTTATATTGGGACAATTCCTGCCTTTTCTCACTTGCCTTTCCTTCCGAATCCAGGAAGGGCAAAGATTTGTTAGGGATAGTAGAAGTGAAGTGTAGAACAGATTCCTGTCATTCAACCATTCCAGGAACTCCTCAATGGAACACAGATCACCCCTCTATATTAGGAGGATGTCGTTGATGAACTGACACCAGAGCCCGATTTGTTTCTCCACGGTTTGTTGGGAACAAAAATGAGCTCTTTCTCAAATTCTGAAACATACAGACATGCCAGGCTAGGTGCAAAGGTGTTCCCCGTGCACATGCTGTGGGTATGGAGATTGATACTTCCATTGGATGAATGACCTGGAGGTGCCGCAAGCTATCCTAGATGAACTATGGGACTGGGCCATGAATATGACCGAGTGGCCGCAGGCATCTCTGCATTTGCAGTGGTTCAGCTATCTCCTGGGAGTCTGGACGCATAGACTCAGAAGCCCCAGCACCAGGACAAGGTGTACCGTATGCAGAGTGACAGGGAGAAAGCCCTCAAAGCTGTGGCGGAGCTCATTCAGGACAGGGGGCGTCATAAATCTTGTGTGTCACTGAAACTGGGGCCACCAACTGACTGATGGACTCAGTGTCAACCACTGAGCATTGGACACTTAGTACCCTCCGGCCTGAAGGCTGAGTATGGCATGCCTTTCCATTATTTTGGTTTACTGTTTGATGATGGGATTGTACCCTTGCTGTGTGCGCTGTTGTGGTCCCTTCCTTTCCCTCTTGCCCCTCCCTCTGACGGCGCTCCACCTTGCGCTGTGATGTGATGCCCCGTGCCAGACTACCCACTCACCTCAATGAAGCTGGGAGACTGGGGGACAGATGTGACCCTCCCCTTCCCCCACGTCACCCTCACTCCTTGCCTTACTGATATCACAGTGATGGACAATGGCTGCTCCTCAATCCCCCAGCTACACTCCAGGTTCATCATGGGTGGTGCGCTCTTGCCTCATCCCTGTTTGTTCCCCTCACCCTCCGCTTGCCGGGCTTTCTCCTCTTCCTCGGACACCCATTGTTATCATTCTCTCAGGCGTCCTCCCAGCAACTCTCTGGGGCACTCCCTCTCTCCCTACCTCCTTCTTGCCCTCTGGCTTCTCGGGCCTAGCAACTCCTCAGGTTAAGACCAACTGACCAGTTTTAGGGCATGTTGCCTTGCGATTTGGCAAGTATAATTAGGTTTGATTGTTTTGCTCTCCCCTGCCCATCTCTGTTCTTCCACCTTTACTCTCTTGCTTTGCTTCTTTCACCTGTCCAGTTCCAGTGCCTTCCCTACCTCTCTTGCGTGCCACCGCTCATCCTCTTTCTCCGGACCCATGGGTGACCCTTTCCCTGGTCCAGCGATCAGCTGGTCTGTCTACAAGGTTTGACAGGTCACACCGACCCCTGTGCTCCCCACCTACCCTTGTCCCCCTCTGGGCACCGACGCTTTCAATGCAGACCACCCTGAATGTCCTCTCATGGAATGTTAAAGGCCTTACACACTATGTGAAGTGAAAGAATGTGCTTGCGTACCTAAACTCTAAGAATGCTGACATAGCTCTCCTCTAGTAGACGCACCTCACTGACACGGAGGCAGACAATCTCCGGTAGGACAGGGTGGGTAAGAAAATCCCCAGTTACATCCCTCTGTGGACGATTGACGGCCTGGCTGTGATAGAGCGCGCAGGTCACCCGACTCAGTTTACCATACTCACCTAGGCCCATAAAACAACATAAAACAACATAACTTATCGTGAGTTTAATCAGGTTACCTGTGCACTTACTCTCATCAGTGATTTATAAATTTCATTAGGACCTATACCATTGACTTACCAATCCTTGTCATCGGTACCTAAAGACCTAAGGGATCAAAGGTGCTAGAATTATAGGTAGAATAAGAACATTTGCACTCATAAAATAACCACAACTCGGGAAAGGTTTAAACTCTTTATCTAAATTTCTTAAAAGTCTTAATCCAAATATTAAACATCAGAAAACTTACAGCTAACTGCCAGAACCCGGTGAGAGTCATCGATCTCTCCAACAAAGTGCTTCACCAGCACTTCAGCTCTCAAACCTCGATCTGGGTTTCGAACCTTCTGACAGAGGGCTCCGCCAGCACCTCTGCTCCCGATCACCTATTGAGTGCGTTGGGTCAGTGACAGGTCAGCAATTCAGACAAGTCGGACAAATTAACTAGCTAAGCCTACCCTAGTTATATTATTTTCCAGGTCAGTGTACCACCCCCCAATGTTGCAAGTGTAAAGATCCCCAATTTTGATTGGACAAGAGAGAGGAGAGGTCATCACACCATACCAAAATGAAACTTTTAGTATGAATATTAATGTTTGCGTTCCCGCCCATCAATTTATTTTCCAATGCACTTTTATTCCACCCGGCAGCGAATGTGTCAATAATGATTGCAATGTAGTTCATATTTTAGATCAGCTTGCTTCACAGGGGTCAGGAGTTGAAGTTCCCAGGCGCATCTTGGTCTAGACTGTCCCTGGCACTCATTCAATGCCATGACTCGATGGTTTGCAGACTCTGGTGCGCAGGCTCAAATGTTTCAATATGGAGTGCAGTGGGTTTCAAAATGGAGTATTGGGTACATTTCAGGTTCAGAAGCGTGATTACATGAAAGAATAGAAAATAAGTCGTTTTAGAACAAGACTAAGGGCTAGATGTAGGTAATTGCAATTTACAGACTCTAAAATACCGAATTTTACTGATTCGGTATTTCAGAATCGGTAAATGCAATGTAGGTAAAAATTTGGTATTTGTTACCGATTCGGTAAAATTCGGAATCTGCCATTCGGAATTTACTGAATCGGTATTTACCGATTCGGTATTTACTGAATGGATATTTCCCATTTGATATTTGATATTTGATATTTATTAGTTTTTATAAAGCGCGTCTATCGCTCCGGAAGGAGCATCTTGGCGCTGAGCAGAACAGAAGAAGCCAACTGGGCGTGAAACAGGATCAGAATCAGATGGCTGCGAGGACTGAAGAGTCGAGCTGAGAGAATATCCATGTCTTCAGGAGTTTCCTGAAGAGGCTTTCTGAGGGGGCATGCCTGAGGTAGGAGGGGAGGCTATTCCATGCCTTTGCTGCCAGGAGCGAGAATGTCTTTCCGCCCTTTGTTTTGAGCTTAAACCTGGGTATGGCGACCAGGTTGGCTCCTGATGACCTAAGGGAACGTGATGGAATATAGTGTGGGAAGCGCTTAATGAGATAGGAGGGGCCTGTGTTCTTGGTGGCTTTAAAAACTGTGACAAGAAGTTTAAAAATAATTCTTTTGGGGAGGGGCAGCCAGTGGAGAGTGTTAAGGGCTGCGGAGGCAGAAGACCTTCGGGGGAGTTTGAGGACAAGCCTAGCCGCTGCGTGCTGTACGCTCTGTAGCTTCTTAAGGGTAGACTTCTTTATGCCTGCCAGGAGACCGTTGCAATAGTCAAGCCTAGATAGAATCAGGGCAACGGCAACTGATTTCCTGGCAGAGATAGGGAGAAAGTCGAAGAATTTCTTGAGTTGTCTGATAAGGTTAAAACAGCATCCCGCCGTGATGCGCACATGATCGTCAAAACTGCCAAAAGGCCCATAGGAATGAATGGGAAATACCCATTCGGTAAATACAGATTCGGTAAATACCGAATTGGAAAGCAAATAAAAATGAATCTTAAGTAGACAGCCAATCAGGTGCTACCACCCTCCCCCTCCCTACCAGGAAGTGGCTACACAGGCAGCTGCAAGTAATTAGAAACTTCTGGAGAGGCTGTGAAAGCTGAGCTGAGTCCCTGAGCCACAGGAAAAGTTTTGTGCTTTTAAACTGTGAAAATGGCAAGCACCAGTGAAAAGGAACTTCCAGAGAGGAAGAGAAAAATAAAATTTAGCACCATGGATCTGCAGGTCCTGGTGGAGGAGGTGGTGAAGGAACACCAGAAATTGTTTGGCAAGCTGTCCCTGACTGTGGCTGAATCTGCCAAAAGGAAGATTTGGCTGGAAATACAAGCAAAGGTGAATGACGTAGGAGTGACTCCAAGGGACATAGATGACCTGCAAAAGAGGTGGTATGACCTGAGGAGCCTGACTAAGAAAAAAATTACAGAGCTCCACAAAAAAGGCAAACAAAGCTGGAGGAGGGAAGAACCGTGCACCCCCCCTGACTGAGCTGGAGGAGCTGGTGGGGTCCACCATTGAACCAGAGAGTGTTTGTGGACTGGGAGATGCAGACAGCTCAGCCAGAGCTGCCACCAGAAAATCCCACCCCATCACCTTCCCTTTTCCCTATGTGACAAAGTTAACCCCAGTCCAGTAGAGGTAGCACTATACAGGAGCAATGCATTATTGGACATGTAGTCATTAAATGTCATACAGCACAGCAAGCATCAAGTTAGGCAAATCATATCAGACATAATCAAGCGCCGGCAACATGTACAGTGTTTCAGTGAGAATCATTTAATTGTAGAGGCTGTGAGGCAGGAGCACAGAGCTAATGTACGCGTATATGTCCACAGGCGAGACCTCTCGCAGGCGTACCAGGGAGAAGGAAGGCACGGCACCAGAGAGGGATGACAGCCAGGAGGCAGCTACAAGTGCAGAGAATGTCACAGAGGTCACAGGTGCACCAACAACACAGCCACCATCCCAAGACCTTGAAATGTCTCCACATCTGCAGGCGTCCCCACAACGTTCAGGATCCCCTCTGCCACTGTCCTCACCTGAACTTCCTGCGTCACTGCCTCTGACAACACCTGCATCACAAAAGAGCAAGAGGCATGGAGTTGCCCCACTAGTCCAAATGGAGTCATCAGAAGGTGACATGGAGGGGGATGTCACTCAAACCTTGGCTGGGGAAGGAAGCACTGCCACACAGCAGTCCAGTGCAGAGGGTACCCGTACAGGTACCAGACACCACATGCCCAGAGATAGCAGTGTTGCAGCACATGTGGAAGGTCCCAGTGTCCTCCGTGGGCTGGAGGGTAGCATGGTCAATATTCAAAGGATGCAGGGGGAAGGCCATCCTGTCTTTGCAACGCCAGATGAGGAACCTGAACACAAATATGGAAGACATAGGGAAGGGCATCAGAGAACTGGTTGATGTGAACAAGGAGATGGCTGCAGGGATGCGGGACATGACACAATCGGTGCAGCTTCTGTGCAGTAAACTGGACCAGGACATGGTAGCAAGGCGCAAGGAGAGGCAGCATGCGCAGCAACAAAGTAAGGCAATGAACCGCCTGGCCACAGCCACTTCCCTGCTATGCAGGCGATGCATCAACATGCAAGAGGGACCCACACACAACAGCAATGAGGTGTCTAGGGGCATTGCTAGGGTGACCAGTGCTGTAGAGGTGCTGATTAATGCACAGGCAGCACAAACTGCTGCTCTGGATGTACCAGAAAGTGAGGAAAGCACCAGTAGGAGCAGCATGATAAGCCCCCTTGTTGTTGAGACACGGAGGAGCAGCAGGCGCCATGGTGAGCCAACAGCCCAAACACACAGTGAAGAGAGCCAGCCACTTACATCTGGCACTGGAAGGCGTGGGCCGAAATGACTTGTACAGTAAATGGGGAAGTGACCCAGGACTACCATTATTAAATGGATTACATTTGTGTTGCAAATTTGTGCGTTTGAGTACCTGCGTAGTGCCAAATATTAAACTACATTGGGTGCATACTCTACCTGTATGTGTCTCTTTACTTACTTAAAAGTAGTTGCGTGTGATCTCTGCCCGTCTGTGTCTGCCATCAGTTGGTGTTGCAACTCCTGCTGTGTTGGGTTCAGGCATTGCATGTTCATCATCATGGTCCTCATAGTCGCTCAATTCCACCTCGGTGCCCTTCTTAGTAGCAAGGTTGTGCAACATTGCACAAGTTGCAATCATCTTACAGCAGATGATTGATGAGTACTGCTGTGCCCCTCCACTTTTGTGGAGGCAGCGGAACCTGCTTTTTAACAGCCCAAAAGTGCTCTCCACAATGTTCCTAGTAGATTTGTGTGCCACGTTGTATCGTCTCTGGCTGGGGGTTGAAGGGTTGAGGTAGGGTGTCAGGATGAAAGAGCGGACGGCATAAGCACTAACCCCTATTTTAAAATGAGAAAGCCATTACTCACATGCACACATACACATACCTCTGCAATATGTATCAAGGGAGTGTCACACAGTGTTTTACCTAGCAGGTATCCTTCTCCGAATTCCCCCGCTGTCAGGCGTGTGTAGATCCCACTGTTCTGAAAGATGTAGGAGTCGTGGGTACTTCCTGGGAACTTGGCCACTATGTCCGTGATAATGTACTTGGCATCACAGATTACCTGTACATTGATTGTGTAGGTTGAATTCCTGTTTCTGTAAATGTACTCTGTGGCAGCAGGTGGGCATATTAGGATGTGGGTGCCATCAATACAGCCGATGACGTGTGGGAAACGTGCAATTTGATAAAAGTCAGTCTTGGTCTTGAGCAGTTCCGCATGGGTTTCAGGGAAGTTGATGTAATGATGCATTCTCTGCATCATGGCCTCTAGGAACTTCCTGAAGAAACGGGACAGGCAGCTCTGGGACACCCCACCTACCGCAGCAATCACACTCTGGTAACTCCCAGATGCAAGCAGGTGTAGGCTACACAGCACCTGCACATGGGGTGGGAAGGCGTGCACACTTGGGGTTGGGTGCTCCAAAAGTGGGTGCAGGTCCCTGATCAAGTCCAGGATGGTGTGGGGGTGTAGCCTGTACCTTTGCAATATCTCTGGCTCAGTTAGTTGAAATAGCGTTATCCTCTGCCTGTAGACTTGCTCCTCCCTTCTCCAGACCCTCTCTCCTGCTGCCTGTAGCCGTAGCCGCCTTGCTATCACGTAGAATGCCACCATTCTGGTCACACTGTTGCATTTTGGGCCCTTTTTTATAGCCTGCACCTGGTTACCACCTGCTTTCAATCCATGGTAAATACCGACTTTTAAATACCGAATTTCATGAAATTCTGTATTTTAGAAGTTACCTACATCTCAAAACTAATTTTTTTGCATTTCTTATTTACCGATTCGGTAAAATTACCGATTCGGTAAAATTACTGATTCGGTAAAATTACCGAATCTGTAACATTACCGAATCAGTAAAATTACCGATTCTGTAAAATTATCGAATCGGTAACATTACCGAATAGGTAAAATTAACGATTCGGTAAAATTACGACTCGTATTTACTGAATCGGTATTTTTTGTGACCCTACATCTCAATATCCAAATACCGGTCGGTAACGGCCGAAATTCTGTATTTTCGGCCGTTACCGACCGGTATTTGGCTACATACATCTGGCCCTAAATGAATGCACTGTGTACCACTTATCTCTACTCTATTCCCATTACTTTATATTTAACTATTGCGTTAGAGTTAAGCAGAACGAACAGCTTAGCAAAAGCAGCAGTGCAAGCTTCATGCATGCTGTAACACAGAGCAGCCATCTTAGTTCTAGTGCGCAGAAGCAAAAGATTCCCTCCAAAAGCAGGGAGTACGTCATGTCACGTGAGTGTGACAGACGCATACGCAGTAAGAAATCCTGCATAGCAGCGGCCATATTATTGCAAGCGGATTATCGTTAGTAAAAGCACATATGCAAGCTTCACTTAGATGTCATGTAATGCAACATGAATAGGACAAACATGTTTATTAGTACATTAACGTTATGTTGAGAGGACTGAATACAAGCAAATCGCATTACGTGCGAATCCTTGCTCCATCAAACCCCTTTTTGATGATATTTCATCACTAATTAATAAAACAGATGCCATCTTTTCACATTTCACCCAGCTCAATTTCTTCAAACTTTCTACTTTGTTTCTTTTCATTGTTTGTGTGAAAGTTTTTCACTTTCTTGTATATATTTCCATTCAACTCTTCTAATTCAAGCTCATCAATATTTCTCTTTTTCCGTCTCTTATTCACTGTATATGTCTTTTTGTGCTTCCGACATTTGCAACAAATTATAATCCCTAAAATCAATAAGCCTATTCCCACCATTGGCATCAGTATTCTAACTACAAAACATTTTCCTACATTAGAAAGCCAACTACCTTTAGAGGAGAGACCATCGGTAAGTCTCTTCCATTCACTATCAACCTCCAGTGGTTTAAAATTAGTAATATTTCTTACATACCTTTTAATTTCAACACTTTTGTCAGGTATGTAAGTGCAACAATGTTGCGCTTTCAACATTCTACAGACTCCGCCCTCTTCTGCTAATATTGTATCAAGAGCAAGTCGATTTTGTAAAACCATTGATCTGATCGCAACCAATGCGATATTGACCATTAAAAACCCTCCAGCAGTATCAGTTGATAACCGATCCACTACTGTTGACAATTTGCAAATTATTTGTGTTTTCAGAGCCACTCCCACTGTAGGTATCAATGCACTAAATATATCACCTACTATTACTCCAAAACCAGCTCTTTTGCTACGTATTAATCCATTAGTTTCTTCGTTGTTTCCAGTGATTTTGTTTACACGATATATCTTTGGGAAGACTATTCCAAAATAACAGCTTCCATACCAATGATCTGGCAGTTTGTAATAAGCTTTGTTTCCACATATAAAATAAATTCCAGGAAACACAGGTTCAGTTTCATCTTGAAAACCCCAACCCCTAACCCCCAATTACCTTATAATTGTGTTCACATTCACCGGAACCAATAAATATATTGTTATAATAACTAGTTCTTTCCCTTTGGAGACATAGTTTCCCCTTCTTTTCGAAATCCAGCAACATAGCAGCATGAGTCTTGCCATTTGGGGTAAACTCTATATTTTCAGCCGATTTAGGAATCTTATGATTCTTATCATTTGCCTTTCTTTGGAAATTCTCTCTCCTTTTCTCAACCATATTCAAAAATATTTTCTCTTTTCCACGTAATAAGCATGTTAAATTATTCTTGTGTGCTTCATTTATATCTATTGTACCTATAGTTAGAAAGTATTCACCCATATAACATGTTACATCACTCTTAGTATGTACAGGATTCAGGTTACTACGTATAGGAAGTTCAGATAATATCACATCTGAATTAGAATAATATTACTGCAAAGGTCCTTTCGTATAGAATAAACTAGCTAAAATACTACATGAAATACCATATGTTAGTGGTAAATGATGGTAAGTCACACCTTCGGCTAACAAAGTGGGTAACTTCATACAAACATAGCAATCTTCTACATAGTGTACTAATAGGTTTGCAAATACATTTAAGTGAGTTCTGTTTTTAATTCCAGTATAATGTAGTCCTTCCTCATCTGATGCTTCTAAATCTACCTTCTGTTGTTTAATGCTTAAGTGCTTTATCTTGTGTATCTAATCTTCTAGGTGTATCTATCGTTTGTAACTCATTAGTATTATTTTTCATGTCTCTACTCAGGTTTTCAGGTTTTAAAGTCTTTATTTTGATAATAAAATCATAAAAGACAAAGTTTAAAAAAAAATTTGGGGGCATTTTAACCACTAGACAATTGATTGGGAAAACAATAACCATATTGTCATATTGCATTTCAATTAGACTAAAATCACAACTAAGAATAATTATTAAACATCCAAGAATTGAAAAGACAAGAATAAACCTGGCCTTAAAAAAGCTAAAACATTCAAATCACAATTTACAGAATTAATACGATCATACACAATACAGCTAATGTGAGTTCCTTCTAGCCCTTATAGCCCACGCCCAGCCTAAGAATTTAGCCAGGCATACCACAAACACTTCTGAGGTATTCGTTTTTAGGACCCAGATCGCCTCAGAAGACCTTCTATATGAGAGGCGCTGAAACAGGGGCTTTATCCATTTAGTGCGAGGCTCTGAATATAGCGGGCAGGCAAACAGGAGATGACCCTTGGTTTCCTTTTGGCCAGGGCACCAACAACAGGAGCTTGTTGTTCCTTTGACCCAAGATGATGTAAAGGAATTCAACGGCAGGGCTCCTACTCGAAACTGATGATAAAGTTTCTTGTCCAGTGGTCTGGTGATGGTATCCCAATAAGTCTCACGGGAGGGGTCCAGCTTGAAGCTTAGGAATCTTCCCGTAAGACTACCAGAGCTGGAAGCAGTTACCAAAGATTGGCGAACCGAGGCCCAGTATAATTCCTTGAATTCTTTTTTTGATGGAAAGGTGTTGGAACCAGGAGAAGCCCACAGGTGTTCTAATCCCATATCTTGTAAGCTCTTCTTTACAGAGCAAAGCCAAGGGATTCTTCCAGAACCCTCCATCGACCTCACTTCTGCTAACTCCTTTGCAAAAAGAGTAAGATCCGGGGAAGTCCACAAACGCCTCCAGAGAGCCACTACTCTAAATCTTGCCATGTCGTTAATTGGGAAGCAACCCAGATCTTGGCAAAGAGGTATCGATGGAGAGGATTGAGGTAGCCCTACCAAGTTCCGAAGGAATTTACACTGGGTCCTGTAGAGACTCGAGAGATCCATGAATCCCCAAAGGTCAGCGCCATAGAGTATGGCAGCATTTATTTTGGTATCATAAATTTTCAAAGCAGGGATAACCCGTTTTGTTATGGATCTCTTCTGTTCTCGCAAAAGACAGCCGGTGAGTTGGGCAAATTTAAGCTGTTGAGCAGCGATTTGCTCTTTCCATAGCAAGCGGCGGTCCAAAGTGACCCCTAAGTAGGTCATGGTTTCAACTTGTTCCAGGTTGACCCCACTCATAGTTACATTGCTACGGACAAAGTTGTTCCTAGTAAAAACCATGAACTTGGTTTTCCCTACGTTTATCTGGAGGTCATTTTTCACACAAAACTCCTCAAAGCAGTTCAAGGCCCGCTGTAAGCCTTTCCGTGTCTTAGATAGGAGTAGAGTGTCGTCAGCAAAGATAAGCATAGGGAATCTTGTCCCTGCCAATGATGGGGCATCGGTATGGATTGCTGAGAAAAATGTTACTACCTGGTCAATAAAAAGCAGGAAAAGTGTGGGCGCAAGGACACACCCCTGACGGACTCCACGGGTGACTGGGAAAGAATCTGTACATTGTCCTTGGCCTCCCCACCTCACCCTTGCATAGTTCTCTTCATGCATTTTAATGATTAACTCAAGTAGTTCTCCTGGTAACCCAAGATCCCTCAGTACCCGCCACAATTTGCCCCTAGGCACTAAATCGAAGGCTGACTTCAGGTCTATAAATGCGGCAAAGATGGTTCCACCGCCGAGCATAACCACCTTCCAGAAAATTAAACAGAATCGAAACACCTGGTCAATAGTGCTCGTCCCTGATCGAAAACCTGCCTGCATAGGTGACAATATGTTTTCCGATTCCATCCACCCTTGCACTCTAGCCAAAATCATTCGTGCGATGACCTTTTGGAGGCAGTCGATTAAACTAATCGGGCGATAATTGCCCGGATTTGACCTGTCTCCTTTTTTATGTATTGGGAGAATCTCTGCCCCCTTCCATGATTTGGGAATACTTGCACCTTTTGCTATCGCATTGGCTATGTTGGTTATATATGGCACCCAGAGGTTGGTATTTGCTTTAAACAGGTCTGCGGGTATAAGATCCAACCCCGGTGCTTTCCCCCGCTGAGTCAAACCGAGGGCAGACTCCGCCTCATTGTTGGTGAAAGTCAATTTTTCCCCACATGTAAGCGTTATGTTCAACTTATCCAACATAGGCGGAGGATCAGAGCCCTCCATACTAAATTGGGTCGAATAGTGTTTTATCCAATCTTCTGGGGACACATGATTGGTTGGAGTGCGGGAATCAACATCCTTTCCCCATTTTACTATATCCCAAAATTTAGTCTGGTTGTTCATCTTGGAAGCATCCAAGAGATCGGCCCAGTAGCCATCCTCCCACTCCCTTTTAGCTTCCCACTGTACTCTTTTGTACCTGGGCCTAGCCACCTTTACAGCACACATATTTCTAGATTTGACAGTGTTAACAAGATTACTGTGTGCTTCCCTACATTTTTTTTTGTACCACTTTTCCCGAATACCGTGTGGTCGTACTGTACCCTTCTGGCATGGCTTAGAAAGAAGAAGCTTGAGCTGGTCAAAACAACGTACATGCAGGTCCATAGTGGTGTTAGGATCTAAAGTGCCCCTCCCTGTATCCTCCAACATCATTTCATTTAATGCATGCAAAACCACATTCTTGATATTAGTCTGTAGGGTCTCATCTCCTGATAGGTTGGACCATTTCAGCCTCCTGCGATCATTAGACAGGACAGCAGCCCCTAACCCTAGGGGAACTGGGTCTTCCAGTCTTTCCATACCATGCAACCTTAATTTAAGTGACAGGGGATTATGGTCGCTTTCTGGACGAGGGCCAACTTCCATATCGACCATCAGTGACAAAAATTCCATTTTCAAAAGGAGGTAGTCTATACGACTCTTCCTCAATCCATTGTCAAAACTAAAGTTGGCACCAAGGTCTGAGAGAGAGCGTCCATTTGCTGCCCTTAACCCCCAAGTAAGGCATAATGCAGTCCAGTTCAAGGCAGCCTCTGTTGCTTTGACAGTTTTACTAGTCAATAAATCGGGTATGTTCCATGTTGCATCCTCAGCGGACCCCCAGCTATCCCCTGCGACATAGAGCGGCTCAATTGTACAGTTCAAATCACCCGCTAGAAGAATTAAAGTGTCTTTGCTCAATCCAGCTAGAAGTCTGTCCAGGACATCCACAATTGCAGGGCATCTACCCCCAGGGAGGCCACGTGAATAGATGTTGATAATAATCATATCCTGTCCACCTCCCTTACTCAATTTGATGGCCAATAGGTCAGGATTATCCTCATAAAGTTCAGTGACGTTATATCCCGATGCCTGTTTTACCCACGTTATCAGGCCCCCTGATGCTCGCCCTTTGCTACTCTTAATTGTGGGTTTAAAAAAGTTTATGAAGCCTGCCTTATGAATTGGTTCGGGTGCCCAGGTCTCTTGTAGTACCACAACGTCATATTTATCAACAAACTCAAGCCAATCCTCGGAGTCCATGCGACCCTTCACTCCCGCAACATTCCAGGACACTATATTAAATGTTTCTGGGGTGGGTTCTGTTGTATTCTGTGCGAGATTAGCAGTGGGCAGGGGAGTCATAGGGGTAATTCGTGTAAACATGTTTCTCTCCCCTGATTCTCCTTTACCATTTTTATTAAGGCTTTCCCCCTCTACCAAAGCCACTGTTTTTTCCACTGCGCCAGATACAAACTGATCGCTGGATTCGAGTACCATTGGGGCTTGATGTGATGTATGTGCCTCATTCCCACTAACATCAACAGGTTTATTCTTCATTCTAGGTACTTGCAGTCAGTCTATCTGCTCCAAGTCAGACAGGGGCCCAAAGTGGTTAAAACGTAGGGGGTACTGCTGTATATGAGGTGATCTTAACCCTTGATACCTCCCATCTCTTGCTCTTGACTGGGTTCGGCCTGGGGGGTAATTGCTATGTCTATGTGGGTAAAAATACGCAAGACCCAAAGATTGTACATCACCCTGGCGGGCAAATCTGGCTTTCCGTCGTATAAAATCAACCACCCAGGGATCTTTAAATGAAATTAAGATACAGTCCCCTTCCAAATCTTTGGTACCATTACCCACCCAATCTACTCTTCTTACATAGAGGATTTCTGTTGCAGATGATGGTGGTAAGGGACGGTACTTATTTAGCCAAAATATCGCCTTATTACGCAGGTCCCCATGTGTCTCCTTAATACCATCTCTTAAGGGGGCAACACCAGTTAAAACTATAGTGTATTGGGTTGCCTCCGGTGGTAGGTTTATCCGAGGAGCTAAGCTCATGCTTTGTTTGCCCACAAACGGCGTCCTAGTAGGCTGATGATTAATTTTTTGCCTGCTAGATGGCTGAGCTGGGGTACTGTATGATGGTTTTACCCTGGCATCTGACGTGGATGGTTCCACTCTGTCAGAATTGGGTTTAGCTAATCCTTTTTTCTTAGGAGCATGTGCCAGGGAGCCTCCACTTGTGGTACTAGATGTATCAACTGACCTTGCCCCTGCTATGAGTTTATTAATAGCTACCCCTGTTGGAGCTGACTTAGTTACCTTATTTCCTGGGGAATTACTGGCTGGTTTGGTTTTACATAGTGTCTTATTGCAAGCCGCAGCAGCAGAACTGGGGGTGGATAGTTTTTGCAATAAACCCAGATTTGTGTTAACTACGGTCTCCAGAGCATCAATTTTGGAAGTCATCAACCTTGTTCACTCCAAAACTGGGAGCAGAATAGTTTTAAACATGGCCTCAATTTTAACCAGGAGAATTTCATCACTGTTGAGGCATGTTGGGCAAGGATTAGATGACCCCAAGGGGGTAAAGGAGGGACAATACACATTAGGAAAACCCAGGGGTGGACGTGGGACTGGTAAAAGAAGACTACGTGTATCATTCAGTTTAGGCTGCTTTAAATCTTTTGCCCCCTCGGGACTCGAATCGTGCTTTCTCTTGCAAGATATCAATCTCGGGCTCATAAGATCGTCCTCGAGCGGGGTAGATGAAATGGAATCATTAGATTGGGAATGATTGTCCATATTATCTTCGTTGTCTCCAGTGTTCTTGGTTTCATCCCCCTCCCTTGACTGGGAAACATTTGATTTCAAAGCATCAATGACCGGAGATGTAAGTAGGGCCACCCCCTCTCCATCCACATGGACTATTGCCTCAGTCTCAATGGAATAAATGCAGTTAGATGCTGCATGGGGAACGGGACTTTTGGCTATTGCCAAGCCACCCAACGAAGAGCGCTTACCAGTAACTAAATCTAGGGACAACCTTTTTTCCACCATTTCTATTTCTTTCTCCAATATCCCTGTGGCTCTAGTGATAAAAGCGTCCGGTGGGCCAGAAACAACTCCCTTGGATGTTTGTAGCTGGACTAATCGTTCTTTCCCTGATCTCAAAGGCATAATGGTTTCCAACTTGTTTTACCTACTACCCTTAGAGTGCAGTGTATCACCCTCCCTTTCAAGGACAGTCAGACTCAATGCTCCTCAGGGTCCCAAACAATAAGGGTAGAGTACATATAACTTGAAAATCAATTTTGCCTGGGGTCCAGGCCCAACCCAACCATGTCCGACCACGGACGGCCACAGACGGTCCCGCCCTTGTCCCGGGCTTGTCCCGGGCTTCTCCCGCGCGCTCCCGCGCAGCGGTCAAGTGACCTCCCTTTATTGCAGTGAGGAACGATGATGGGCGGGGGGGCGGGGCCAACAGGGAGAGCAGCCCAGGTGTAATCAATCGGGCTCGCAGGGTCTCCTGGTAGCTGGAGTCCCTGCCTCGAGACTCACAGCCCTGCCGGCAGTTCCACGCACCCCAAAGTATCTAACACAGCTCCTGGTTAATGTGGAGCGCTGCGGGACCCGCGGAGCGGGTCCGGCGAGTTGTAAAAAGCCCTCACAAAGTCAGGGGTTAATAACAGAAAAAAGGTGGCGTCAGTTGAAAGGCAGCAGCAAAATCCTCAGTCAAAGGGTCCCACCAGCTCGAAGAACAAGACCCGCTTTTCACTCCGTGGTCGGGGGGCGGGGCCAACAGGGAGAGCAGCCCAGGTGTAATCAATCGGGCTCGCAGGGTCTCCTGGTAGCTGGAGTCCCTCCCTCGAGACTCGCAGCCCTGCCGGCAGTTCCACGCACCCCAAAGTCTCTAACACAGCTCCTGGTGGATGTGGAGCGCTGCGGGACCCGCGGAGCGGGTCCAGCGAGTTGTAAAAAGCCCTCACAAAGTCAGGGGTTAATAACAGAAAAAAGGTGGCGTCGGTTGAAAGGCAGCAGCAAAATCCTCAGCCAAAGGGTCCCACCAGCTCGAAGAACAAGACCCGTTTTTCACTCCGTGGTCGGGGCCAACAGGGAGAGCAGCCCAGGTGTAATCAATCGGGCTCGCAGGGTCTCCTGGTAGCTGGAGTCCCTGCCTCGAGACTCGCAGCCCTGCCGGCAGTTCCACGCACCCCAAAGTCTCTAACACAGCTCCTGGTGGATGTGGAGCGCTGCGGGACCCGCGGAGCGGGTCCGGCGAGTTGTAAAAAGCCCTCACAAAGTCAGGGGTTAATAACAGAAAAAAGGTGGCGTCGGTTGAAAGGCAGCAGCAAAATCCTCAGCCAAAGGGTCCCTACTCATTATGAAAGGATAGCTATTGTCAGTCCTAACCATACTATGAGTACTATCACTATACTACATGTGCATATTCTACAGCATGTTTTTAAACAGTTTCTTTTCGGTCTTCCATTATTAATATGATCAGCCATTTCTGACCAAGGAGACTTAACCCCTCTTTGTAGCTTTTACACAGTCATTTAACCTGTGAAATTTTTCGAATGGGTCTCACTTCTCGTCAGTCTGATCAGCAATTAATTTGTCATCCCTTTCGTCACTTATTTCTAAGTTCTCGAAATCTTTAAGGACGATGTAAGTCCATTAAGGGCATTTGAATTTATTATTCAGTCTCTTTAAACGTGGACTTCTCCTTCTTGGTTGTACTGTAGATTGTTCAGTTTGACTTGTTATTTCATTTACTTGTTCTGGTTCTTCATCTATTGTCTTTAGACAAAATCTCAGTCTTTTGACAAACCTAGGCCACTTGTCTCCTTTCCTGAACCTTTTTGCCGGCACTGTGCTCTGGCCTTCTTCCAGTGCTCTCTTATTTTCATTCAGTTGTGGCACATCTATTTTAATGCTGTCTTCTGTATTCCTCTCTATCTGACTAGGTCCAGGTCTTATTTCTGTTTCTTCTGCCTGGTTATTAATCTGGCCTTGTTCAGGTGTTTGCTGAATTTGACTCTGATTTGATTCACCTTCTTCCTGAGCACATTTTACTACTCCTATCTAGTCCTGCTCAAGCTCTTCAAACCCTTGATTTTCTTCTGCCTGAGCTCTCGCCCCATTACCTATCTGTTCTTCCTCAGACTCAAGAGTTCTTGGTGGAGTGTCATTTGTCTGAGTATTCTGATCTTTCCTTAGCTGGTCCTCCTCAGAATTACTACTGCCTTGAATTTCTGTAATGTGAGTACGTTCTTCTAGACCTATCTCGTCCTCACTATCACTCTGACTGTCTAAATAAGCTTCACTTCTAGTTCTCACGTATTCTGCAGGTATATCAACTACTGGAATCCAATCATCTTGACTGGTGCTTGGTTGTTCCTCTTCAGCTACTTCAGGATCGATATCTTGAGACCCCTCAGCTGCACTACCTTCAGCTTCAGTTTCATCAGGTTCAGTCACTCTTTTTGTGTGTCTAGCATGGATCCAGTGTGGAACTCCTTCGCACTTTACAGCTGTGGTGGTAACCAAAATTACTTGTTGTGTTTTTCCCCACCACTGTGCAAGGCAAGATTTTCGAGTATGTTTCTTTAGCACTACCCAACCACCTGTGTTCAGGTCATGTGCTGGAGTTGCTTGTCTGGCGACAGCATCTTCCCCAACCTGGTGAGAGTTAGAACGCACTTGGTCAGCCAGTTCTTTGCAGTACTCCAGTACTAAATCATCAGATATATTTATCAGCTTGTGTCCTGGCACCCATGCTTGCCTCATTGCTCTTCCCATTAGAATTTCATGAGGACTCAAGCCTGTGTTCCGGTCTGTAATACTTCTGAGTCCCATCAGAACAAGAGGTAAGACATCTGGCCACTCTAATTGGGTAGATTCATACATCTTTCCCAATCTCGACTTGATTGTGCCATTCAGTTGTTCTACCACTCCAGAAGCCTCTGGGCGGTATGCACAGAGCAGCTTTTGCTTATCGTTGAATGCTTCACAGATTAGGCCAATTATTTCATTATTAAAATGGCAGCCTCGTTCTGATTCAATCGTTACTGGAAAACCGAATCTAGGTATGAGTTCTCTGAGTAGGAGCTTGGCTACAGTGATGCTATCATTCCGACGTGTGGGGTAAGCTTCCACCCATTTTGAAAATAGGCAGACAATGACAAGAATGTATTTTAGTCCTCCACAAGGGGGTAACTGAATGAAATCAATTTGCAATCGTATGAAGGGACCCTTTGCCCTCCCAATCTTTCCTGGTAACACTACAGTTTTCTTTCCAGGATTCATTTGTTGACAAATTAAACATCTATGGCAAAGTGCTTCTGCTATGTTCCTGAATTTCACATTGAACCATGACTGTCTGAACAAACGTATCATGGCGTCTCTTCCCAAATGGGAATCTCCGTGGAACATCCTAGCCATAGGAGCAAGCAAACAGTCTGGTAACACAGACCTACCATCAAGGTAAATAATGACACCATCTTCAACCCTTCTCTGACAACCTATCTTCCTCCATTCTTCCTTTTCTTTTGGTTCTGCTTCATTTTGCAAGTCTCTCACCTCTTCCCACATTCTCACACCTTCAAGCAACATAAGTTGGCAGCTGTTTTCACCCACTTCAATTTTCTTGTTTATATCCATTTTAAATTTGGCGCAATGTTGGGCTAACTGGTCAGCATATCGGTTACCAGCTGTCACTTTGTCATTTCCAGATTGGTGAGCAGCACACTTGACCACAGCCACTTCTTTTGGCAATTGGATTGCTTCAAGCAAATCTTTTACATAATGATAATTTTTAATAGGAGTACTTGAAGAAGTCAGAAACTCCCTTTGCATCCAGAGCTGGCCAAACTCGTGCACAACCCCGTAACCATACTGGCTATCAGGTAAATGGTTACTTTCCAACTTTTCCCAAATTTGCAGGCTTTTGTTAATGCTACCAATTTGTGTACTTGTGCAGACTTGACTCCGGGTAAATAGGATGCTTCAACTGGACCCCCCAACGTGCACACTGCATAGGCAGCACTCAAACCTCCTTCTCATGTGTCATGCATGAGCCATCTACAAATAGCTCATATTCAGAATCAATTAATGGCTCTTCTCTTATGTCAGGACATGGTTTTGTACTGTAATTGGTCAGGTCGATACAGTCATGTTCGACTTCTCCCTTCACCTCTGCAAAGTGTGAATCAGGTAGCAGTGTTGTTGGGATCAGAATATTACATCTGGCAATGGTGATGTTTCCTGCACCTACAATAATTCGCTCGTACTTAGTCAGCCAACTAGGAGTGAGGTACTGAGTCTTGGTCCTTGTTAACAAAATCACAACTGCGTGTGGAACATACACTGTCACTGGATGTCCCATAACAATGGACTCACTTTGCTCAAGGCTCATGCAGGTTGCAGCTACTGCTTTCAGACATCCTGGCAATGAAGATTCCACTGGGTCTAGTGTGGAGGAAAAATATGCCACAGGACGTCTCATCAGACCGTGAGTTTGGGTCAAAACTGAAAGTGCAAAATTATCTTGTGTGCCACAGAAGAGTGCAAAATCTTTTGAATAGTCAGGCATCCCTAATGCTGGAGCTGTACACAGACATTTTCGTAGTTTCAAAAAAGCTGTCATGCTTTCATCATCCCATTCCACTGGGTCTTTTGCTCTTTTCTTTGTCATTTGTATCAATGGTTTTGCTAGGACTGCAAATCCCACAATCCATTGCCGACAGTAACCTGCAACTCCAAGAAACATTCTGATCTCTTTCTGAGTTTGAGATAAATTCATGTTTTTGATTCTTTCTGAGGTAACCCTTCTGACACCTCTTTCTATCTGGTGCCCCAGATATTTCACTGATGTGGTGCAAAACTGTAATTTCTCAGGTGACACTGTATGCCCTCCTTCACCTAAATGATTCAGTAAGGCAATGGTATCAACAACACAGTCATTTCGAGTTTTTGACGCCACCAATAGGTCGCCTATATACTGGACCAGGACTAACTGTCCAGGCAGCACCAAAGACTCAAACACTTTTTCAAAATCTGATTAAAAATCGATGGACTCTCTGTATACCCCTGAGGAACGCAGTTCCAGATGTACACATGACTGTCGAATTCAAAAGAAAAAAGAAATTTGCTATCTGGATGCAATGGAATCGAGAAAAGTGCATGACACAAATCGATCACGGTGAACCATTCAGCTTCCCACGGTATCTGATACAGAATCACTGCAGGATTTGGCACAACTGGACAGCACGGGACAACAATCTTATTGATTTTGCGGAGGTCTTGTACGACCCTATACTTGCCACTCAGTTTCTTTATGTCAATTATGGGCGAATTACATGGACTGCTCATTATTTCTTGAAAAATACCTGTTTCAACCAGGCGCTTTATTTCTGCTGCAACTCCTGCTCTAATTTCTGGGCTCATTTTGTACTGTCGAGTATGTGGGTATACTGCACCTTCTTCAACTGTCACTTTTATTGGATCAACAATTGCCATTAATCCTACATCTTTTCCGGTAAAACTCCACACATTAGGATTTACAGCATGCTGTAATTCTCCTGGTAAATCTTCTATAGTTAACTTTTTATTCTCAGTTTCTTGTTTTGCTAACATAAGTTTATAAATTCCATCTTCATCTGGAGTTTGAATTTCAACACCACTTGGGGTGCAATAGATGGTGCAAATTATTTTGCACAACAAGTCTCTGCCTAACAGGTTTACTGGACTTGAATAACATAAAACAAATCTGTGCATTTCTTTAAAATTGCCTATTCTAACTTCCATTGGTTCTGTAACTGGGGTACTAATGTGTTTATTAGAAACGCCCACTACTTGGATCGCTTCTGCCGAGAGGGTTAGGTTTGGAACGTCTGCTGTTCTCACAGTAGACCGGGTAGCACCAGTGTCCAATAGAAAGGTGATATAATTTCCTTCAACCTTTCCTTCAATGTATGGACCTGACTGATCTACCAGCAAGGAGGCACCACGTATGCACTCCTCATCCTCCCCTCTCAGGCACCGTCAGTATGTTTCCTCACTAAAAAACATATCACTCAAAAGAAATTGTGATGTTGCTGTGTCTCTCCTTTCACTTCCCTCCCAATTTGTGATATCCACACTCTGGTGTGCTTTGCTCCTAAAATTTGGCATAGGTGCAAGGGGTAACTGGTTTTGTATTACCTGCTGCTGTTGTTTCCGTGGCATCTCATTCTGCGTCTGTGGATTCAAATCAGTAGTTTGCATGTTACTGTTTTGCACAGCCTTACACTCGTTCTTCCAGTGCCCCAATTTGCCACACCCGTGACAGGGAAACTTCTTTTTGGCTTCTTCTCTATTGAATTTTCCCCTTGGCTTACCCCCATTACCATCACCCTGAGTCTGGTTATTGTTTACTTGGCTCAATTGAAGCTCCTGTTGCTCTACTAATTTCACTTGTGCCCACATTACTTTTTCCTTTAATTCTTTTCATTTATTGTCGAGTTCATCTTCACAATTTTTTGCATATTTAAGGATTTCATTAATCGGCTTGGCCTGCCAGCAAATTTTATGATCTTTAATCCATTGAAAAATTTCTGTCCTTAATCCTGACACAAACCGATAGATGAAATGTGTCATGTCTTTCATATCAATATTATCTAAACCACTATACCGTTTTCAATACTTGTAACAGACGTTCATAATATGCATGCACAGATTCATCTTTATTCTGAGTGGTTCTATCTAACCCAGTGCAATCTGTCTCTTTTGCAGGCACCTTCCCTTTGATGTAGAGTATTACCTGGTTGTACTTTTTCATAACCTCATCAGAAGGTGCCCCTGTCTTCGGATCTCTAGGATACTCACCACAAGGCCAATCAATAGCAATTTTACATTCTGTCCACAAATCTACAGGAACAACAATGACAAATAATCCATCTAAATCTTTCGAAAGACATTTCGAAACCCTCACAAATCTCTCAACTTGTCTGTACCACTCCACAGGTTTCTCGCGAAGAAATGACAAAATATCCTGTCGGGACAATGGGACTTGTACATAACCTCCACCTGGTACCTCTCTCATGGGACATAACCTTTCCGCCTTTTCTGCTTCTTTTAACACATATTCGGATACAGTTTGTTTTGATCGGGCCTCTTCTTTTTTCTTTGCCCACCTAGTTTTCCATTTTTTCTATGTCACCCCATTTCTGCAATGACGCCATAAATTCCCTAATTTTTACTTTTCTAGCGGACACATTCATATTTTCCAAATCTTTGTCAGAAAATTCAGCTCGATATGGTTTCTGTAACACTTTAGATTTGCCAATGTCAATTCCCATATTAGCTGCCATATCCATTAACTTTTCATGAAACACTCTCGTATTTCTAGTAATACTTTTGCATATGAACAATAATTCATCTTCGCTGAATGTATTTAATCTGTCCAATCCCACATTTCTAGCCATATTTTCTTCTAATTCGACTCTTAATTTAAATATATCCAATCCTTTTGGCTGTGACTTTGGTTTCTCTATTTCTCGTGCCCATCTCTCTATTTCTTCTGGGGTTACTACTGTGGCATTTCTTGTACCTGAGGATGTCTCCATTTGTACTTCTTTAGAATATATAGGAGTAGTTTTCCTGACCGAGTCACTCACTGGTTCTCTTATTGGCAAATCCATCAGGGAAATCACTGACTCACATTCACTCGCTTGATCATCAACTATTAAAGGTTCTTTTCTTGGCTGAACTACAGGTGTAGCTAGAACGGGAGTTTTAGGACTAGCCTGCTTATCTCCGTACAAAGGAACAACTGGGCCAATAGTTACCGGAATTGTTAGGGCTTCAAGACTTGTGTTTAATTGGAACATTTTTGGAATCAACTCACTTCTTTGTTTATTTAATGCTTCTCTTTCACTGTCATGTAGTACTTTTTCTAATGAAGTCTCATGTACCACTTGCGGAATCAGAGGTGGTTTCAGGAACAGAGCATTTGGATTAACTGTGCTTGGCTCCTCATTATACGGTGGTGGATTTTTCATCAATAAATCCACCAAATAATCATCATCTGACTCACCACTAGTCAATAAATGTTTCATTTTCTCAGTCTTTTTACTTCCTGTAGGTTCTTCTAAAGTTATTACAGGATATAATCCTTCCACTAACATGGACTGTCTCCATTGTTTCATTCGCTAATCTCTTGTCTCTTTTGGAAATCGGGGATAAAACCTACTCCAATTCCTGTTACTCCTGGGTCTAGATCGCTCAAAAGCCTCAGTTTCCCATTCCTACTATGCCTCATACTGAGTTAATCTAGGTCTAGGATCTAATTCATTCATGCGTGTTCTCAAATTGTACAAAACTCTGCCATTAAACGTACCATTTTCTGGGAATGCTAAAACACCATCATCTCTTGTGTACTCCATTCAATTTTCTAACCACACACAAGTGTGATTGCCCCTTTCGACCATCATGTATGATGCGGGCATATTTGGTGGTGGAATAATAATCCCTTCTCTTGTTTTAATTGCTTTATCTTTCTTGAAATAATTCTTAATTCTTTTAATGAATGACATTTTTCTTTTCTCCCCGTACATGATATCAGGTCTTTCTCTTATAAACTGTTCTTGTGCAAACCCTAGATATCTCCTATCAGGTCTACCTCCTACAAGCGGACCTATGTGCCACATATAACACAAATCTTTAGGATAACTCTCAATTTGTTTACAAAATTACTTCCAATACCAGCACGTCTCTTATTTTCAGTGACCAATCAAAATTTAGAATTCAAATAAATTCAACCAATGGTTGTGTGGCTTTTCTCGTGAGACTAGTTCTCACGCTCCTGTACTCACCCCTCCTTTACAATTATTACCTCAGCTACACGCTTGCTGTCTCAACCAATACCAGCGTGGCTCTGAGTGACATCAGCTCAGCTCCGCAACTGACGCCCTCTTTTGCAAGGTAATACGAATACTTAATTTCTTTCACTTTTAATGCAGATTTCAGTATTCAACAACGTAAAAACATTTGCCACTGTACCTGAGTGACTAATTCAAAAGGAAAGTTAAATTTCACTCACTACGAGTAAATCCCATCCTCTTACTCTTCATATACTACGAGTAGATCCCTTCCGTCTACCCTTCACACAAGCATTAGAGAACCTGTTACTTCTTCAGACTCATCCCTTCTGGGAAATACTAAGGCCAAAGTTTCACCAGCGAACCCCTTTGCTATCAATCAAGCTCAGACAAACCTGCTACTCCTTCCATGTGACCCTTTCTAGGTGATATCACACAAAATGTTTTGCTAGCGAACTCTTTGCTATCTTTTATTCACACTTCATTCAGAAAAACCATAAATAGTGCTTTCGGTATTACCTAACCATGCACTTATTTTCCTACAGGTAAGTGACCTCCCTGCAGTGTGGCTTCCATTTACCACCCGCTATTCTGCCCCCGGGGATTCCAGACAAAACATATCACAGGTACGAACAATTTTGGTTAATACATAAATCAATACAATCAATAATACAATTTCAAATATGCAAAAATATTTTTCATTAACCAACTAACTACAACTAACTACCTATCCTAACTAAACCCTAACATACTGCTGCTACCAAAAGAAATAATGATATTGCGAGCAGGTCACCCGACTCAGTTTACCATACTCACCTGGGCCCATAAAACAACATAACTTATCGTTAGTTTAATCAGGTAACCTGTGCACTTACTCTCATCAGTGATTTATAAATTTGATTAGGACCTATACCATTGACTTACCAATCCTTGTCATCGGTACCTAAAGTCCTAAGGGATCAAAGGTGTTAGAATAATAGGTAGAATAAGAACATTTGCACTCATAAAATAACCACAACTCGGGAAATGTTTAAACTCTTTATCTAAATTTCTTAAAAGTCTTAATCCAAATATTAAAAATCAGAAAACTTTCAATCAGCAAAATAATGATTAGAATGAAAATATGCAGAGATTTTATAAAGTAAACTTTACGCATTTGACATTAGGGTGGGAAAAGAGAAGGAAATAATACAATGACATACCCACATTGAATATTTATCTAATATGGCGTGAAGAACTAACCCTGGCCACGGGTCAGTTTAAAGGACAGAACCCCGTAAGTGCAGGCACCATAAAGGCAAGCAGGTGCAGATCAGAGTCAGGACAGGTAAAGCCAATCTGGATCAGGACAGGACCACCACAAGCTAAGACCGGCACCCGCAGTTAAAGTTGCAATGCCTGCATTACTCCCTCTCTGCAGCTAACAGCCAGAACCCGGTAAGAGTTATCGATCTCTCCGACAAAGTGCTTCGCCAGCACTTCAGCTCTCAAACCCCAATAGTTGGTTTCGAACCTTCTGACAGAGGGCTCCGCCAGCACCTCTGCTCCCGATCACCTATTGAGTGCATTGGGTCAGTGACAGGTCAGCTATTCGGACAAGTCGGACAAATTAACTAGCTAAGCCTACCCTAGTTATACTATTTTCCAGGTCAGTGTACCACCATCCAATGTTGCAAGTGTCAGGATCCCCAATTTTGATTGGACAAGAAGAGAGGAGAGGTCATCACACCATACCAAAATGAAACTTTTAGTATGAATATTAATGTTTGTGTTCCCGCCCATCAATTTATTTTCCCATGGCCTTTTACTCCACCCGGCAGTGAATGTATCAATAATGATTACAATGTAGTTCATATTTTAGATCAGCTTCCTTCACAGGGGTCAGGAGTTGAAGTTCCCAGGTGCATCTTGGTCAAGACTGTCCCTGGCACTCATTCAATGCCATAACTCAATGGTTTTCAGACTCTGGTGCGCAGTTTCAAAGGTTTCAATATGGAGTGCAGTGGGTTTCAAAATGGAGTACCAGGTACATTTCAGGTTCAGAAGCGTGATTACTTGAAAGAATAGAAAAGAAGCAGTTTTAGAACAAGACTAAATGAATGCACGGTATACCACTTATCTGTACTCTATTCCCATTACTTTATATTTAACTATTGTGTTAGAGTTAAGCAGAACGAACAGCTTAGCAAAAGCAGCAGTGCAAGCTTCATGCATGCTGCAACACAGAGCAGCCATCTTAGTTCTAGTGAGCAGAAGCAAAAGATTCCCTCCAATAGCAGAGAGTACGCCATGTCACGTGATGGTGACAGACGCGTGCGCATTAAGAAATACTGCATAGCAGTGGCCATATTATAGCAAGCGGATTATCGTTAGTAAAGGACATATGCAAGCTTCACTTAGATGTCATGTAAAGCAATATTAATAGGACAAACATGTTGATTAGTACATTAACGTTATGTCGAGAGGACTGAATACAAGTAAGTCGCATTACATGCAAATCCTTGCTCCATCAGCTGCATCCCGGAAACCTGGTGTGACATTCCTAATTTGCAGAATTCTGCCCCACAGGGGACTTAAATCCTGGCAAGACCCAGAGGGCCGCTCTGCTTTTGCCAAACTAAAGATCAGTGGAAAAGTTCTCTGTTCTTCAATCCCATATATGCACTGATGGGACTGAAGTGCTCCTTCTTTCTTCCTCTCAGCAGAGTTCTTACTGAAATAGAAACCACAGATTTTTTTATAGGGAGTGGCTGGAATTTGGCTTGGGACACGGTCTTGGACCATATGGACCCTATCAACATGGTCCGTAATGTGGACCGGGCTCTCCTCAGAAATATCAGAGTGGACCATGGCATTCCAAATGTGTGGTGCCTTCTGATTCCAGCAGACAGGGAATGCACCTACTTCTCCTCAGTAGATGGCAAACAATCATGGTTGGACCCCTTCCTGGTGTTCCAGCCTCTACGCCCCCTTGTCTGCGAGACCTGCATCATGGAGGGCGCACTATCAGATCACTCCCCCATATGCCTGCTGGCTGGTCTGGGTCTCATGCAGCAGATCCAGACACCCTGGCACCCTAACTTATCCCGCTATAATCACCGAGAGGCCAAATAACTCAAATCCCACATCTGTATTTATCGCGAGAATAATATAGGCTCGGTCGACTCAGCTCTGACCCTGTGGGCGTCGTCGAATGGAACTATCATATGCTAGCTGATGAGAGAAGCTGCCCTGTGTAAAAAGCGGAGAGAGGAGTCGCAGAGGGTGCTGGAGGGGGACAAAGCCCACTTCAAGTGCATTTACACAGCCCTCCCCTCTTTCCCGCCAAAGCTGAATATGCACTCCAGAAATTGAAGTACAGGCATTAAAATCAGGGCGAGAAGGCAGACAGGCTCCTGGTCGTGCAGCTGAGGCAAAGGACATCAGTAATGGCCATCCTCGCCATTACAACTGACTCCAGGGACCTCGTCACCATACCTCTGGAAATCATAGATATGTTTGCCTCCTATCATAGGGTCCTCTTCTACCCTGAAATGGTCCTGGATGTGACCCAGGTCACCTCCTTCCTGGACACTGTCTAACTACCCTCCCTCTCACATGAGGGCAACAAACTGCTCCAGGATATGATTACTAAAGAGGAGATTGCGCACACAATCTCTAATCTACCCTATCATAAGGACCCTGGGGAGCATGGCTTCCTAGTTGAATTTGACAAGTGCACCAATACAGAAGTGGTGGACTTCCTTCACGAGGCCTTTACAGAGGCTGACCGGTCAGGGTCTTTGGGTCTCCTTGCCAACAAAGCCCTCATCTCGATCCGCCCCAAGCCAGAATGGACGCCCTCCTCTACTGTAGTTTCTGACCCCATCTCTCTCTTCAACACGGATGTCAAGATATTGGCCAGCATACTGGCAGCCCACTTCAAACAGTTTTTTCCCTCCCTCATCCATCACACTCAGATAGGGTACGTACCAGGCTGCTCATCACACAACCATATGCAAAACTGGCCCATGCAGTGTGGATGGTGGTGAACCTGCCGAGGTAGGCCATGGCTCTGTCGTTGGATTCCAAGAAGGCCTTCAACAAGATAGAATGGGAATACCTATTCATGGCGCTCCAGTAATTCGGTTTCGGCATGGATTTTATCTCCAGAGCTTGCTGGCTGTATGACTCCCCCTTGGTGCAGGTCAAATGTGGTGGCCTCCTCTGGATTCTTTTGTAGTCCATCAGGGTATGGGCCAGGGATGCCCACTCTCCCCTCTGCTGGTTCTCCTTGCCATGGAGCCCCTTGTGGCAGCTCTGCACCATTTGGACCAGATTGTGGGCATACCCAAGCCTGGGGGGCCCTTAAAGCTCTGCTTATACGAGAACATATTCTGTTCACCCTGTCAGCACTACTCTCTTGTACTTCCACTGTGCTGGAGACTATTGATGCCTTCACAGCCATATCTAGCTATATGGTAAGTTGGGGGAAGAGCGAGGCCCTCCTTGGGGTTACCACCTGTGCAGCCATTGCTGGGTATCCATTTCAATGGAAAGCTGCCCGTCAATGGAAAGCTGCCCGTTTGGAGCATATGGTGATGGATACGTTGGACCCACTTATAGAGCGAATGTGGCTTGATTTTGAAAAATTGTTCCATCTCAACTTATCTTTGTGGGGACGGGTGCAGACTTTGAAGATGGTGACCCTCCAGCAGTTCACCTATATGTTGGGTGTGCTCCATCTCCTAAAAATCCTCATGGTGCCCTGGCAGCTGGACAGGGACATCAAATCCTTCACCTCGGGACAATGAGCTCTGTCTGGGTTTTGGGAAACTCATCACCCGTAGGTCTACAGAAGGTCTAGGCATCCATTTGTGGAGCATTATTGAATGGCCTTCCACCTGGCGCAATTGGCGTATTTAAATACTCAGATTCAAGATCCCCCGTTGTTGGTCGCGATAGAGAACCCGCTTGTGGAAGGCCTGCTGGCCACCAACAAGAGGTACTCTCTCTCTATCTGGCCAATGCCTCCGTAGCTGAGCCTCTGAAGTCCATGTGCCAGGCAATGTACAAGACTTGGACACAGGCTCACAAGCTTTTCTCAGTGGATGCACACCTTCATGACTAAGTGCGCATTTGGCACAAACACGGTATCTGCTTTTCGTGGGGCCATGCTGAATTGTGGGCCCTGGCTTGCAGTAGGGATGCACACTTTGACTTATCTGCTCTCCTGGGGTGAGCTCAAATCCTTTGTGGCATTGCAAGAACTCAGCTTGCCTCTTACCCAACCATGGCACTTCATACAACTGCATCATTGCCTAACAAGTAGACTTGGCCCACAGCCCTGGTCTGTCCCTGCCTTCCCAGTCCTTGCCCACCTTAATACTTGGGGGCTAGTTGTCTATGAAAAGAACTTCCCATGGGAGCTTTAACTCCACCGAACTGACAGAGCTGCCTGCTCCCTTTCCACCAAGATGTCAAAAGGGAGTCTCTCCTGTTTTTGGCTCCAGAGATCTGGCCTTCATTTGTTCCTTTGAACTTGGACTTGCCTAGGCCAAGTACAATGTGAAAAGTTAATTAGTAGAGCTGGGTGGAACTCATGAAGTTTTCCTTAATGGAATTGCACCAAGTTACCAAAAACCGCCACAAGATTCCACAGAGTTCAGCGAGTGTAAGACTTCCTGTCTGTTGCGCTGTTCACACTGACTTTTAATACTAGGAGCTTGTCCTGCACTGTAATATCAGCACAAATGGTCACCATGCGGTGCATCATAGAGTCCTGCTTCTTTCTTCTCCCCGCAAAAAGAACAATTGATGGACAGAATGCAGAACAATGTCATACATTCACTCGAGTACAGAGATCTGAGCCTAAATCCAACGTTCTTTTGCTCACCATGCCATTCCATTTTGGACCCAGCCGTATGCAAATCAGTCTTGACCCTGCACCCAATGGGAACAGTACAGCCCGAACTGCCAGGCCAGGTCCTCCCTGGACTGGAAACAAGCATCCTAGGACCTCTTTTGGGCTTTCAGTCCTTATCAGCCACGATAGCTTGACACCAGTGGCACGGAGAGCACGGACCCACGTCACTCGGGTGACAAATGCAAAAAGTACAAATGATGGACAGAATGCAGAGCAATGTGAGCTGCAACTTTCTCAATGCGAGGAGAAGTAACCTGCCGCAACCTCCCCAATTGAAAAATCTCACTGGTAAGCGGTCTAATACTTTTTCTCGCTTGCACTCACTAACTCAACATGCAAGGAAAAGTCTGCCACGTGGCGATTGGCCAGGTTTTTGCCAAACACCGCCCTCCAAGTGGAGGGCAGAGTGGGTAGAACTCCGGGAGTTTACTGCCTACCCCTATTAATTAGCAGGTGCATATTTCCTCCCCATCGCTTGCTTGTCCAGGAATTTTGTCAAGCACTGTTAATGGCTCTACTGTGTGGGAGAGGTCTTTTATTCTCTGACTTGCCAGTAAAGTAATTTACTTGGCCCAGAATTGGGGGGGCCAAGGCTGGAAGCTGTTTATGATTGAGCCACAAAAATATAATTCTCAATGTGCCATAAGAAGTGTTGTCATGACGAAAGTGACTATGGCTGTACACTACAGATGCATGTTTACTCTATGATTGATACTTCACTGAATACTGTAAGCTTAGGTGGGAAGAAACTTTACTTTGATGCAAATTTTACCTCTAATGTGTAATTCATTTAAGCACCACAGACTTTCAGGAACAACCTCAGACCTACACTGTGAATACCTACTCACATTATATGGCTTACACTAGGTTAGTAACAGTCTTTAATGAGTCCCTTTTGTGACAGCCTGCCTGTTGGAAATTGCCTTTTTTGCAGGGTTATACCCAAACCATTTGCTTCTTCCTCCTATTTTTTTCCTGACCTGCTGTTGTTGCTTTTAGGACTCTGGGCTCATTATCACTGCTATTCAGTGCTAAAGTGCATATGCTCTATGTGAAATCTGTATTATGGATTGGTGTTTCCATGATTGGCATATTTCATTTACTGGTAAGCCCCTAGTAAAGTGCACTGAGTGTGCCAGGGCCTGTAAATCAAATTCTACCAGTGGGCCTGCAGCACTGATTGTGCCATCCACACGAGTAGCCCTAAAATTGTAACTCTGGCTTGGCATTGCAGAGCCTGTGTGCAGTCTGGTACTGCCATGCAACTTGACAAGTATACCCACATGCCAGGCCCTAACCTAACCTTCCCTTTCCTTACATAAGTCACCCCTAATGTAGGCCCAAGGTACGCCTGTGGGCTGGGTGCAGTGTATGTGAAAGGTAGGACATGCACTAATGTGTGTGGCTTGTCAAGATAGTGGATTACTGCCAATTTCGTTTTTCACTATTGCAAGGCTGCCTGTTCCCGTAGGATAGAATAGGGAGTTTCTTTACAACATCTTATAACCATAACTACCCCTAGGAACAAGCTAGACAAATAAAGTTTAGTATGCCTGGACTCTGAATGTTAAATTGCATCTTTCAGTGAAGATGATTTTTACATTCTGTTTTTGAACAATACCACTTTTAGAAAGTAGGTGTTTTCTTGCTTAGCCATCCTGTGTGCCTCTGCTGGGGTTGTGGATGGACTGTCTGGCTTTGGGATGACATGGGCTTGGGAGGAGCAGTGGCTCCAGAGAGTCGGGTCAGGGTTTGACTGAATAGACCTGGGCTGCATTTAGAGTAGTGGGAAAAGATTTCCTTGCACCTGAATGGACCTGGTCTGCCTTGCACAATGCTGTCTCCAACCCCTGCCAGAAAGCTGGGCCAGATTGGACAGAACTTGTTTGGACTAAGCACAGACACTGTCTGCCTGAAAGAACAACGGATTTTGGGCTCTAAAATTTGGGGCTCAAACCCCTAAAACTTTAGAACTCTTTTGGAGCCTAGAAGACTACCAAGAAGAAGAGCTGGAGAAGATGTGAGGAGAGACTACCACTTTGATGTGTGCTCTGCTGTGTTGGCCTGTAGTAGCTGTTTCTGTCTTGGGCAGTAGAAGGACTGGAGTGAACTTTCTGCAACTTCATGTTTGTGATTTTCTCCAAGGGCTTGAGGCAGAGCTTTCCCCCTGCTCAGTAAGTCTCAGGACTTCAAGTTTTTCTGCTCGCAGCACTGGGGACTGTGTGTTTTGTGCTGCAACTGAAGAAAAAGCAACCTGATGCCGTCTACGATGCCGCTGCTGACTCTGTGTCCTGAAGGCACCACAGAGGGCACTGTGGCAATGCCCCACTGCCACCCTGGTCTCACCGACGACGCCACAGTACGCCAACATCGAGCCGCTGCTTGGAACGTCACCTGTGGGCACTGCACTCCACACCGCCTCACTTCACGTCGTCGCCCTGGTATCCCCGATGATGAGGCTCCATGCCGACATCGACGCTGCTGCTTGCACCGTGGTTTGAGGGCACTCCTCATAAGTTATTTGATGTACCAACCTTATCCCTCACCGTAGCCTTGGCCTACTGACGCCGGCACCATAGACTCCAGTTTGTCAACCGAAGACATCGCTTCAGCAACGACGACGCTGCTTGCATCGTGACCTGCCAGCACCGTGACGAGCACCGCATCACTACGCACCACAGCCCTGGTCTCATCGACACCACTGGACAACCGTCACTGACCTGCTGCATGCACCGTGACCTGAGGGCACCGCACACCACACCGCTGCACTTTGCACCGCAACACCTTCCGCTTGCCAGCGTTCCCGACTTCAACAACGAGGAGTTCGATCTGGAACCCGTGTCATTTCAAGAGCACGACGACTCCTGCACCGACCTCCAGAACCGATGCCTGTGGCCCCCATGCTTTTGGAGCTCAGCGAGAGGTCGCCAATGCCCTGCATTTTTAAAGGTACTGTTTTGCGGTTCTTCCCGACACCGTAGCTGGCCTACGATGCTGCAGTCAGCCAGAACTGTTTGGGTTTGTTGCTATCGGCTTGTTCTTCCCTTCATCCATCCATTTTCTCACTTTCTTTCAAACTCTTTTTCCATTTATATTTTCCTGCCCTCTTTGTCTATGTATACTTACTGCATATACAGAATGGTATATCCAGTGTACTGATGTATATAGTTTTAGAATAGGTAAATGTTGGGGGGCGTGGCTTAGGAGCCTTTGGAGATGGCCGCGGTTCTTGGGAGCTCCGCCGCGATGTGAGGATTTGGTTCGGCCCCAGGACTTATTTCTTTTGTCCGGACCTCAATTTGTTCCGTTTTGCACGTCGGAACCACACCTGCCTCTAATGCGTCGAAAAATGGCACTCATGGTGAGCCTTTTGACTGATTTTTCTTTCTCCGTTTTGTTGCTGCTCCTCAGCGTAATTCTGTGGCCGCCATTTTGTTTTCAGCGTTCCGCTGACCTCCGTTTTCTTTCTGCGACATGGATTTTTCTCTCAGAAATTCCTCCCTTTTTGGAAATATTTTCTTTTTTCTCCATTGCTCATGAGGTGTGACTATCCTAATCTTGCTGAGCTCTCAATTTCGTTGATATTATTCTCTACTCTCCCGCTTTCCGTCTCTCCTTTATCACTGCATTCTCGAGACTCCTCACACTCTCCTCATGGCGTCATCTCGACATAATCGTACCAACTCCTCTAAGCAAACTGGTTTGGATGACTACAATCTTTTCAGCGTTTTACAAGAGTCTATCGATGGAGATGTCGCTGATCCCAATGCTTCTAAATTGACTCCATTAACTTCCAACTCTCGCTCCAGCTCCAAACCAACTACTAAGGTGCCCTTATCATCGGCGGCTCCTTCTGGCAAGCGAGTGAAAACAAATCCACCATCTCCGACTAGCTCGTCTTCCACAATTTCTATGGAGCTTATTCTGGAGGAGATTCGGGCTCTTAAGCCTCACATGGAAGAAACTAATACTCGTTTACAAAATCTGGAGTCTTCATGGTCGCTCACTGAACAAAAGATTGGAGAGTTGGAGAATCGTGTGGACTTAGTTCAAGGTATCACCGATCAAGTCCCCCTCATGTCTAAGGAAATCCCCTATCTTAAACAGCAAGTTGAGCAATTGGAGAATCGTAATAGACGCAATAATTTACGTATTTATGGACTGGCGGAAAATCTTGAAGGCTCAAATCCAATCTCCTTTTTTCAGTCCTTCCTACCACCTCTCTTGGGTCTCCCTGACACTCCGCCATTGAACATTCAACGTGCTCACCGTCTTGGTCCACCTACTCACTCTGCTTCTGTTTCTTCAAAACCAAGAGGTGTTATTCTTTACTTTTTGGAATATACCGAACTGCTCAAAGTCCTTCATGCAGCTAAACAGCGTGGTAAACTTACTTGGAATGGCTCTAACCTCTTTTTTGCCCAGGACTATGCCAAGGCAACGGCGGATCGTCGGAAGAAATTCTTGGAAATGAGGCCTGCTCTACGCAGTCTTAATGCCCGCTATGGTCTTTTTCACCCTTGCCTTTTCCGTGTGACTTACAATAATAAGACCACCACGTATGAAGACCCTGCATTACTTCAGCGTTTCCTGGACAATTGCAGTAGCAGTTCCATGGAAGTTCCTCTGCCCTGATGGACTATTGCTTTTTCCTTCATGTCTTGTTCATGTATTATTCATGTTTTTTGACTCTCGTTTCTATTTTGTATCGTTTACCTCATTTGCTGTCTTCGCTTGTTATATTATGTATATTTTGTTGCAGTTTCTAATGCTTTTTTCCTCATTCCCCCTGTAGGTAGCGGTTTTGTGGTCCTTCAACGTTTTGTACCCTCTTTGTTCCTTCCTGAGGGTTGTTCCTCTCCTCATGGTCCCGTACTGGAGTTTCCTGTTCGGCGTTCCATTTCCTCATGTGGCTTCACCACCCCTGTTCTCTTCGTTTTCTTGTGGTATGTTTTTCGTTACTTTACTTTTCCTCGAGTACTTTCCTCTTTTTGTCCCCCTCAGCTATGTTCTCTTCTTTTCCCTCCTCTCATTTTTTGTTCTTTTCATTTCTTTTCTTTCCTCTTCATTTTCCTGCCTTTTTTCCTCGTTGCGCTTCATTTATTCATTCCACTACTTCTTTCCTCTTTTCTTCTCTTTGTGTCATCTTTCCTTTTCTTATTTTTCTTTCTTCATTTACTCAGAATTGTTTGTATTGCGTCTATTATTCTTGTTCATATTCTTATTGTTCCTATTGCATTGTTAATATGCCTTTTGCTATTTTCTAATAACAAAACACTTAAATGACGATAAACGTAGTTTCATGGAATGTTAGATGTTTGGGGTCTCCTATTAAGAGACAACGTGTTCTTTCGCATTTAGCTCATTTAAAAGCAGATATTGTTTTACTTCAAGAAATTAATATTAAGGATGTTGAAATTTCTAAGTTACGTCGAAATTGGGTGGGCCATGTTTTTGCCTCCCCTGGTTCTGGTAAGCGTAATGGGGTTGCAGTTCTGTGTCATAAACGTCTTTCTATTGAACTCATTAATTAAACTGTAGATACTGAGGGACGTTGGGTAATTGTATCATTATTGGTTAATAAGATCCCCCTCACTATTTTCAATATCTATGCTCCCACTGTGCACGACAAGTTATTTTGGCCTCAAATTCTTTCCTCCTCCATGCAGCTTTCAGATGATTATCTTATCCTAGGTGGGGATTGCAATATGATTATGGATCCTTTTCTAGACAGAAAATCTACTTCCCGCTTTCCCCCTTCCCAAGCCCATTCTCAATTTAAAGATACCATATCTCAACGCTCCCTTGTAGACTCCTGGAGACTTTGCCACCCTACCTCACAAGAATATACCTTTTTCTCTCCTGTACATTCTTCCCAATCCCGAATTGATTATCTCTTTATTTCCAAACCTTTGACGCAACACATCACTCACTCAGACATTGGCTCCATTCTCATTTCTGATCATGCTTCTGTTTCCTTAGGTCTTGATTTACTCCCCTCTATTAAAGGTACTCGTCGATGGAGATTCAATAATTTCCTTCTTCTTGATCCACAATTCACGTCTGCCTTCCTTGATTTTGCTCCCCGCTTTTTTACAGAAAATGAATCTCCTCATACCTCCCCTCAATTACTCTGGGACACTTTCAAAGCGGCTTCTAGAGATTTCATTATTTCATATGTTGCTAAAAACCGCCGTCTTGCACGGCAATCCTTAACCACTTTAACATCTCAAATCAAACAACTGGAACATTCCTATTTCTCTACTAAATCTCCCTCTGTTCTTAATCAACTTATCAATGCTAAACTCTCCTTTAATAAATTATCCACTGATTCTGCTAACTTGATCTTACTTAAATCTAGTGCTAAATTTTACTCCTCTCAAAATAAAGCTGGAAATGTTCTTGCTAATTATCTTAAAGTTAAAAAAGAACGGACAAAAATTGAGTCGATCGTCTCTTCTTCTAATGTTACTCTTCATAAAGACAAAGAGATTTTGGAAGAATTCACTCACTTTTATCAAACTCTCTATACTCCAGAATCCCCTCCTTCCCCCTCGAGCATTGATACATAACTTTCCACCATTACTCCCACTCAAGTAGAGGACGTTGACTTCTCATCTCTTGATAGAGACATTCTCCCTGCAGACATTTTAAAAGCCATTCATGTCCTTAAGACCGGTAAGGCCCCAGGTCCTGATGGTTTCTCCATTGAATTCTATTCCCATTTCTCCTCTTTTCTCGTTCCTAAACTTCACCAATTATTTTCTTTTTTTATTACTTCTCAGAAATCGGAAGGTTCATTTCAGGAAGCCCTCATTTGTCTTCTCCCCAAAGATAACAAGGATCATACTCTATGTAAAAACTATAGACCAATATCTTTATTTAACTTAGACTATAAAATATTTGCAAAAATTCTTGCATTACGATTGGATAAAATTCTTCCTCAACTTATCGGCAAAGAGCAATCTGGTTTCATCAAAGGTCGACATCTTTCGGATAATACTCGCCTTTTCTTTAATGTTCTCAGCAAATCTTCAAATTTTCCCCACTCTCTGGCTGCTATCGCTTTAGATGCTGAGAAAGCTTTTGATAGGGTCAATTGGTCTTTTATGTTGTCTACTTTATCTTGGTTTGGTTTTGGCTCTAAATTCATTTCTTATATTTCTTTGTTATATTCTTTTCCCAGGTCTTTTATTTTCGCTAATGGTTTAGTCTCTTCTTCCTTCCCCCTTTTTAGATGTGTGCGTCAAGGTTGTCCTCTTTCTCCTCTTCTGTTTATTTTGGCTTTGGAACCATTTTTATCTCAGATTAGATTAAACTCTGATATTTCTGGTATTCCTTATGGGGATAATCAACTGAAGCTTTCTGTTTATGCGGACGATATTCTTTTATTTCTTTCCCATCCTCTTACTTCTGTTCCAGCTTTCTTGTCTGAGGTCTCTTCTTATGCTAGTGTTTCCGGTTATAAGCTTAATGTTGACAAATGCGAAATCCTTCTCCTTAATACATTTTGTTTTCATGTTGATTTTTTATCTTCTTCTTTTCACTGGAGTCCTTCTAAAATGAAATATCTGGGCCTTTGGTTCACTCCTTCGATTAAAGACACGGTTGCATTAAACATTAAAAATCTTCTTACATCCATAAATGATTCTACCACTAGGTGGCATCCTTTGTTCTTATCTTGGTGGGGTAGATTAGATTCTATTAAAATGATGCTGGTTCCAATAATTTTGTTTTATCTCTCTAATCTTCCTGTCAATATTCCAAAATCTTGTTTTAAATCCATTTATTCTATCCTATCCAAATTCCTGTGGCAACACAAAAAGGCGAGGATGTCTTTTGCAAGACTTAAACGTCCTAAATCCTTAGGTGGTGTTAATTTTCCAGATTTTTCTTCTTATCATTCCTCTTTTTTTCTTTCACACTCTTCTCCTTTGCTATTAGAACCAAGCGAAGATGCTTCTTCCTTCCCATTGTGGTGTACACTTGAATCGTCCTTTTTTCAGCATTTTTCCTTTAAAGAATTTATTTCTCTAACACACATCCCCTCTAGGTTGTCTTTTCCTATTCTTAAACTCTCCAGGAACATTTTTCTTCCTCTTTTCCTTAACTGTCTTGATGAGAGAACCCGTTTTTTGCATTTTTACATTTGGTACAATCCTCTTATCAAGCTTAAAAATAAAACTCTTTTCTGGAAGGATTGGTATTCTCTTGGTCTTTTCTGGGTTCATCAAATTTTTCAAGATGGTCTTTGTCTTCCCTTTTCGTCTATCCAATCTCGCTTTTCTCTCCCTTCTTCTTTCATTTCCAAATATATTTCATTATGTGCGGTCGTTCAAGCTTCATATGACTCTTTTGCCTCTTCTTCTGCTCCTCCTACCTCTTCCTCGCTTACTATTCCTTTTCTTTTATCCTCTCCTGCTGCTTCTCTCATTTACAAACATTTCCAAGATATTCCTCTTACTCGTGACAAGTCTAAAGTAGAACAAGATTGGGAATCTGATCTTGGTACTTCTTTCACTATTCCAGTATGGCAAAACATTTGGAATAAACTAAGGAAATCGTCTAGAGCCGCTAATACTACCCAGACTTTATTTTTTATTTATAATCGGCTTTTGGTTACTCCCTCTAAATTACACGCTACCACCCCTTCTATTCCTTCTACCTGTTGGTCCTGTTCTGCTGCTTGTGCAGAGCTTAAACATATGCTTTTCACACGCCCTCTCATTCAAGTTTTTTGGACCAAAGTATGGCAACAAATCAATTCCATTTTCTCTACACACTTTCCATTCTCACTCACCCATATTTTTCTAGGTAGTGTTTCTGATATTTGGTCTTCCCCAACCTCCTTTTCCAATATTTCCATTATCGACCTTCTCCTAGCAGTTGCTTTTCAACAAATTACTAAATCTTGGAAAAATGCCTCAAATGTCTCCTTTCAAGCATGGTGGTATGGTGTTTGTTACAACCATAGACTAGACAGAGCGTATGTATACCCTATTCAACTTGCTATCAAACGTGATTTATTATGGTTACCAGTTACTACTTTTTTTGATATATCTGCTCCATCACGTTCTTTGCATACCCCTACCCATGAAGAAGTTCCTAAACCCCCTTGATTTGCTTATGATACCTTCTCCCTGATATGAACAGATTGCTTTTTTCTTATTTGCACTACTTTTAAGTAACAGTTTTCCATATTTCCTGTTTTTGATATTTTCTGCTTCTGCTACTCTTCATTGATACCTTTTTCTTTATCTTTTTCCTTTTTCCTTTCTTACATCTTTTTCTCCTCTTTTCTTTCTTTTTCTCTTTCTCTTTTTTCTTTCTTTCTCTCCTTTCCTCTTCTTCTTTTCTATAGGTTATTTTTTGCTTCTCTATTGCATTGATTGCTTGTATTTCATATTGCTGTTTTTGTATCCTTATTTCATGCAATCTCTCCTTAATAATTCAATTTCAAAACTTTATTCGGAAACATGTAAATCATGTCCATAAAAGTACATACAACAATACAAATAAAAGAAAAAACACTTAGTCAATCGCAATCAGCTACAAATACGGTGAGATACATATAACAAGCAAATAACACACTTAAAAATTTCCCAATAAATAAGATAGAATAAGAATATTGATAAATATATTTAAAAAATCATGATTTTCCTATAGCTGATGGCCCTGAGTAAAAAACTAGCCGTATAAAAACAGATGTCAGGGTGATGCAAGTTAAAAAGTAATTTCATTGCCGCTTTAACAGTTCTTGCTCCAAATTTAATAAGTAGAGGTTTTAAAAAGAATTTGCGACATTCGCTATACAGGTTGCATGTAAACAAAAAGTGCTCTGTGCTTTGTTCTGAAATATTGTCGCACCGACATGGACCGGTAGGGCGCTTCTTAATCTCAGGGAATGCAACCAATAGGTGGACCGTACCCATCCTCATCCTGGTGAGAACAAACCGATGTTGCCCTTTGGTCACCTGGGCGAGGTAAGGGTGTAGGCCCACAGATTCATTCAAATGGTTATAACGTATACAAGTAGAAAGTTTAAGATCATCCGTAGCTCGTCTTTCTGCACAATGATTTAAAAAAGTTAATTTCAGACTCTCCTTGGAGAGATCCGAGGCAGAACAGTGATCTAATGTAACGTTAAGCCCAAATACACTAGAGAAAGAATCAATTGTGTACTTAATCCATGGGATTTTAAGGAAATAGTCTAGACGTAAACAATCCTCGATAATGGCCCTGTTAAATGAGGTTTCGTCTTTTATCCAGACTGAACGCCACAACATCAAAGGCCTCAACAATAATAGATCATTTATATGATGTAGTCCTAGTTCTTTATGGACCAAACTATTAGCAGTAGAAGTCGGGAGACACAACAATTTTTTCAGAAACATATTCTCTTCAACCTGGAGGGATTCAACCCTGGATACCCCCCATACCCCTGCTCCGTAGAGGGCAGCCGAGAGACACCTGGCTTCAAAAATCTTGAGCATTTCTTTAGGCCTTCTACCACCTAACTTACTTGCAAATGCAAATATTCCATTGGCGCTCCTGATCATTTTGTCGCGCACCACCTTGTGCTCGACATCCCAGCGACCATTTTTGGAAAAATTAACTCCCAGGTAGCAGAAGTTTTCCACGGACTGCACCACTTGGCCGTCAATGAGATACCTATAGGGCTTTTTAATTTTTACCTTACTAACTCCGCACTCCATCACAAATGTCTTGCTTTTATTAATGACCAACTTTCTTTTCTCAATAAAGGCCACAAATTTATCAATCAAAAGCTGTAGACCCCGAGGAGTCCTAGAGAGCAGCACAGCGTCGTCCGCATAGAGTAACACGGGGATGGTACTTGTGTTTACTCTAGGTGCGTCGGCTGGCGCCCTCTGTAAGACCGAGTCTATTTCGTTAATGAACAGAGTGAAGAGCAAGGGTGCCAATACACACCCTTGTCTGATACCTCTCCTGACCTTGAATTTGTCTGTGCATTCGCCCGAAGGCCCATACCGGACACACGAGCTAAGCCTCTCATATAAACGGGCCAGAAAATATATGATTTCCCTGGGTGCTCCCATTTCTAACAAGGTGGTCCATAATATGGCGTGATCCACTAGGTCAAAAGCACTGCTCAAATCAGCGAAACAGAGGTAAAGTGAACCCTTTTTCGCACGGGTATATTTCCCAATCAATAGCTCCAGATTTAAGCATTGTTCAATGCAACCCCTCCCTTTCCTAAACCCATATTGGCAGTCTGTCATTATTTTATTAGTCTCTGCCCATTCTTCCAATCGAACGAGGAGTACACGACTCATAATCTTAACCGACGAATCCAACAACGAGATTGGCCGGTAGTTTTTGGCGTTTCCTCGGTCCCCTTTTTTATGAATGGGGACTATTATGGATTCGGACCAGGTACACGGAATAGTATAGCGAACAGCGGCGTTAAAAACTTTGGCTAGTACTGGCCCCCAAGTCTCGGGCGCAAATTTATATACATCAACTGGGACACCGTCGGGTCCCTGGGCCTTACCGCCCTTGCTAGCCCTGATACTACTTAGGACCTCCTGTAAGGTGATATCTAAATTAAGTACTGGCCAAGAGCAACTTTCCGGCAACGTTACCATGTCAGGATTAAAAATGGCAGAAAAATGCTGTACCCATGATTCCTTACCCACGTTTGAGGTTAACGTGGGAAGTTTATCATCTCTTAAAAAAGGGCTATTTACTGCTGCCCAAAAAAGCGTACAGTTATTCGATACAGCCGCCAGATCAAATCGCTCCCAAGCTTCCTCACGTAATTCGGCTTTCCTTTGCCTAAGAGCTAAATTATAATCAGATCTAAGCTTAACTACAACTGTTTTATCTCTAGGTTTTGTGGATAATGCTTTTTTTAATGTTTTCAATGCCACAGTGCATGCATTATCAAACCATCCCCTGGCCTTGGAGTTAAAATTTCCAGCAGACCTAGTAAACTTACTGCTAATAAAAACATTGATTTTTGTAAAATGGAAAATACAGGCCATCATATTTGAATTCTCATCAGTAATAGAAATAATATCATTTAAACAACAGGAGATAATGCAATTTGAAGTTACTTCAGCCTTATCCCCTGCCCACCTTATTCTAAATCCATTTGGCCTATGTACTTCAATGTTTGAAATAGCACTACTATCTGGGATTATACAAGCTTTCCAAAACCTAGTTTCAATAACAAGACAGTTGTGGTCACTGACCATATGATCTACAACCTTGACATCGGAACTAAAATCAGCTAATTCGGAAGACATGCAAATAAAATCAATCACAGTGTTCGCCCCTCGCCCTACAAAGGTTGGCAAACTAACGCCCTTCCCATCCTGTTCAATCTCTAAAATCTCTAAATCATAGGCGAATAGGAAAGAGTTCAAAGTTTCACCATATGTATTATGTTTGAAGTGCATAACTGGCTCTCCAACACGATTCAAGTTACCACACAACCTTTGATTAGAGAGAGGGCAAACAGAAGTATTAAAATCACCGACATATATGTATTCAAAAACCGTATTGGAGGTTTTCATCAGTTGTTTGATTGCGACATCAAGTTCTACAATAACCGTATATCTACTGGCATCAAAAACGTTATTGTACATATTAATCAACAAAATGTTTTTACCTGCCTCATCCGCTAACCATAGTAATTGAGAATTATTGCCCACTGTAATATATTCCTTCACCCTGATTCGCATTTTCACAGAAATCAGAGTTAGCAAACCTCCTTTGGCCCTCCCTGAAGTAGTTGCCACTGCTGGTAGCTCATAGGCTACAAAACCGTCAAGCCCCTGGAAATTTGTACACCAGGTCTCTTGCAAGCATAAGATATCAAATGTTCTAATTAGTTCTAACCACCCTGGTACATTTAATTTGGAAACCAGTCCTGCTATATTCCAACTAGCAATAAAGCAAGTTGTCGATGATGCCCCCACTAGGATATTGCGGGATATACCCACAGGCTTAGGCAGTATACTACCAATTGTAATTGGAGGCTGATGTAAATCTACTCCTGCAACCACTGCGACAGACTCATGTCTGACCTCTTGTCAATCGCAGTTGTTAAGACCAGACAGGGCATCAAATCTATTATGCAATAGCAGACTAGGTACTAAGGGGGATGCCCAGCGATTATGCAGATTCAGATTATTAATCAAATTGTTATCCCATCCCAATGCTGGCGTTTTCGGTAGGGTTACATTTTGCTGTTCCCCGTGGAAAAATTTTAATGTTAGGGGAACCACCGTACCTCTTCTACGCTGAGGTGGAAAAATATGTGTTAAAACATTGGGAAGTATATTGGGATGAGCAAATGTTATTGCCACGCAGTCCCCTTTAAATCTTTTAGGGCGGTTCCCTATCCAGGGAATACGTTTAACTGTTTTGATATCATGCGCTAGTTGCTGTAAACCACCAGGCGCTAACCTCATATTACCAGAGAGCCAGTGAAGGGCCTTACTACTCAGAGAGCTGGCTGACTCGGTGATGCCGTCATCCAACTGGGGTACATTAGCTAACACTAATACAACTGGTGAAGCTTCCTCAATAAATTGGAGAGGGTCTATACCGTGGGCTTGTGCTTGTGGAATATTAACTGACAACGGGCACCCTTCTACTGTTGTAATATTATGATTAGCTTTGGGTGCCAACGTATGGGCTTGATCAGTCAACACGCCAGATATGCCTTCTACGGCATGATCAACACCCTCTATAGTGTTTTTTGCAGATAATAAAGTATTAAGACTACCTATTTCCTCCGTCAGCTTAGTTTGCAGACCTCCAAGCCTTTTAACTTCCGCCTGAAGCTTATCTATTTTTGAGATCAGAGGTTTTACAATTTCGATAAGTTTGCCCTCTACAACCTCAAGCAGTTTAGCAAACAATTCATCCTCTCCATTATTTCTTATAGTCCCGTCCCCTACTGCCTTTGGGGGAACTCTCGCGGAACCTGGAGATAATGTTCTTTTCCTTTTCGCTCTTTGTCTTTGACCACCCTGTTTCCGTTGGTTCTTCACACAGGCACGCACAGGTCGAGGTGTGTGCTCAATTAGAGGTGAATCGTCCTCTACAGGACCAGTAACAGTGTCTGGGTCAGAATCAATAACGCTATCAAAGTCTACATTCAAAATAACAGGAGATACTAACGTGATCAGTGGCTGACTGTCAGACTCAATCATAGGTGAATCATTAGTTGATACCCTTGTGTCCACCATCACAAAAGGACTATCCTCAGCTGACATAGGCAAGGTAGGGCTTAATCTGCGCAAATCTGGTGACTGGCTTAGCCCTAGTGATTCTCTCCTTTGTTCGTTTATTTTCTTTACAGTTTGCACAACATAATTATCCATGGTATTAGCGGGAACAACAGCAGGTTTCTTTTTGGTTGCCATATATGTAACACGGTATACAACTGGGGGACTGTGTCTTACTTGTGGATATGTCTCTGTTGAAACAGGGGGTCGGGCCCTGCCCCTGCCTCTTCCTGCCGATGAGGGCCGTAGAGGGCCCGCCCTTTGCCCGGGCTTCGCCCCGGGCGTCCCGCTCGCGTCCCGCGAAGCGGGTAGCTGCGGCGCTTATGAGCGCCTCCTGGCGCCTTCGCGTCGTCAGAAACGCGCGCCGCCGCGTAGGCTGCCGGGAGTTGTGGTCCCGGAGCGGCGGCGCGTGGAGTCAGCTGGTTTTTGACTCTTGGCGGTGGCGGCGTGCTGCAGGACTTCCTCGCTGCCTCAAATGACTCCTGGCGGTGGCGGCAACCTTCAGGTAAGTCTTTCCTTGTCTCCCCCCGCTCCGCCGATAGCTGCGGCGCTTATGAGCGCCTCCTGGCGCCTTCGCGTCGTCAGAAACGCGCGCCGCCGCGTAGGCTGCCGGGAGTTGTGGTCCCGGAGCGGCGGCGCGTGGAGTCAGCTGGTTTTTGACTCTTGGCGGTGGCGGCGTGCTGCAGGACTTCCTCGCTGCCTCAAATGACTCCTGGCGGTGGCGGCAACCTTCAGGTAAGTCTTTCCTTGTCTCCCCCCGCTCCGCCGATAGCTGCGGCGCTTATGAGCGCCTCCTGGCGCCTTCGCGTCGTCAGAAACGCGCGCCGCCGCGTAGGCTGCCGGGAGTTGTGGTCCCGGAGCGGCGGCGCGTGGAGTCAGCTGGTTTTTGACTCTTGGCGGTGGCGGCGTGCTGCAGGACTTCCTCGCTGCCTCAAATGACTCCTGGCGGTGGCGGCAACCTTCAGGTAAGTCTTTCCTTGTCTCCCCCCGCTCCGCCGATAGCTGCGGCGCTTATGAGCGCCTCCTGGCGCCTTCGCGTCGTCAGAAACGCGCGCCGCCGCGTAGGCTGCCGGGAGTTGTGGTCCCGGAGCGGCGGCGCGTGGAGTCAGCTGGTTTTTGACTCTTGGCGGTGGCGGCGTGCTGCAGGACTTCCTCGCTGCCTCAAATGACTCCTGGCGGTGGCGGCAACCTTCAGGTAAGTCTTTCCTTGTCTCTCTCCTTAATAAAGTTTCTTTGAAAACTTAAAAGAATAGGTAAGTGTTTTAAATATGATGGTAGTACTGCTGTCATGTCTTGTGGATGTAGTTTGGTTAGTCATTATGATATATGTTACGTATATAGCAGTCCTGTCTTACAATTATATATGTCTGTACCTCTTATTGTGATAAATGTAAGTTGGTATTTGTATTATGTTTATGTGCTCATATATTTATGTGTGTACATGTTTGTTAAATTTATAGCCCTGAAGAGGTCCATTATTGGACGAACCGCTTTGGTTGTGTTGTGTTCTTTTACAAAAAGAATATTATGAATAAAAGAAGAAACTCTAAGAAAAACACTATGGACATGGACCGGGGATTTCTTTTCTTATTGTCAAGTAGTGCACCTTTGCATTTTGTTTGAAATTATTATAATCCTGTATTGGATTGCACTGTGGCAGTGAGTACATAAACAGTGTGCACACATGTTGCAAGGGAAATTCCCATTCAATATATAATAACTAGGGATAGTGGGTCAGGTGCTTGGGCTTTACAGGGTATACTGTCAATTGTTTCTTTTTTTGCCGACTCCAGGTATGCTCATCTACTGCCAAGACATTGATGACCCTCACTGTACATGAAGCCGTTCTGCAGCCTGAGGGTGAAGAAAAGCTTCAAACAGTAACTTTGAGAACATTTGTTTATTTTGGTATGTTTTAAACCTCAATGGGAAGCACTCTGAAATCCTTGGTGAAGGAGAATACATTTTTTATATATTTGAGTGGAATCTGTAGTGACTGTGATGAGTGTGTTCTTTCTTGGCTTCTAGTGCAGAGAGCAGAGCACATGGTTCTCCCTTTAAATGACTATGAGTATGCAAATGTGCAAAATCACTTTTAAACTCCGCCAATTTGGCTCCACCCCATCCACCCTAGTTTATGCAATGGTCTTTATGCCTTTTGCCAGGATGATCACAATCACAAACCTCCTGTGATTCTGAGCAAATCACTTAATCTCCCCGTGCCTAAAATGAATGTGTGTCCGTCCTCATGTAACGTAACTGGTGCTATGTAAAGCGCTCTGATACCTGATTTGGTTCGGGTCTAGTTCGCGGTATATAAAAGTCTGCAAAAAAAAAAATTATGAACAGCTTACCAAAAGGCCCCCACTGCCTTTTCAGCAGATTTAGTGAAGCGTTATTGATTCTGAAGAATATGAGGACATGCTTCATTTAGTTAAGAGGAAGTACACTTGTTTGGTTGAGATTTATCTCTGGTAGTCTTGTCATATTCTCTATATGACGTTTTATATCATCACAGACTTCTGGATGAAGATACATGTGGAACAATCACAATTCCAAAATGCAGACAAGATCACTGGAGACATGCCTGTTCTGGCTCAGTTCCTCACATAGCAACTGACACATCCAAAGTGGTACTCAGACACCCCCTCACACACTCATTGAGCCACTCTCACATACATGCATAGACTCACACAGCCCCTCACACACCCACTCACATGGCCATACAGTCACTTACAGATCCATAAAAGCACTCACACACTCACTCACAGACTAATACAGCTATTTACATATCTACTCACACACCCATACAGCACCTCACACACCAACAAAACTACTCACATACCCAAACAGCCACTCACACACCCATTATTCAGAACCATACAGCCACACACACACACACCCACAGACCCATACAGCCAATCATACATGCTCTCACAATCCCATACTGCCACTCACATACCTACACAGCTAGTCATGCACCCAAAAACAGACCCATACAGCCACTCACATACCCAGTCACCAACCTATACAGCTACTCACACACCCACTCACAGACCCATACAATCTTCCACATACCCATGCACTGTGCCATATAGCTACTCACTCAACCATAAAATCACTTACATACACCCATACAGCCATTCACACACCCTGTCACTGACCCATACAGCCACTCTCATACCTACTAATAGACCCATACAGCCACTCACACACCCACTCACCGAGCAATACAGCTGCTAACACATCTGCAAAACTACTTACACACCCACTCACAGACACATACATCAACTCATACACCCACAAAACCACTCACATGCCCATACATAATCAGACACTCGCTCACAAACCCATACAGCTACTCACACACCTACTCACTGACCCATACCGCTACTCACTGACCTATACAGCCACTCACACACCCGCTCTCGAAGGTAAATCAAAATTTAAAACCCTTCAAAATTCACAAAAAAAAAGGTTACATGGACTTTATAGTTAGGAAATCAAATTTAAAAACCTTAGCAACTCACTGATGAAACCAAGGGTTACAAGAGCATTATAGTTCGGCTCAGCTATCACTGGTAGAAAACCAGTGAAATTCAACAGTTATAATTACCTGAGCTAACTATAAAGTATGCCCCTACAATGCATTGTTTATGACTTCACATATTACATCACTCATGTCTACTCAGAGATATCACTGATGACATCACTTATTGGATATCAAATGATATCAGTGAGGAATCACTGATGACATCATCCACAGAACCACTCACACATCCACCCAGACCCCCACACAGCTACTCATGCACCCATTACACACCCATACAACCACTCACACACCCCCTCACTCATCTACAGAGCCACTCACACATCCACTCACCTACACAACCACTAACTTATCCATACACCTACTCACACAGCCACTGATTCACCCATACAGCTACTCACACACCCACTTATTCACTCATACAACCACTCACCCACTCACTCATCCATACAGCCTCTCAACAAAGCCACTCACTAACCAATACAACCATTCACACAACCACATACAAACCCAGTCACATATCCATACAAGCACTTCCAAGTCTACTCACTCACCCATACAACCACTCAAAGGGACACTCACTGTCAAGTACAGTCGCTCACACACCTGCTCAGTTAACGAAACACCAATTTACTCACCCATATAGCTACTCAGTCATGCATAGACTCTCACACACCCACTCACTCACCAATACAGTTACTTTCACAGACACTAACTCACCCATACAGCTACTCACACATACACTTATTAACCCATACAGCTACTCACATACCCACTCACACATGGATAGACACAGTCACACAGCCACTCACATAATATATATACATATCACTCACTACTAGTACACAAAATATAATGATTTAACTTTTGTAGTACCTTAGCATATATGGTTAACACTCATAAACTCACAATTACTGAATAATGGCATCAGTGATGTCACTGATCATGTCATGAGTAATGTAATATGTGAAGTAATAAGCAGTGTATTGCGGGGGCATAAGCTTTATAGTTCAATCATGTTTCTAAAAGTGCTGAATTTCTATAAGTTTGTACATGTGAAATGTGAGCCTAAGTATAACGTCCCTGTATCCGTTGTTCTTTTCAGTGAATTTCTAAGGTTTTTTTTATTTCAATTTATAACTATAATGTCCCTGTAACCTTTGGTTTTTCAGTGAATTTCTAAGGTTTTTTAAATTGTATTATCAAACTGTAACCTGTTACCTTTAACCTTTGGGAGTGAGTGTGTGAGTGAGTGCATGAGTGTCTAAGTGTGAGTGATTGTGTGAGTTTCTCACTCAATAGGAGTGTTAGTAGTATCTAGGCAGGTCCATGAGTGTATGCATGAGTGTCTGAGTGGCTGTCTGAGTGGGTGCTTGAGTGTTTGAGTGAGTGTCCCAGTCGGTCTGTGAGTTGGTATTAGAGTGTCTGAGTGACTTTGTGAGTGCCTCCATGAGTGTGTCAGTCACTCTGTGAGTGCATGGGTCTGTGAGTGGGTATGTGTATCTCTAAGGGAGAGTGTAGGTGGTTGTGTAAGTGGCGGTTTGGGTCTGTGAGTTGTGTGAGTTTATGAGTAGGTCTGTGAGTGGGTGTACATGTCTGAGTGGGTCTGTGAGGGGATACATGTTTCTGAATGGGTCTGTGAGTGGCTGTAAGGGTCTGTGAGTAGGTGTATGAGTGTCTCAGTGAGTATTTGAGTGCATCTGTAAGTGGGTGTAAGTGTGTCTGAGTAGGTCTGTGACTGGGTATATCAATGTCTGAGTGGGTCTGTCAGTGGGCACGGAAGTACCTAAGTATGTGAGTGGGTTTCTAAGTGTCTGTGTGGGTATGTCAGTAGCTGTGTGAGTGCCTTGGCCACAAATAAACACCACCTGCCCTTTTATCCAACAAGAGTTCACAGTTTTGCCCAAACAAACTACCCAAGTGGAGTTCTTTCTCATTGTGAATTACTAAGTGCTACCTCCTAGGGTACTGTCCAGTATGCATTCTAAACTACAGCTGCATAATGGAGCATTAGGAAATGTCACCAGTGACCTTATGTGTGTTTTGGCAATGTGATTGCTCCTGGTGTGTCTTTATTTAGAAATATGTGATCACATGAATCTTTCTACAAAAAAGACAGCTGGAGCAGCTGGCTAGAGAGGGGAACATGGTGGCTGCGAATTAAACAGCCGTGGGCTGACGATGAGGAGAACGCTAATCAACAAGTGATCCCCCCTTGATAAATACCACTGAAAGATTGTATTGTGTCATGTTTAATGCTGCCTCAGCGGTTTCGGTAGGTACGACCACGGCTGGTTCCAGCTCTGAGGTGAAGAGTGCAATCCTGGCATGGGAGAGAGCTGCTGTACAGCAATGACGTAGCCGGGCAGTGCGAGCTTGCAACTACGGTTGTAGAGCCAGCACAAGCACAAGCTGGCCAGAGGGAAGAGAGAGCTGCATACACACTGCTCCCATAGGAGTCAAGCTTACTGCTGGATCCCAGAGAGTGACAGAGAACTGGGGAGTCAGCAGAGGAGAACAGCGGGTGCAATGGCCCACACCTATGGTGATGAATTCATTGGCCCCAGCGAAAGTAGGTAATTCCATGGATAACCTCGCCAGGTACACCATGCGCACACAGGCAATTGCAACTTCCATTGGGGTAAGTTCTGGGTTACATTTACCACCAGCTTTTGTGGCCCCTAGTGATAAGGACAACTGTTAAGGTAGTGGGGCAGGGACGGCCCCCAAAAAAACAGGGAAAGCAGGGAAATCTACAAAGCAGTCAGGAAATAGTCCGCATGGTAGGGGCAAAAGAATCTTGCCCCCCAGGTCAAGGTCACCCCCTCCCTCAAATCTTTCTATAAAGTTTTGACCCAACCAGTAATGCAGAGAGAGGACGGTAGGGGAGAAGGAAGTACATCCCAGAGGGGCCTAGGAATAGAAAAAGTTAATCCTGCGTCAGCTGCTGATAAGGATACTCCTTTTGATGATCGCAGGAGTGCAGAAACTGGGAAAGGGCCTGGAGAAGGTCTCAGCAGTGCCTTTCAGATATTCACACCGAATAGTTTCAGTGTGCAGGTGGCAGGAGATGAGGCAATTCCTATTGAGAGACACCATCAATATCCTCAACAGATGACTCAGACAAAGGGTCTGAGTGGTGGTCAGTCAGAGGTACGTTTAGCCTTCATTCTTCTGGATGTGAAAGAGGAGATAAAAACAGGGTCAAGATATGGGAGGCCCACCAAGCTGATATACAAACCTCCTGTGCCGCACTGGTGCAAAAATTGGAAAAAGTACCTGTCTGGACCGGCGCATTAGAGGAAGAGGTAATTTTGATGAGAAAAGAAATTGCTAAAATTCTGCTGGACTGGGTGCACTACCTAAAGAGAACCTAGGATTAAAGGAGGATCTGGAAAGGATCGAGAATCATTCAAGAAGGAATAACCTGAGGTTTTTAAATATCCCAGAAGCCAAAGAGGGCACTAACATCAAAGTATTCATAATCAAGCTGCTAGGGGATTTGGCTCTTAAAGAGAGGACAGACATTAACTTAGATCAAGAGATACAACGTGTGCATCGGGATCCCTTTAAAAGGAAACCCTCAAAGACAGAAACCGAGAAAGATATTTCTTTCATACTCTGTTAAGGAGATGATATTAACTGCAGCCTTGACGAATGGCCTGTTCACAGTTGACAATTACTCCTTCTCTATTCGGTCGGATGTTTGCCGTGTAATGGGCCAGAAGCAGTGGGAGTTGGGCAAAAAAGTTGAGGAGCTAAATAGGCTCGGTGCTAAGGCCCAATTGAAATTTCCTGTGATGCTCCGTGTTATGTGGGACAATCAAATGCTCAAATATCGGACAGTAGAGGAAGCGGACGCTTTGATTGAATTATAAAAAAAGGAGGAGCGTCCTGAGAGGATGCCCTTAATGAAATAGCAAGTATTTATTTATTTATAAAGTTTTGCATATCGGGAACAAGACCCAGGAGGGTATCAGAGCGCTTTGCAGTTGAGGTATGTAGGATAAGCACAAACATTACAAATAGGTTTAAGACAAACGTTACCAATAGGTTAAAGACGAGAGCATGACAACCACATGATTCACAACATTTAAAAACAAGACCGGACAGATCCAATAATAGAGAATAATAGGCAATGTACCCAGTACACAGTACCAGTAGGATTATAGCCTGCCAACCCTATTAAACAAGGGATTACACAAATGGTAAAGATAGCGATCAGGTAATGAGAGAGAGACATTCCATAAATAACATAGAAAGTTGTGGAGTGGCCTGTTCACACTATTAAACCCAGAAGTGTAACTGTGTACTGCACAGTCATAGCATCAGAGAAGAGAGCAGTATTGAGGCAGCTGAACCAGGACTTTATGGCAGGAATTTCGACATTAGGATTTTTTTCACTTCTTTTTTGAAAGAAGCGGTGGATGGGATTCGACGAACCTCCGGTGGAAGGGAATTCCAAATCTTCAGGCCATGCCCGAGAATCCTCTGCTACTCGTTCTCTTTTTGTGGGAAATTTGAGGTTTCAGGAGCAGTGAATTTCGAGACGGATGGCCACCCCCTGATAATTCAAGTTTGTGAGCCAGATAGATTGGGTCTTGAATTGCAGTGCTTTGTGAGTCAAGCAACAGATCTTTAGTTGTATTCTAGCTTCATAAGGTAACCAGTTTAGGCATTTTAAGGCTGGGGCTATGTGATCATTTCTTTTTGTACCAGTAAACAATCTGGCTGCGGCATTAATGGAAGCCGTAAGTGGAACCAAGCTTTGTTTGGGGAGACTGCAAAGAGTGGAACTGCCGTAGTCAAGCCCTGGCATTACTAAAGCTTGAACCACCCATTTGAAGTCTCCCTGGGGGAGGAATGGTTTCAGATTTCTTAGTAGCCTCATCTGATGTTTAGCACCCTTGGTTGCATTGCTATTATGTTTCTGCATGTTCAGTTGCCTGTCTAGGGTGATTCCTAGAGATTTAGCAGACTGGATAATGTGGGAGGAGCAGTTGAAGGATGAAAGAAGATACATTGAGAGGTCAATCTTGGGGGCATGGTTAGGGGGACCAATGTGGAGGAATTCTGTTTTGGAGGTGTTGAGCATTAGGTCGTTTTCAGTGAGCCAGTTTTTGGTGTTCATCAGATGGAGTTGATTGAAATGAAGTCTTACGGGGAGGAGACTTTCAAATAAAATTGGGTGCCATCTGCATACATGTGAAAGAGAATGTTTGCTGAGTTCAGGGCATTAGCTAAAGGTTCCATGAATAGATTGAAGTGTATGGGAGAAAGGGCAGACCCCTGTGGAACCCCAATCAGGACTGTAGATGACTGAGAAAGGGATTGATTCACTTTGACACTTTGAGATCTTTTGTGGAGAAAGGAAGCGAACCATTGCAAAACCACACCTGATAGACCCATCCAGTGTTGTAGCGTGGAAAGTTATTTGCTGTGGTTAACAGTGTCGAAGGCAGAAGATAGGTCAAGGAGAATGAGGAGGCAGGATTCATTTTGGTCTAGCAAATTTAAAATGTCATCCAAGATGTGAGTGAGTGCCGATTATGGGCTGTGGCCTCTCCGAAAGTCTAACTGATGTTGATCCAGCAGTTGGAAATTCTCAATGTGAGCACAGAGTTGAGATTACACACACTTTTCTTAAAGTTTCACCAGCGTGGGGTTGTTGGAAATAGGACAGAATTCATTCAGTTTAGAACTGTCTGTGGGTTTTTTTTAGAATGGGGGATACTTGCGCAGCTTTTAGGCAGTCAGGTATTATGCCTTGTAGTAATGAAGCGTTAACAATCTTTGTCCAAATGGGAAGGATGGCAGCTTTAATTTCTTTGAATATGGAAGGAGGTAGTGGGTTATTAAAGTGGTTGGAAGGTTTTATCGTAAGAAGAGTGTTGTAGATGTCATTTTCACAAAGGGGTGTAAAGGTGTGCTAGAATGCATTGTTCTTGGTACCAGTACTAAGGAGGACGGGTAGTTCCAGGTGGTTAGGTGGAGCAGTGCGTCCTTAATTTAGGAGAAGAGCCCTTTTTTATTATAGGACTATATTGATGCTTGATGTTTTTTCGACAAAGAAGGTGACCAATTCTTCGCAAGTAGGAGAGTCTTCACCATGGTCAGTGCGGATGGGCGCCTTGATTGATTGTTGATTAACAATTTCGAATAGTTTCTTGGGGCGATTTATGGCTTGATTAAGTTGAGATCAGAAGTCAGCTTTAGCACTCTTGATTTTCTTGTTGTATGAACTTCTGATAGTACGGCGTTCCAAGTTAAGGTTGTTGTTGAACCATGGTTTGGAGATTTTAGAGGAGGCATTTTTTTGTTGCAGCTGGGCTATATCGTCCATGATACCGGAGATAGAGGCATTATAGAAATCCGTGAGGACATGAACATCTTTCATTTTTAAATGACGAGACCAGGCTTTTGAACAGCAGATTGCTATCTCTTCAGTGTTAATATTTCTAAGGTTCCTTATCCATGGCTTCATTTTCTTGGGTTGAACGCTCTTTGCTAACACCTCCCTGTTAATAAAGAAGAAGATGTAATAGTGGTCGGATCTGTCGCAAGGGATAATGAAGTCTAATGTGATAGTGTTACCTTTGGATATGATGTGATCCAGAGTTTATCCCTTGTTGTGAGTTGGGCTATCATAAATTGAGTCAGCTCATGATCCAATTGGAAGGATTTAAGACAGTTCATTGCGTGATCGTTTGAGTTAGGCCAGTGGAGGTTGAAGTCTCCAGGAAGATTTGGGAAACCAGAGGGTCACCAATGGATGAGATGATTTCCATTAAATGCTCAATGAAGGAAAGATTGTCACCACAGGGGGTGGTATAATGTGTGTAATTTACAGACATGGTGGTTTTTGCTGGTAATGTTCTATGCTGAGATATTCGCTGGAGGATGGAGTGGTGAAATCAGATTGGGAAAGCGAGAGTGTATTTCTGTGTATACAGGCTATTCCTCCACCCTGATTTAACTCTCTGTCCATACGAATTATGTCATGGCGAGGTAGGACTAGAAGGTCGAGTATAGGTGTGAAGGAGTCGTTTAAGCAAGTTTCTGTGAGGATAATGATGTCAAGCTCATTGGTTAGGAGGAGATCATAGATGTTGGAGACGTGTTTACTCACTGATCTGCAATTGAGTAGAGCGCATTTCAATTGGTCAGTCGAGAGAGGGGTTAATGCTGGGAGGATATTGATGCACTGAAGGTTGTCAATATTTATGCCTCCCAGGTTGTGTGATGGTCCTTGGTCAGGGTTAGCTTGGATAGCTTGGATTTGCCCCATACAGGACTTGTTAGGTGATTGGGAGTAGGATAGGAGTAGCTCATGGATCTCAATGGATGAGAGGATAGCTTTCAGTCGTCTGGGGCGGGAAGAGGTATTCGGGAGAGGTAACATTTTCCAAGTATGGTGAAAGGTGTGTGTGCATGGCCAGTGGAGGAGCTGCACTCTCCATGTTTATGTGACGATTCTCTATAGTGCTAAGGGATCTGAGTAGAGGTAGGTGTTCGGTAGTGATGTCTTTCAATTCCTGAAATTCCTTTGTGAGAAGGTGCATGTGGCTAGATATCTCCTCCAGACGCACAGCCCAATGTGAGAGTTGATTGAAGGGTTCCGGAGGTGAGGTGGGGTTTCGGTAGATAGCAGAAGGGGCCAGGGTGGTCATGAGATAGTGAGAGGGAGCGGGTGAATAAGAGTGATCTTGTGGATTACCAGTTAGTGAGGCGAAAAGGTCCATGTTTGCAAGGCAGGCGATAGGGCTTAAGGGGGGGCGGATGGGATGTGGGGGCAGAGAGATAGAGTGGGATGGGTGGAAAGGGTTCCAAGCAGGGCGGGAGGGTGGATATGGATTGGGCTAAAGGCAAGTTAGGAAGGATCAAGCAAGGAGGTTCACAGGGGAGAGGTAAGGCGGAAGAGCTAGAGAGGATTCCCCTGCAAGGATCGCAGTAGATAACCATGTGGAGTTTGGAGAAGTGAGTGACACTATGGGTCCAGGATTTGAGTGATTCACTGAAAATGAGGACATTGTATTCTCAGGAGAAACTAAGTCAGTGAACTTAGGGTCACGGCGCTCTCCTAAGGCATGAGGAGGAATATGATTGTTGTCATCTCAGGCATGAAGAGATTGGTGAGTGTGAGATCATTTGGAGTTGGCCGGGTTAAGCAGGGATGAGGAGACTTGGTACAGCGTGGCGGATGGAGGGTAGTGGGAGGGGTCCACAGTTACAAGCATACTGCTAATTAATTTCGCTCTCATAGGGTAACCCTTACAGGCCTTATGCCTGATAGTCATGGGAGGATTCCTGCAGGAGGGAGAGGGGGGAATTGGGGATGGGTTGGGGGGGGTTAGGGCACTGGGTGGGAGAAGTGGGAAAAAAATAAGTCCTTTATAACACCTAGTTATATTACCGCAGCTGGCTATTAGACCTGGCATCATTGGCGTGAGTCTCCCTTCCATTTTGTACTGATTGCCTCCTCTGTTTTTGATAAGTTTTTGCTGGGTATATGCTTTGGGCACTGTGCCACTGCTATTCAGTTCCAAAGTGTAAGTGCTCCCCATATTAAATTGATGTACTGATTCGTTATTCCATGATTGGGTTATTTGATTTACTTGTCAGACCCTAGTACAGTGCAACATGTGTGCCCAGGGCTTGTAAATCAAATGTGCTGGTGGGCTTGCAGCACTGGTTCTGCCACACACAGAAGCAGCTTGTAAGGTGTGTCTCAGGCCTGCCATTGCAAGGCCTGTGTGCAGTCTGTGACTGCCATGTCAATTTGGCAAGTGCACCCACTCGCCAGTCCCTGAACCTTACAGTTGCTTCATATCAGACACCCCTATGGTAGGCTCAAGGGCAGGGTGCATTGCAAGTGTAAGGTAGGACATGCCCTGGAGTGTGTAGCATGTCCTAATAGTGAATTACAGCAATTTTTGGTTTTCACTATTGCAAGGCTACCTGTTCTCCATAGGCTAGAATAGGCAGTTAGATTATTACATTCTTTTAATCCTAACTGACTCAGGGAACATGGTAGAAATTCGAATTTGGTATGATTGAACTCAGAATGATAAAATACATATTTTAGTAAAGTTGGTTTTAACATTCTGTGTTTGAAAATACCACTTTTAGAAAGTAGGTATTTTCTTGCCTAACTGTCCAGGCCTGCCTCTGCTAGGTTCTGTATTCCTTGTCTGGAGTTTTGAATGACAGGGCTGGGGATTCCAGGAGACAGGCTGAGCCAGCTCAGTGGTGAATTGAGAGATCTGCATTTAGACGGGAGGGAGGAGTTGCACCTGGGACCTGAATAGGGCTGGGCCTTCCCTCTACAATGCTGGCTCCACCTCCTGTGGTGTGGCTGATGTCTCTGCCCTGCACTGTGAAAGGGAGGAAGGAATCATGTAAACAAAGTGCACAGCAACTGGTTTGGACTAGGCAGAGGCCTCTCTGCCTTCAGAGAACAAAGGATTTTGGGGTATAAATATTGGGACCCAGTCCCAAGAACTTTACATCACTTCTGGAAACAAGGAACCTTTTGCCACAGAAAAGAACCAAGGAAGCTGCAGGAGTTTGACTGCCCCTCTGCCAGTGTGCTGTTTGCTGGGTTGTCCTGCAGTCGTCTCTTCATTGCCAAGGAAAGGAGAAGGAACTTTTTAAGGAATTTCATCACCATACAGAATATTCTCCGAGGGCTTGAACTGTGCTTGCCTTCTGCTGAAGTCTCAGGGACAAAAGACTTCACTACCACCTCCCCCTGTGAATTTCCTTGCTGGGAATTCTATCTACATACGATGCATCGAGAGGAAGCATGTCGCCGCCGCAGCTGAGATCGTCGTATCGCCGGAGAAGCATGCCGCCGCTGCATCTCCCAGGAAGTGTGTCTTCATCAAAGCTGCCTGCTGTTGCATCACCGGAGAAGCGTGACGCTATCCAGAGAGTCGACATGGCATCCCCGGAGGAGCGTGTAACAGGGCCTGCGTGGCTCCAAAGTACAGGGTTGTAGCAAGACTGCCAGGGCGTCCACCCTCTACGCATCATCATCGCTGCATCAAGGGCGCCATCTTCTCGCATCGCAACAGGATCATCGCATCGAGGCTCCATCTTGCGCATCGCAACGGGCCCGCAGGACGAGAATCTACGCATCAACCCCACACCGGTAAGGATCACGACGCATCCCCTACTCTGCCAAGCATTAAGGCATGACTCATCCTTTCTCCCGGATCACGGAACCGACGCATCTCCCCTTTTGCGAGCGTTTTGTTCACTTTGCGTTATGCATGTTATGGTATGTTATGTTATGTTAAATTAGCTTATATAGCGCATGGCTGCCCCAGCAACAGGGCATCCCAGCGCTCGCAGACAGGAGCAGGGGGGCAGGACACAGCAGGAAAGACAGCAGGGTATGGTCACTTTCAGGGAAACAAATGCGGCAGCCTCCCTAGATGGAGGCGAACAGCCAAGTTTTGATATGTTTCCGAAAGAGCCAGTGATCTTGTGTGCAGCGCACCTCAAGAGGGATAGAGTTCCATAAGGCCGGGGCCAAGGACCTAAAAGAGCGACCACCTGCTCTGCTCTTGTGCACTCTAACGGTGCAGGCAAGATGCAGGTCTGCGGAGCGCAAGGCACGTGTAGGCACATAGAAGGTACAGAGTCCCTGCAGTATCTGGGGGCCCTGGCCGTGTAGGATTTTGTGGGTTAGGCAAAGGGTCTTAAATTGGATTCTCTGTTTCATGGGCAGCCAATGCAGATGGTGCAGTAGATGGGAGATGCAACAGTATTTGGGTACGGCAAAGAGAGTGCGGGCAGCCGCATTTTGAGCCCTTTGAAGTCTTTTAATGACCATTTTATTGGTGCCCAGTAGTAGTACATTACAGTAGTTGAGATGGGATAGAACCATTGATTGGATGATCACTTGGAGGATAGGGGGCTCAAAAAAATCCCAAAATGGGTTTGAGGCCGTGCAGGCGTCCGAAACAGGTTCTGGCAACTTTTTTTGCATGAAGCTCGAATGAGAGGGAGTTGTCCATTAAGACCCCCAAATTCTTAACTACCTCTTTAGGTTTAAGGGGAGGACCCATTGTTGAGGGCCACCACTGGTGGTCCCAATTATGAGTCACGGCCAATCAGGAGCACCTCCGTCTTTGAGGAGTTGAGTTGGAGATAATTCTCCGTCATCCAGTCCGAGATGGCCGGAACATCTTCCTGGAATTTTAACTGGTCTGACGCGATGTTCTTAGAGAAGGTGAAAATCAGCTGAGTATCGTCCGCATATGAGATCATTTTGATCTTCCGCTCTTTGGCCAGGAGGGCAAGAGGGCAGACGTACACGTTAAACCGCGGGTGGCTGAGAGCGGAGCCCTGAGGGACGCCGCAGTTGAGGGGGAACCTGCCACACAGATATGGCTGGGCATGAATCTGGAAGGAGTGGTCAGATAGAAATGACGCAAACCAGGCCAGGGCCCCGCCACTGACCCCGATCTCCCCGAGGCGATGGAGCAAAATCTTGTTGGAGACCGAGTCGAACGCCGCGCTCAGGTCGAGCAGGATCAGTGCTGAGATGTTGCCTAGGTCTTGTGATGCTCTCAGTTGTTCAGTAACTGCCAGCAGGGCGGACTCCGTGCTATGCCTAGCACGGAAACCATTTTGTGACTTGTCCAGGATCCCATTGACTTCCAGATATTTGGTCAGGGTAGATTTAACATGGGCTTCCATCACCTTGGCCATATACGGAAGGAGAGAGATAGAACGGAAGTTCTCTGGCAGGAATGCATCCAGAGTGGGCTTCTTCAGCAAGGGAATAACCTTGGCATGTTTCCACGATAGAGGGATTATTGATAACTGGAGTGATCTGTTGATCAGTTCCCATCCCTCAAACAAGATGGAGTCGTGGAATGGCCTAAAGGTGTCTGGTTTAACTGGGTCATCAGGCGAACCCGACTTCACCTTAGTGGCCAAATTTTCTAGATCTAAAGAAGACAAGGATGGAAGGGTTTGTAGGGTATAGGAGCGGTCGGATGGACTGGTGGATAAGCAAGATTTAAGAGTAGATCTTCTAATGTCCAATGAGTTGTAGATGCCCTCGACTTTATTGATAAAGAAGCGTGTTAGAGCTTTGCATTGCGAGTTGAGGGCTATTATGTTGTTAGTTCCCGCTGGTGCTTTAGTCAGGTCATTTATCAGGGAGAAAATCATTTTAGACGGACTGGAGCTTGAATTAATCATATTGGTATAGAATGCCGCTTTAGTTTTTTGTATAAGTTTGTGGTATGTTTTAGTGGCTGTCCTATAGGTTTTTTTTGCTAGAGGGTCGTAGGAGCGCCTCCAAGCGCGTTCCAGAGTCTTATAGTGTTTCTTTTCTGATGCTAATATCTCGTTGTACCAGGGATGCGACTGCTCTCGTTTGGCCCTGGACAGTTTTTTTGGGATGCAGTGGTCCAGCAAGTTATTAATCCACCCCCTATAGGCTTTGTCTGCTTTTTCCAGATCGTTGGGCCAATCTGGGCAAGAAGATTTTAAGCTGGACTCAAGGCTGGAAACGTCCAGTTTGTGCCAGGGGCTCCTCCAGAGAGGAGGGGGGAGATTCTGCCGGCAGGCAGCAGATGTGCTAAGGCACATGTGGATAAGAAAGTGGTCCGTCCAAATTAATGGAAGGGGAGCATGGACTTTGAGTGCCCGAATGTTGGAGAACACAGGATCCAGTAAGTGGCCTGCAAGATGACACGGACCCTCAACTAGCTGAATTAACTGACAGGCTTCCAAGTCTCCCAGGAAGTTAGTGATCTCGTGGGAGTCAAGGCGCTCCAAGTGTAGATTCAGGTCACCTAGAATATTGAAATTAGCTGTCTGCAGGGCAAGTGTAGAAATGGTGAGGGTCAGGGCATCCTAGAAGGCACCCACTGGCCCCAGGGGGCAATAAATAAGAAACCCGGTAAAACTAAAACTGTCTAAAATCCTGATCTTAAATAGGGCACATTTGCAGTCAGGTATAATCAGAGGAGAAGGAGTGCAGGAGTAGGCAGATTTAAATATCACAGCTAGCCCCACCCCCCCTGCCGCTGGGTCTATTCTGAATAAGCATCAGATAGCCTGTCGGGAGGGCCAGGGCGGGAATGGCCGTCGAATCACTGGTTAGCCAAGTCTCAGTTAAGAAGAGTAGGTCCGGTGACCGGTCCAGAAGAAGATCGAATATTTCTTTCTTTACTAGGGACCTACAGTTGAGGCTATATATATTGAGACTTGTGGGTTTGAGAGTCTCTGAGGATACCTGAGGGTCCGCTTTGGCCCTGAACCCACATTTGATGCATCGAGTGTGTGGGGTGTCTGGGTGCCAAAGATAGTCAGCACAGGGTGCTTTGGCACGAAGGGTAAGCAGGTATTCCCGGGAATAGAAGGGCCTCTGTGCCGGCCTAAGACCAGGGGTACTGGCGTCTGGCGGCGGACTGGCGCGGACAGGCGCAGACGGGCTTGCCTTTGGCATGCCTTCGGCGCGCCCGCTGCGTGCGTCTGCTGCACGGAGTGCTGGCATACAGGCTTTGTAGCCTCGGAGGTCCCGCCTTTGCCGCAACCCGGAAGTGTGTCACCCCCAGGAGGACCGGACACAGGTCTGCTGACGCCCTCCACACAACCGGCTCAGGCCGTGGTGGACCGGGGCTCAGACCGGGGAGAGGGTGTGGGAGTGCGGGGAACCTAGACGATGCAGGTATGGACAGAATTTCAATTTTTAAATCGCAACTTTTAAAATAAAGTAAAAACAATCGCCGCTCTTCTGCAAGCTAGCGCCTTACTCAGCTGGCGCTTCCGCTGCGCGGGAGTGCTGGCATACAGGCTTTGTAGCCTCAGAGGTCCCGCCTTTGCCGCAACCCGGAAGGGTGTCACCCTCAGGGGGGCCGCACACATGTCTGCTGACTCCCTCCACACAACCGGCACAGGCAGTGGTGGACCGGGGCTCAGACCGGGGAGAGGGTGCGAGAGTGCGGGGAACCTAGACGATGCAGGTATGGACAGGATTTCAAATTTTAAATCGCAACTTTTAAAATAAAGTAAAAACAATCGCCACACTGCTGCAAGCTAACGCCTTACTCAGCTGGCGCGTCCGCTGCGCGGGAGTGCTGGCATACAGGCTTTGTAGCCTCAGAGGTCGTGCCTTTTCCGCAACCCGGAAGTGTGTCACCCTCAGGGAGGCCGGACACAGGTCTGCTGGCGTCCTCCACACAACCGGCACAGGCCGTGGTGGACCGGGGCTCAGACCGGGGAGAGGGCGCAGGAGTGCGGGGAACCTAGACGATGCAGGTATTGACAGGATTTCAATTTTTAAATCGCAACTTTTAAAATAAAGTAAAAATAATCGCCGCACTGCTGCAAGCTAGCGCCTTACCTCAGCTGACGCGTCCGCATCCAGGTACTTTGTTGAGAACTTTGTCGCATTTATCATCAGCTTGAACTAAGCAACTTTTATCATCTTTAAGTCAACTTTAAGTATAGTATTGTGGATTTATGTCGTTTGTGGTCTTGTGTTAAGTCTATTTAAAGAATACTTATTTTTATAAAACCTGTGTTATGTCCATCTGTAGTGTTTTCGCTGTATTACTGTGTATATTCACAAATGCTTAACACACTGCCTCTGAGATAAGCCTGTCTGCTCGTGCCAGGCTACCAAGGGGGTGAGCAGGGGTTATTTAGGAGTGTAATCTCCTTATCCCGACTTAGAAGTAAGGGTCTCTATTTTGACAAAGGTGAATACCATTGCCAACTAGAGACCCCCAGATCTAACACTGGCCAATTCAGGATATCAGATGATATGAAGGTCCTCAAACTTGTGAATGATGGCAGGGGTAAAGAACTATCGGGCATATGCATCAACATTCGGTAATACCTGTCGGTAATACTGAAAAATAACGACTCGGTATTATGAACATGCAAACCGCGATGCATCAAACTAATCGTTAAAAATTACCGAGTCGTTAATAATCGCTATTAAATAACGATTATAAGCCAGCGAGAGTAGCAAAAACCGAAATCGGTAATACCGATTCGGTATTAGTGATTCCGGTATTAGCGGATTCGATATTAACGAAAACGGGAAATTTACGCGACGCTTCGGAAGCAGGCCGATGACATCACAACCAGGAAGTAGGACAGCCACGCTGCATTCAGTGTTCGGAGTAGCACAGAGGAGGAGGCAGAGCACAGGAGCTGAGGACCCTGACAGAACCAGTAGCAACCAGGAAAAGGCAAGCAGGACAAGATGGAGAAGGAGGCCCCCCAGCATGGAAAGGACACACCCCGAAAGCGAAAACGGAAGTTTTCAGATAAGGAGCTGGAAATCTTAATAGAGAGTGTGACCAGCAACCATGACCGACTCTTTGGAAAGTTGTCGCTGAAGGTGCCAGAGGCAGAAAAAAGAAAGATGTGGCTGCGCATCACGGACAAGGTGAATGCCTGCGGAGTCACCCACCGCAGCATCGACGACCTAAAAAACGCTGGTACGACCTGCGTAAGAGGGCCAAGGAGAGGATAGCGCTGAGGGTCAAGGATGCTGCTGGCACAGGAGGGGGCACATCCAATGTGACGCCTAACACAGCCCTGGAGGATCTAGTGGAGGCCACCATAGAACCAGAAGCTGTTGTGGGGGTCACAAGTCTGGACACCTCAGGTGCTGCGGAAGGAGGACAAGGTAAGAAGCATGGCAGCGTAACGATGCAGCGTGTACTAAGTCCCTGCCCAATCCCCCATGCCAGACCCAGTGCACATGTAGCGTTGCCCTAGACACACACCCTCACCACTGTGTTGCACCATGGGAGATGTAGTCAATACATGAATGGGTGCATGCCTGAGCCCAGAGATGAATACAGCAGCCAAGGGTCAAATGTCAGTCACAAAAAGTAATTTATTGTGAGATGCCACAGCTATTGTCACATACTATACCATGATAATAACTATGCACTGTTTCACACACAGATGCATCCCCCATCGATTCTGACGACAGTGGCCGCCTTGTCATCTCGGAGACGCCAGAGTTGTCAGATGCGGAGTGCTCACAGGGAGCTGAAGTCATGTCCTCCCCTTCACCACCACGGTGGACAACACCTCCACCGTCCTCGCGGTCCAAGCCAGCACCACCACCACCACCATCCTCGCGGTCCAAGCCAGCACCACCACCACCACCATCCTCGCGGTCCAAGACACCACCACCACCACCAACACCACCACCTTCCTCGCGGTCCAAGACACCACCACCACCACCACCAGTGCGGGCCACTCCGCAGAGCCGCAGAGCCGCAGAGCAGATGTTGCCGCCCTGTCCGTGATGGAGTCAGATCAATGTTCATCACACCCAAATGTTCCACGCCAGGCTGTCGTCACTCCAACCAGCCAAACTGCAGGCCGACAGCGCATCAGGCAGAGGGGTGTGCCCCCGGGTCGGGCTGCTGCAAGACCGGTCGATCTGTCCGAAGGGTACGGAGTTGTGGAGACCCGGATGCTGCGTGTCCAGCGCCTGCAGGGGAGACACATGGGTGCCATGAAACTCACCATGACAAAACTTTGCAACAAACTTGGCAACATGACTGACGCTGTGCGTGAGCACACCACTGCCGTATCTGCCGGCAACAAAGATATCAAGCTTTGCCTGCAAGAACTGACACGTGCCATAGTCGCAGGCCAACAGAGTGAGCGCCGGCGTCACAGGCAGATCATGCTGGCAGTGAATACTACTAACAAAGCCATCAATAAGCTGTGCAACAGCACGGCTGTGCTGTCCCGCAGGTCCGTGTCCCTGCAAGTGGAGCTAGGTCATTATTGTGGGGATGTGGCAAAGGCCCTTGAGAGGGTGACCACTGCAGTGGAGCAACTGCAGCCAGGGTCAGCCAGTGTCAGCAGTCTGGGAGCGGAAGAGGGGAGTGAGGCAGCCTCCAGTGTCAGCAGCGTCTCCCTGCCGGACACCAGCGTGAGGAGGCGCAGTGGCCGCAATGCAACTGCCACTGACTCCCATCATGTAGAACCCGAGGAGTCACAGGACAAGAGACTGGGGGTACGCGGCAAACGGAAGTGAACATGTGGCAAAGTCACACTGTCCTTGGTGAGGTAACCATGGCCAGACCAAAGTGCCGCACGCGTCACCTGTTCTGAGAAGGGACATTTATAGTTTTAATTTAACTGCAGCAGCAGCATGTTTGTGTTACGTATTTCTGCACCAGTCAGGTGTCCATGCCCATTAAACCCTTGCAAATCTGTTCCTGTTGTCAAGTCACTCTCTTACCTGTCTCAGAAATGATTCCGTGTGATGTATGTCCGCCTCCTTTGCCCTTCAGCTGTGTTGGGCACATGTGCCTGTCGGTGTTGTGGGGGGGGTTGCTGGGCACGTAGTTCATCCTCTCCCTCCACCTCTATGTGTATCCCCCTGCGCGTGGCGATGTTGTGCAGGATGGCACACACAGCAATGATCTGGCAGCAGGTCACTGGGTCATACTGCAAGGCACCTCCAGTCTTGTGCAGTATTCGGAAGCGGCTCTTGAGGATGCCGAATGTTCGCTCAACCACATTCCTTGTGCTGATGTGTGCTCTGTTGTAGCGCTGCTCTTGCGGGGTAGCTGGGTTGAGATAGGGAGTGAGGAGATATTCACGCAATGCGTATGCGCTGTCACCTGCAGGATGGGAAGAGAATGGTAATCAGCATGAATGAAATTATACATGTGGGGATGGAGTGGATGGGGAGTACGATGATGCAGCTACATGTACCTAGTAGGTGTCCCTCTCCGAATTCACAGTTGATCAGGCGCCTGTGGAGGCCACAGTGACGGAAAATGTAGGCGTCGTGTGTGCTCCCGGGGAATTGGGCTACAAGGTCCGTAATGATGAACTTGGCATTGCACACCACCTGCACATTAATAGAATGATATGATTTCCGGTTGCGGAAAATGTATTCGGTGGCTGATGGAGGACAGATGGGGACATGCGTGCAGTCCACACACCCTATGACATGGGGGAATTGTGCCACCTGGTAGAATTCCCTTTTGGTGCGGGTAAGCTGCTGGGGGGTTCGGGGGAAGGTGATGTGGCGATTAATAAATGTCAGCATGGCCTCTAGGAACCGGTGGAAGAAGCGTGATAAAGCACTTTACGACACGCCTCCTGTCTCAGCTATTACCCCCTGGAAGCTTCCAGATGCAAGCAGGTGCAGGCAGCATAGGACCTGCACATGGGCTGGTATGGCGTTGGTCCGACGGGTCTCGTGCTGCAGTAATGGTGCCAGGTCTGCTATTAGGTCCATTATCATGGCACGGTTGAGTCTATACTTGGCGTACACCTGTTCCTCGGTCTGCCCCAGCAAAGTGATGCGCACCCTGAAGATCCTGTCCTGTATCATCCTCCTGCGCTGGGCCTGGGCGTTGATCCTCCTCCTCCTAGCAAGCACGTAGAGGGCAGCCATTTTGGTGTACATGTGGGGTTTTCCAGGGCATTTATGAAGGGTTACTGATTGTCAGCACCTGCTGATGGGGTTAGTTGTTTTTTTTCTGTCCTTCTGTTAACTTTACCTCCTGATTGTGATTCCCCTTATTTTGCTCATGCTAAATAGCGATTTTAGGGATTTCCGGTATTAGCGACTGTTCATGCATTCCATTTCGATTCGTTATTGCCTATTCGGTATTTCCGAAGTATGCTTTGGGGTTCGGTATTTCCGAATGTCTGTTTAACGAATCGGTAATTTACCGCGGAGGATTTTAGCGGATCTTTATTTTTTTCCGATTTTTTGTTTGATGCATTGCGTTTTATGGTTTTGCGTTCGGTATCGGCCTGTTTTACCGATTCGGTGTTTTACCGGGAGGTATTTTCGTTGATGCATATGCCAGAAAATGTCTTAACATGGAATGTAAATGGTCTCAGATCCATAAGTCGGCAGAGATTTGTGATGAGATACCTGGAAGACAGTAAAGCCCGGGTAGTTATATTACAAGAAATGCACCTAACGGCAAGTTAAAGTAGAGCCCTATATTCTAAATCTAGATGGGTTGAAAGCTTTGTAGAATTCTGTAAGAGTTGGAATCTTGATCAGGAAGGTAGTTGGATGTCGATCTAGTCTCATCAAAAACTGATAGCTCAGGTAGGTGGGCCTTAGCAACTCTTAATATTCTGGTATAGAATCGAAATTTGCCTAGCATAGTAACGGTAAGTTTCAATTCTATTAAGGACACGGAGGCGAGGATTATGCTTGTCCTTCTTCGCTGTTTATTACAATACAAAAACCACAGCAGCCCAGAAAAGCTCCAGAAAATGCTTATATGTCCCAAACACAGGGAAAAAGCATTAAACTAAGAAAAACAACGTGATTTTAGTACAACAAACTACAAATCCCATCAGTCCATAGTACTAAGGATAGCATCAGTCCTTTTACAGTGTCCATGACGTCTAGATAGGGTGTCCATTTTGTGTCTTCTCCCTCTTTCTTTGCGCGAGTCACGCCGACCTCTCATTAGTCTTGCTTGGAACCCTCATTCCCTAAAGGAAGAGACACAACAGCGTAAGCGTTGTAAACCAAACTATACGCTTAAACAATCATAATTTTGTTTCACTTGAACAGATTAAAGTCAAATTTAATGACAACCGAACAATGCAAAAGACATTCCAGAAATCAAAACCTGGCTACTTACTGCATTACGGGCGGGAGTCTTGCCTCAGAAAGCTCTGGGAGGGATAATCCTCGCCTTCGTGTCCTTAATAGAATTGAAACTTACCGTTACTATGCTAGGCAAATTTCGATTCTATGTCAGGACCGGAGGCTTCAGATTATGCTAGTTCAAAGCTTACTTACCACCAAATGCGCAATGTCCACCACTGGTTTGAAATAAAACCTCTTAAATGTGGAATCCGAAGACCAGTCTGCAGCACGCATCAGGTCCTCTAAACGAGCACCTAAAGAAAAAGCCTTTGAAGCCATTGCTCCTCTAGCCGAGTGAGCTCCAAATTGCTTAACGTCAATGCCTGCTTCTTGTAAAACCCAACGCACCCACCTAGCAATGGTGGGGGAGGAGACAGCCTTGTGTGGCTTTCGCAAAGCAATGAGCAATTGTCTTTCGCCCGGAGGACGAAGTTCTGTTGTCATATCTTCGTACGCCTTGAGGCAATGCACTACGCACAACTTGGGAGTATCTACAAAAGCTGGATATGAGATCGTCCTTGATGCAGACTTAGTACGACGGCCCACTGTAAAAGTCACACCATCCGGAGCAAAAACTCTTGCCGAGATGTCGATGGCCCGCACATCCGAAACCCTCCGACAAGACACCAAACACAAAAGCATGGCTAGTTTTGCTGACAATTCTTTCAAAGAAAGATATTTGTTAGGTTGCCATGAAAGGAACAGATTCAGAACGACGTTGACGTCCCAAAGAACGGAATATCGTGGTTCCGGGGGTAACGAAAGCCTAATCCCGCGCAAGAGCCTGCATACGAAAGGGTGTTCTCCAACTGAGACCCCTTCTACCGGCTCATGAGCTGCCGAGATCGCAGAACGCATTGCGTTAATGGTACGGTATGCCAGTCCGTCGGAGGCCAATTCCGCCAAAAAACTCAGAATTGGCACGATGCCTGCGACCAAGTGATCCAAATCCCGTCGAAAACACCAACGCACCCACTTGGTCCAAGTGGATCGATATCTCTTAGTGGTGCTGGGTGCCCATGCCTTTGACAAGAGATCCTCAGCCGATCTCGAAAGGCCTGGGAGCGACCAACGTCGCCTGAAAGCCGCCACACCATGAGGCGGAGAGCGCCCTGCGCTAGAAGGTGGTGTGGTTCCCCTTCCGGATTGAGAAGAAGATGAGGAAACCGGGGGAGTAGGATCGGAGAATCCCAAGAAAGTTCCAGAAGAACTGGAAACCAAACTTGATATCTCCAAACGGGCGTCACCGCCACCAACTCCGCTCTTTGGCGGCGAAGATGGGCCGCCATCCGCACAATCATCGCAAAGGGCGGGAACGCATAAGCCCTCTCCTGGCTCCAATCCTGGAGAAAAGCGTCCGTGGCTTCCGCAAGAGGATCCGGCCTCCAGCTGAAGAACCGTGGGAGCTGATAATCCAGACGGGTCGCAAACAGGTCCACCGAGAATGGAACCCAAAGATCGTTCAGCTGTTGGAATACCATAACATCCAATTTCCACACACTGGAGTCCCGCAGATGCCTGGAGTGCCAATCCACCACCTGATTGGCCCTCCCCGGTAAGTATTCTGCTGTCACGGATACATGGTGGGCGAGACAATAGTCCCAAAAATCTTTTGCTAGATTTGCTAGCGCCCGAGACCGAGGGCCGCCTAAGTGATTGACATATCGAACGGCTGAGAGGTTGTCCATTCTCAGGAGAACACACGAGCTCGCTGACTCCCTGGTCCAGCAACGAACTGCGAAGGACCCCGCCAGGAGTTCCAAGCAATTTATGTGCAACTCCTGTTCCTCGGAAGACCAAGCGCCGCCTGTGGAGAATTCCCCGCAGCGGGCGCCCCAGCCCGACCTGCTGGCATCGGACTCTATCACCAGGTCCGGAGCCGAACCGAAGATCGCCCGGCCGTTCCAGGCCTCCATATGGGCGAGCCACCAGGTCATTTCCCCTTTCACTTCTCCCGTAAGGGGTACCAACTGCTCGTAAGACACACCTCTCCTGAGATGATGCGCCTTGAGACGTTGAAGGGCCCGATAATGGAGGGGGCCCGGAAAGATTGCTTGAATGGAAGAGGACAGAAGTCCTACTACTCTGGCAATCTGACGTAGGGAAGTGTGCGATTTTGCCATTGTTTGTCGCAACACATGCCGAATCTTGGCCACCTTCCTGGACGGAAGACTCAAGGAGGCTTTGAGCGAATCCACGACGAAACCGAGGAATACCACGCTCTGGGACAGAGAAAACACCGATTTGTCTCTGTTGATGACGAAACCTAGCCCCTGTAGCAAGGATATCGTCTGCTGAAGCTGAAGTTTGAGCTTCCCGGGGCACTGCGCCATCAAGAGGATATCGTCCAAATATACGATCATCCTGATACCCTGGCTCCGCAGGACTTCCACCACCGGGTGCAGTAGCTTGGTAAAGCACCACGGGGCAGAGGAAAGCCCGAAAGGAAGGGCAGTGAACTCGAACACCTGATCGTGCCAGACGAACTGAAGAAACCGACGATGCGGTGGATGAATGGGGACCACTAGGTATGCGTCCTTGAGGTCCAAACGGACCATCCAATCGTTCTGGAGGAGCACATCCCGAAGAAGATGGATCCCCTCCATCTTGAAATGACGGTACACCAACCATCCGTTGAATTCTCTGAGGTTGATGACCGGCCGTTTGCCCCCATCCATTTTCTCCACAAGGAAGATATTGCTGAGGAACCCCGAGGGATGACGAGTTGATCGACAGATGGCCCCTTTGTGGAGTAGCGCTGAGACCTCCTCGTCGATCAACTGCGCATCGGCCAATGAAAAGGTTATCGGGCGAGGAGGGTTTGTCTGGTGAGGCTGATCGTAGAACTCTATATGAAATCCGCGCACAGTCTGAAGGACCCATGCGTCTGCAGTAATTGCTGCCTAAGCATCTGGGAAAGCCGCTAGCCGACCACCAATTTGAATCTCGTCTGTCGATATGAGACTTACCGTTTGAATTGCTGTTGCCGGCGTTGTTCTTGTAACCGCCTCGCCCCCTGAAGCGTTGGCCTCTCGTAGGGTAGAAGTTTGTATAGTTGGCTGAGGTATTATATTGACCTTGTCCGGAGCCTTGCCCCTTGTTGGCAAAATGTTGACCGCCACGGCCGGTCGCGTGGCCCCTACCGCGACCGGCCCTCGGGAAAAACGCTGTTGAAACACCCGCTTGATACTAGACTGGGCTTTATCGAGGGATGTGAAGGTTGAGACAAACTTGCCCAATTCTTTTATAAACGGGTCCCGAACAGGCCCCCTTGGGCTACTGCCCCCGCCTCTGAGGAGGCCAAATCCCCCAGCTTTGGGTCCAATTTGATCAAGAGGGAACGCCGACGCTCTGTCGAGAGGGCGCAATTGGCATTCCCCAAAAAGATGACGACTCTTTGCGCCCAATTCGACAGAACGTCGGGAGAGATGGCGGCACCTGACACCTTTGCCTCCTCCGCCATGTCTAGGATCTTAGTGATAGGACCTATTTCGTCGAGCAACTTGTCCTGACAGCTGCGCCAGGAACGATCTATGCCTTTGCGTGGGTCCTTGACAAATTTAGCCATAGAGGTGGCCATCTTAGCATCTACCTCCGGTGTCAGAGCGACTTTTCCCTCCAAGGTTGGACGCGGGCACTCTCCCCGCAAACAGCTCCTCGCCTCCTTCTCCAAGGGTTTGCGGAGGCGCCCGCTACAAACTTCGCCACCTTGTCCCCAGGCGCCCAAGCAGCCGACCGCGGATGAACGATTTCATCCGGATCCAGCATACCCGAGCTGTCCTGGGGTAACTCGGGGGCGGATCTGGACGGGCGCCAAGACCGCACCGAACCCTCATCCTCATCTGAGTCTGCCGGTGACATCCCCCCCGGGGATGAAAGAGCCGTTCCCAAAGACACCGACGGAGCCGATGCTGGTGGCGGCGCAGGGGTGGGGTTGGTCACCGTCGCCAGAAAAGCGTCATGCAGACGCTCAAAGGCGTCCCTATTCACACCCTGCGTCCCCCCCGAGCACCCCTCCTTGCAAGGCTTCTTAGGAGCAGGTGGGTCTCCCCCTGTAGGGGCTGGGGCACCTAAATGCACCTGCGCCAACTTTGCGCATTCCTCCACTATACGGGAGGACAGGCGCTCCTCCATGGGGCCTACAATCTCGGTCACGCAGCGGTAAATAGAGCTGTCCACTGCGTTATAAAACTCATCGTCATTAAGATAATGATGAGTCTCCTCCTCTTCCTCGTAATATACCTCCTCCATGCCTAGGGACAGTAAAGCCAGCAAACTGGTCAAAAAGAATGATGGAAAGAGGACAGTGCCAAATACCTCAGCACCAAATTTGGGCAGGCCCTAGGCGAGCACACACTTTGGACTGGCAGGAACACTAGAAATCGGGGCAGCACCAGCCCCAGAGCGTGCAGACCCTCCAAATTGACTGGGTCTTGACCGCCCCCCTTGCGCGCTCCCTTCCCCTGACGGGAAAAAACTTTGAAAAGCTGCAGAGAAAGGCTGTGGGCCAAAGCGCGGTTAAAACCGCGTTAAATTTTTCGCCCGTAGGCGGCAACGCGGTAATCACACCGCAATACAGACCCTTTGCGGGCGTGAAAATTCGGGACAGTACCGACCCCCACACCGAGGGCGTTCAGGTGAGGCGGCGGGGCGAGGCTCCGGAGCGTTTCTCTCCTCAGCGCGGCTTCCGACACTAAGGACAAGCCGCGCTGAGGGCAGAGAGACGCAAGAGCTCCCCCTAGCGGGCCAAGAGCGCACCGCACAGAAACATGGGGAAACAGATCGCGAAAGGGATGAGTAGCGTCCCCGTGATCAACACGGGCCCTGTAAGGAGAAAAGGCACAATAAGAAATACGCCACAGAGCCCTCCCCAAAATTATGAATCTGGCATAGCAAACCAAAATGACAATAAAGATAAAGCGCACATAAAGGGAAACTACTTAACTGGCTGCGAAGCAGCGAAGAAAGAGGAAGAAGACACAAAATGGACACCCTATCTAGACGTCATGGACACTGTAAAAGGACTGATGCTATCCTTAATACTATGGACTGATGGGATTTGTAGTTTGTTGTACTAAAATCACGTTGTTTTTCTTAGTTTAATGCTTTTTCCCTGTGTTTGGGACATATAAGCATTTTCTGGACCTTTTCTGGGCTGCTGTGGTTTTTGTATTGTAATAAACAGCGAAGAAGGACAAGCATAATCTGAAGCCTCCGGTCCTGACATAGAATTTGTATGTGCAGGATTTTACGGCCCAAATTTAGATGACCCTTCAGCATATAGTAAATCTGGAGTGGAACTTAGTAGGGGTAAACACCCCTGCAATTATTGGGGATGATTTTAATACCCTTTTGGACCCTACCCTGGATATATCTACTAATAAGAGTGGAGCCCAAAGCCCCGAGGACAAGGCAGGCTCTCAAGCATATGCTTCTGGATATAGGTTTGGTAGACGCATGGAGGGATCTAAAGGGTCCAAAGCGTGGCAATACTTTGCACAACAAACAATATGGTGAGTTTTCTAAGTTAGACTATATGTTAGTGGATAGAGCGTTAGCTGGGAAACTAATTTCCATAATTTCCAGGGCACATCTCAGACCTTGCCGCAGTCTGTTTTTGTTTATGGGGTTCGGGGCAAGCCATAATACGAGATGGATATTCAAAAGGACTATCCTTCTCGATTCAGATGTTGTTACTCTTCTAAAAAATAGCGAGTATTGACTTCCTGAATAATGTCTGCTCGGCCCCCATAGAAGTAACTTGTGAAACTTTCAAAGCATATATTCACGGGGTGCTGCAAAGTCAGGTGTATTTTAAGAACAAGGCAGATAAAGCGGATTTGAGAGGATTGGTGGAAAGAGTAGGGATGGAGGCTAGGTTGCAGCAAAGCATAGGGAGCAACTGGGACAGAAAGAGAATATCGAATCAGCTGGAGGAGACTGGACTGAACTATAAAATTAAACTGAAAGAGAAGTGCCGAGAGCGTTGGTTAACAAGGTGCATGCAGCAATTTTAATATGGGGAAAAAGCAGGGGAATAGCTAGCTTGGAAAATGAGGGTAGAGAGGTCCCAGAATCATATTAGAGAGCTGATCATTAGCCCCAAGGGTAACACCTTGAATAAGAAGGAAGAAATGCAGGCCCTGTTGGTCTCCCTGCTTTCTGGTTTATATATTGAAGATGTCCAGCCAGATGTGGGGGACTTAAGGAATGGTTAACTGGTGTGGGACTTCTGGGGATCATAATGGAGGGTTGTGACTCTTTGGATGCTTCAATCACTGAGGGAGAAATCAGAGAGAAGATCCTCTGAATAAAGAACTGGAAGGCTGCGGGTCCGGACGCAATACCTGTTAAGCTCCATAAATCAAGAACAGAGGAATTAGTCCCAGAAATGAAATCACTATTTAATTCAATTTATAAGGAGGCAGGACAGATTCCAAGTTCATGGAAAGAGGCTACAATTGTTCTGATTTTCCAACCTGCTAAGGATCCCAGGAAGGCAGACTCATACTCCCCAACCTCCCTGCTAAATGCTGAATATAAAATCATTATTAGCATTTTTGCAGGGAGATTGGCATAGTAAGCCCCTCAGTTGGTACATGTGGATCAGAAAGGATTTGTCCCAAAGAAGCCCATCAAAAAACCTACGCAGTTGCTAATAGGCACTATTGATCTTGCCACTACACGCTCGATCCCCTTGGCAGTTGTCACGATTGATCTGGTTTGTTGGGCATTCTTGTGGGCGGTATTGGATTTGATGGGATTTATCGTTGGTTTTATCTCAATACTTCAGAAACTTTATGAAAACTCCTTGGCCAAAATTATTTTTAATGGTTTCTTGAAGAGGAGCTTCAATATACAAAGAGGCATGAAGCAGGGGTGTCCCCTGTCACCCCTCATGTTTAACCTCTACATCGACCTCTAGCACACTCATTACTAAAAGATGACCAGATTGTCCCTCTCTATATGCTCCCTTTTTGCTGTAAGATAGCGTTATATGCTCATTACTTGATAATATACACTATCTGGGTATTTAGGGAATAACTCCAAGACGAAGGTAATATGTTGGATCATTGATGATATGGAGGAATGTGTTCAGAGATAAAGAATCTTGGGATTATCATTGTTATCCAGATGGATGAGATCCCACTATGTAATTTGAAATGGGTGTCCAAACAGGTGGACAGGTTCTTATCTGGATGGAATAACCTGCCTCTGACCATCTATTGGCAAGTCAACCATATCAAGATGTGGATCCTCCCCAAGTTGACGTATTTAGTTAACTGCATTCCACTCAAGTTTACCAAGGCGATAAGATCCAGGGAAAAATAACCAGCTCTATGTTGGCCTACTGTGGAGCAAGACTTGTAGGGGAAAAAGCTAAGGCGAAGGTTGGAGAAGGGCGGTTTAGCCCTCCCTGATCTGAATATATACTGCTTAGCAGTTAAATTAAAACATTTCTGAATGCTATATTGGGAAAGCCGGATTCCACAACTTGGTGAACACTCTTGGGAGAGATGGACCAGGTGCCTTCTTATAGAAGTTCAGAGCTGTTAAAATTCTTTAAAAAAGTATGGCTGAAGATTTTAAAGACAGCATTAAGCCTCTGGTACTGGGTGAGAAAGGCACTTAATATCGGGTACTGCTCATAATTTGCACCAATCTGGGACTCCCCAGGTACTCCAGAGTGCAAGTAGGACAGGCTGTCTCCCCCTAAGGCAGGCAGGAGTAATTATCTAGGGGATCTGATGATGGTGGAGGGTTTATTTTCTTGAGAGGCATTGGGAGGAAAATTAATTAGGGTACGCTTTGGGATGGCATCAAATGAAAGCCCTATTGCAGGCCTGTTGTCTATCAAGATTTAACAGTAGATTTGGGGGCCTGTCACATATTCCATTCCTAAGGGCTTACGAAGGGAAGATTCCTCCGCTAGGTCTGTATGTAGGAGAGGTTTTTTTCCTTGATCTGACATATGAATTGGACAGATTACAAGTAGTTGTGCTTAAAAGGCCTTTTTACCCACCCACCCCTCCAAGGCACCATGGTTCAGGCCATAAGGAGAGAGTGCAATCTGGTCTCCTGGTACCTGGCGGCCTTTACTCAGGCCCTAAGATACTTTAATACACTCTTAGAGCATGATGAGGTGTCCAAAGTCTCCAAATTTAACTGGGAAGAGATTAAATGTAGTGAAAGAATGTGGGCAAAGGACGTAAGAACCAGAATAATTGCTCTTAGGAACCTCCATTCATGTTAGTGGTACAATCACATCTTCGTTCCCCTTCCCAGGCAAGTACACATTGAAATAATCTGTTGCTTTGGTGTCTGAACCAAATGACCTGTTTGCAATAAACCATCCATCAGTTTCTCAATCTCTACTCTGGGCCAGGACACTGTTTCCCATTATTTATCACAGTTACCAGACCCAGGATAGCGAAATGAAATATTAAGGGTTAGGGTGAGATGTGGCCCAATCTATTCATCCCGCCCATACTCGGCCAGAGTTCATAATAATAGTGGTCTCTGCCCCTGCCCCTGAAAGTTAAATGCTCCCTACTGCATATACTTATGGGCTGTGTCTTTTATCTTGCAAATCAAATTATGTTTTTAAGACCTCTATTTTTTAAATATGATATTCTCCATAGGAGCAAAGCTGTGGAGCTGGTTTCAGAAATGTGTTACTTAGATGTGGCAGTTGGAATTGCTCGATTTTTGCGGTCTGTTAAACAGAGTTTTAATAATGAACTGTAGTGAGTAGGGGTTTTTGGGTAGTTAGGAGGGGGCCATTTTAATGATTTTAACTGTCAATTGAGTTTTTCAAATGTTTTATGGACAATTGTCCAAAAAAACTTGTTTTTCTACCTACCTACCTTGGGAGGCGTTGAGAGCAAAAACTGGCGATAGTTTATCCAGGTTTAAGTATATGCAGCTCGCGTCTTGGTTTATGGCATCCACCCTGGAGATTAGGGGGGAGTGGGAATTTGAGGCCTCTATCTAGGATGTAAGACCATAGAACAAGGAGGTAGCCAATTGGTATTGACATTTTTTAGAGGCAGAAGATAAGAAGCCGGGGGCACCTCATACCATTTGGACAGATATATTTCAGGGAGAGGATATACAACCAATATGGTTTGACTCGTTCAAATTGTTATATTCGGTCGTCACTCCTGAAAACCTTAAATGACACAATTTCTTCACCATTAATAGGCTATATTGGGCTCCTCAAAAAATTGCTACGCTTGTATCGCAGCCTACCCCCAGAGGTAGAAGATGTCACTGCCTAAAAGACAATGACGAACATATCTTTTTCACATGTCCAGAGGTTATTGGAATGCTGTTGAGTCTACTATAAGGAGCATTAAGGTGACATCTATAGTTCTGAATTCTGTCTTAGTCCTACTGGGGGTTGATAAAATCACACATAGCATCCTGAGCAGCAAGCAAAGTGGCCTTGTCTTCTACCTATTGCTTTTAGTTAGGTGGGAGATTTGTAAACGCTAGACTGACCCATCTTTCCCCGCACTATGGAGTGGCTTAAAGCGGCTAAGTGGAGGAGTCGCATGGAGGTGGAATGTAAATCAGGAAGAGCGGCTGAGGTGTGGGTGGACTTTATCAGGTGGATTTCATAAGATGGTCAGGTACTGAAGGGACAGACCCAAATAAAACACTATTGTCCCATGATTACACCAGGACATAGCACTTGGGGTTGGCCCTCGTGGTGAGATCAGGGAAGTGGAGGCCTAAAGCGAGCAAATGTAATGGACCACGAGGTGGACAGAGAGTGTCAAGATAGTCTAAGATTTGTAGACAATATAGTGAAATGAGGACAAAAAAAACCAGGGAAGACGGCGAGACTACAAAGAGGCAAATTGCCACCAAGCAAGGGTCTTTGCTCCCAACTATCGGTGAGAAATGCACTGAGGGAACCCTTGTTAAGCTGTGAATCATCAAGGCAAAAGGCAGGAAGACCGTTGCACACTACTAAGGTGGGAGGAGCCAAATGGGCAAAGCTTCCAAGTGATTTGCACATTTCATTACTCGCATTAATTTAAAGGGAAAACCATGGACTCTGCTCTCAAAAGGAGAGGATAAGGAAGAAGGCACTTGTCGCAGTCGCATACAGATTGCGCTCTAAAAGATCAATCATTCATTTACCTTCACAAAGGATTTCAGATCGTTTTTAAATATGGAATTGCCAAGAAAACACACGTGCTTTGCCTTTGCCAAGCTCAGGAGTTAGGTTCATTTGTCATTTACAGAAGTGGAGCTTCAACAGGGGCATCTGCCCTGTTTATATTTGTAAGTGCATCCTGTTGAGGTTTAATTTTGGAGAAATGTATGTTAGGGCCAAAAGGACCGTAATGAGGAGGGTGACCCCATTCCCGTTGGCCTGGCCAAAATGTAATGGGGAGAGGGCTACACGGTCCTCTTCTCTGGGCCGCTTTTGGTCCAGGGGACCCCATCCCCGGGGCCCGGCCAAAATACAATAGGGAGGAGGGTCTGTGGCTCTCCTCCCTGGGTGGAATTCGGCCCTGGGGACCCCATGCCTCAGGCTTGGCCATGTCTCCCTAGATGCCCTGGAGCCCACCCAAGGCACCACAAGTGCTTTGTGACCAGGGGAGACTAATGGATGGCCCCCAGGGTCCCAGCCTCATGTGGGAGCTGGAATTGCTCCTGCCCACAGGGAGCAGCTGGAAATGCAGCTCTCTGCATGCAGGAGCAATAATTTCATCTCTTTCCCTGCCCATATGACACCTGGCAGTGAAAGTGATGAAAACTGTGCTTCTAGCAAGCGGGAGCACTTTGACAGCTCCCGCTTGCTGGAAGTGGAGTGTTTGCTTTTGCTTGGTGAGAGCTGTCAGAGTTCCCACCAAGTGAAAGCAACAGCTATATCCAGCAGGCAGGCACCCCAGGACACAGCAGGAGCAGGCCCCGGGGGTGGAGGTCCCATGTTTTGCTCTGGGATTGGGACCGCAGTCCCTCTCCTTTGTCGTGCACTGGCAAGCCGTTGGGAGGTCGTGCACTGGCAAGCCGTTGGGAGGTGGTGGTGCCCAGGGCCATATGTAGCCCAGGAGGGAGGGCTGTGTGCCCCTCCTTCATTAAAAAAAATTATTTGACCCTGGGGAGGTGTTGGTTCCCTGGGCAGGAGGTCCACGAGAAACCCCTCCATTTTGATGTATTTAGCTCCAGGGAAGTGGTGGTCTCTAGGTGTTTAAAAAGCCCTAGGAGGTGGTCCATGTGCCCCCCTCTTTTTTTAAATATAACCTGGGGAAGGTGATGGTCCCTAGGGCCCGGGAAGTCCATGTGACCCCCATATGTTTATATAGTCCCGCAAAGGTCGTGGATGTAGGGGCATAAAAATGCCCTAGGAGGGGTTCAAGTGTGCCCCCTCTTTTTTTTTATATTGCCATGCCCCCAGGACACATTTCGGATGCTGTGACAGTTTAATTGTTAGGAAAAAAGATTATCAGGCAGATGCATCAAAGAAAATACCGGGAGCAAACGGGCAGATTCTCAGAATCTGGCCGTTTGCTCCCGGTATTTTTGCATTTGGGATGCATCATCCCAAATGCAGAAATCGCAATTTAAGGAATCTCTAAATAGCGATTCCTTAAATTGCTCTTGCATTTAAGGAATCCCAAAATGAGATTCCTTAAATGCAATGCATGAAACCCAAAAAAATAGCGAATTCTCTAATAGGGGGAGCAATTTACCATGAAGTTGAACTTCGTGGTAATTTGCTAAAACTTTGAAAAATGCACTTTTGTGCATTTTTCAAAGTTACATGTTGCGCACACACATGCCCTTAGGGTGTTGGACACCCTGGCACCCTTGAAATAGCGGAACATTAGCGATTCGGTAATAGCTAATCGCTAATAAGGAATGGCTTTCCCATTCATTCCTAAAGCCATTCCTTATTAGCGATTAGCTATTACCGAATCGCAAATAAGGAATCTGTAGGAATCGCTAATAACATTGCGATTCCTACATGCATCCCGTTTTGCGAGTCTTTAATAGCGATTCCTTAAAATTCGCTATTAAGGACTCGCAAAACATAACTTTGATGCATCTGCCAGAATGTGTTGGCTGGAGAGGTTGTATGACAGAACAACACATGCCTTACAAATCCTAACAATTAAGATAGGGTATACATATTGACTGGCTGCTGAAGGGATCCAATATAAGCTTGTCTGGTATACAAGTATGCTGCTGGTTCTATATCTTTGCAAATATTATGAACTAAAAACGATGCTGCAATGCAGCCTGACTTAAAAGCAGTGACGAATTTTAGACTAATGGGAAATAGGATGCATGAAAAAAAGTATTTGGGGAATATTTACTTTTCGCTGTCATTTTATTCTTATTTTTAAATATCTTCTTTAATATAATTCTTACTCATATGAGCTGTAGAAAAATATCATATAATACACAAAAATCTATTCTAAAATACCAACATTTTGTGCACACTAATTGTTTCAGCATATGATGGAACTTTCCATCTCACCTGCAGTGATCGTATCATCATAATGATAATTCTACTTGTTTTTATATGTTGTGCTTATTTGAATTCAAACATAGATTCATAGTCACAAAATGTATTCCAGAACATTTCCAGTTTTTAGAAGATTTTTTTTTATCTTTTGAGATTTAATCAAACACTTGGATACATGTACTATAAGCTTTATTTTACTTCATGACTTTGACTTCTAATTTATCCAGCCAGTACACATTTTTCATTCTTTCTTATGCATATTGCAATCATTTTTATGATTGTACCATCTTTAAGAAACTTTACTCATCAGTATATTTACTTTCATAATGTGAATCATTGTTGGTTATTTAATGTACCTAGAAATGAGGGTGCAAGAAACCTAAAAACTTATCACAACATGTGAGTCTATAGATGTCATCCCTGTTGTGTGGTCAATTTGATTTAACATTGCCTTACCACAACAATTAATTTTAAGTAAGCCTGGGTGGAATTTGCAGCGTTTTGCTACATGGATCTCCGCAAAGTGACAAAAAAACTCAGTGAGCAGCAGAGTGCGTTGGGGTCATGCCGTTAGTGGTGATTTTGAGTGCCGGATGTTTGCCCCACGCTGTTAAATTATTGTGAACTGCACAATTTATACAAACGTCAGAAGAAAGACAGTCTTCCCTAAAATCTCATACAATGCATAAAATGTGAAATAAAGTGCATGTGCCATAAATCATTAAAGATAAAAAAGGAGAGTTAGAAGGATGAGTCCAGGACCACATCTAAACTATATGTGTCATCAAGGTAACTAAAGTGAAATCATGCCCTTAAACCAGCTTTCATTTAATGAAGGCTAGCTCAAAGTTTCACTGCAGATTTTAGGAAACTAAGAACAAATAAAATAGAATCTCCATGCAACAATTGTAAATAAATAAGGGCTGGACGCACCTGCTTGAATTCCAACCTCCTTAAAATAGGGATAAGAAAAGCTTACCGGGGGGTCGCATAATATTTACAAATTATTAAAAGATGAAGCCTGTCCTGTGGAGACTCACTGTCGCAGCCACGGGGTTCTAAAATCTGGCCTTTAATATTGCCATGTGGCAGGGCCAACAGGAGGTGAAAGAGATCCAAATGGAACCTAGTTACGAAAAAGCGTTCATAGGTGCTGAAAGGCCCCAGGAGATATGGCACAGTCAATGTGTTGTTTTCAAAACTAAACAGTTATGAACGCTAGGTTTCCTTAATTCCAGCTCTTCCCTCTCTAATTTCCTTAAGCTGCAGAAAGACTCCCTGACCCACCACAGATCCTTCTCAGTCACTGATTCTGGGTTTGTGAATAATTCAACTCTTCCCAATATTTCAAAGCTGCTCTTTATATCTCTAAGCCAGGGAATGTAATGGGCATAATCAAGAGCCATACACTCCTTCAGGATCAATCGACCTAAATATGATCCTTCATTCAGCCAGATTTGCAGCCAAAATGTTAGGGGTAAAGAGCCAATAAATCAGAGAGATAGGACACCCCCAGTTCTTCATGTACCACCATGTTAGACATTCCCTGGGGCACACCTAACAGAGGTTTCTGGACTCTATTCTCAGCCACTTGTAACTCGTCCATAGTGACATTACCCCATATTTCGCTACCATAGGAGGCTTTAGTGATACACTTAGCCTGATATATCTTTAAAAGTGCCGCAATCGGTCTCCTACCCAATTTGGAAGCAACATTTTAAATGGCCATCTATTAAAACCCCCAAGTACGAGAAAGCATCAGTACGGGGAACCTGAGCGGATTCAACCACAAATTGAAAGGACTTTTTTGGACAAAGTCCTACCTGCATCACATAGGATTTGAAGTAATTTATTGACATATCCAAATCCACCAGAAAGGAGGAGAAAGAATTAGGCAAAGTTTGTAACCCCCTAGCGGTCCTAGATATAAAGACAGTGTCATCCGCATATAATAAAACAGCCAGACCACGTATGAATACCTGGGGGTAATCTACCCTTGTCTTCGTTAAAACCAAATTATTAATGTATAGATTAAACAAGAAGGGGTCTAAAATACACCCTTGGTGTACTCCTCTTTTTATTGCAAAAAAGGGGGAAACCCTAAAACTTGAGAGAATCTGACCTGAGCCTTTGCCGCTTGGTGGAGGTCTTCCAGATAATAAACAATATTGCCATCTACCCTGATAGCCAACATGGTCTGCCAAAGTTTAGCCCTATTCATGCGATCAAACGCGGATGACGGATCCATGAAGGCCAGATAAACAGTACCGGGGCGGGCAATTGTATATTTATTAAGAATCATAGATAGATTAAGGCACTGGGCCATGGATGACCGCCCAGGGCGAAACCCACTTAACCACTGAGTCCAGCAGTGATATTGGTCTATAACAATGGTTGCTATCTCAGTTGCCCTATTTAAAAACAGGCACTATGGTAGAGAAGAGGATCTCCTTTAAGGCAATGTGCCTTATGCACAAGTCTCTTCACAAGAAAGGCCCGTCTTATTTTCAAGAACGGTGCTCATGGTACCGGCCAAGCAGAAGCCTTAGAACCAGTTCTGCCTTCATGGTCAAGGTTCCAAAAATCAACAGAGTAAAGTGGGGAGGCAGATCGCTAGCATATCGGGGTGAAAGTTATGGAACTCCCTTTTTCTGGCTCTCCGTTCACAGCCAGCACCGCAGCTATTTAGAAAGCAGCTTGACTTGGCTGTTTCCACCTAAGCAGCTTGATTGTCCACGTTCGAGCTCTCTTTAAACCTTTAGTACCTGCTCTCGGTCTGGATCTGCTTAGCGCTAAAACACCTTTGGTAATGCGTGCATTATAAAACTACCTCATTCATTCATTCATTCAAGTAGCCCATGACTCAGGACAACCGGTTTTTGCTGACGCATTCATAACTGCTGTAATATGGGTGCCCAAAATGTTGGGTCTGATTTATAAGGATCCGACGGAATGCCATCAGGGCCCCGGGCTTTATTGCTTGACAACCCGTCGATGCCATCCTTAACCTCTTCATTACTAAAAACCAGACCTAAGGTACCTGCCTCGCAACCAGAGGGGGTGTTTTGGTCAGGGGGACACTGAAACATAGCTTCAAAGTAATATGGCACCCACCGCGCTTCCTTCCTCGTGATTCAAGAAGGGGCAATTTATTATGCTCTAAAACCTTGAATTGTCCCTCAGCGTTCTAGCCTCAATTAACTCCCTCCAAACTTCCTCTTTTAACATTGACTAACGTATGACCAGTTCTATCTTGTACTCCCTTCGGCATATTCTGACTAATGTGGGATCACTTGGGCTCTTATTTAAAACTTCCCTCAGCTTCCTGGCTGCCCTAGAGCAATGAGAATCAAACCATCTATGGACCTCAGTGACAGGACGCTGAACCGGGGTACTTAAAAAGGCACTTATTTTAGCGGAGATAGTTTTAAAAGCACTAATGACCTCTCCCAGGGCAGTTAGTGTGGTAGTACACAGTGCTAACTTGTTATTGCACGTGATGGTTATTGATTCGTAAAATACATCTGGGGATATCTGGGCCCATTTTAACTGTCTTCCCAAATCTGTTGGTCTCAACACCCCACACTGCCCAGTCCCCCTCAGTGTGCCAGTAGGGGCCCGCTAAAATAGACACACAAATAGTTATGGTCACTATGTGCGCTGGTCTGAATAATGAATCCAGTGAATAGTTCGAGTAGAGGCATTGATACCAGTATAAAATCAATAAATGAATCACCTCCCCGCCCATCAAAGGATTGAATAGGGGCCTTACTACAGAGGTCTATAGAGCACATTAGGGACGATAAATCAAATTTATGTAAAAGGCTATTCAGTGTATCACCTTGTGGAGTATGTTCAAATTGAATTCCCCTCACAAGTGGACAACCCATATTAGTCAGACTAGAGATCCTGGTGTCACCACATGGGTGAATATAAAAATCCCCAGCAATCACAAAAAATGTAAAAGCAACATTGAGATGTTTCCTTAGAAAGGAGCCCATCATTAAAAAATATTGCACTCGGCCTTAGCACATGACGTTGAATTATAAAAGTTAAGAAGACCCAATTTGCGGGACCCCTTAAACAATAGCAAGGACTGCAAACACGGGCTCTCCTTTGGCAGTACCCATATCTTACATTCTGCTGCCAAAGAGACATAGGTTACAAGACCACCTCTTGATCTTCCCGCAAGTGATGGGGTAGCCGGAACGAAGAATGACTTGTAGCCCTCCATTGGTAAACTGCTCTCGGACAACTATGTTTCCTGCAGGCAAATCACACTGAACTGCTTTATAAATGAAATCCACGTGGGGTCAAGAAACTTTTTAGCTAAGCCAGGTATATTCCATGATGTAAAATTGCAATCAAGTTCGCCCCAAGTCCCATTGCATTGCCATGGTGTTTAATGCTGAGTAGTTGGTGTCACCAGGTCCCCGGGAACAGGCCCGCTAAGTAACAATTGTCCAGGGAGCCCAAAGGTGCAAAACGATTTGATAATTACATAAGAGGTAAAACTAACTGTTGCCCGCCTTGTAATGGCCAATGCATATAATTCAAATTAGAATTTAGAATTAAATGTGTGTGCCTGGGATGTGGGTAGGATGGCGTCTGCCTATTAAACGGGGTCCTGATGATGTTAGGCATGTTATTCCAACCAAATGACTCAAGTTTGTAGAAAAATCCAAGAGGTAGAGCCGTAATGGGTGACTGGGGGCCAAGAGGGGCGTTAATCAAGGCTGAAGCCAGAATCCTTTTTGAGATATGAGGCCTGTTAAAATTGATAATAACACAGTCACCCTTGCAGAACTTGTAAGAGCTACCTTACCAATTAACCCTTTGCACCATGTTAATGTTTTTCTCCACCATTGTGCCTAAAGCAGTGTTGCAAGATAGCCAATGTAAGACTTTGTTCTTCAGTTGAGAGTAATCCTCCTTGATACCTCGAGAGAGAGCTGGCACATTCCCCAGGATCAAAACATATGGCGTTGATTCCGATGGGAGGTGTATAACAGGCAGATTCTGCATGATAACCCCCCTCCCCACTGAGGTGGCTCTCCAGCCATGTTACTCTCCGGGATGGGTTGATCCCATATGCTTGACCTTTCCACGGGGCCCATATTTGAACCAGGATTTAAGACTGTATGATTCAATGAGGAAGACGAAAACTGTAGGATCTGTGTAGAGCCCCATGGTCACTTTGAAGGGGAAGGTGGATACTCCCTGATATTTTACACGTGAGGCTGCCAAAATGGGTCCTTCTGTTGCCAGGCGACCCCTTAGGGCCTTGGTTCAAAGTTAACGGCCTCCCCCCTCTCAGGCATACAACATTTAAGATAAAAAAGTCCCTTTTCAGTTAAGGTCAGACATTTAAATAATGAGTCCAGTTTGGAGTCCAGCATAACCTTCAAAGAATCCTGGAAGGAATCTAGTATATATGTCATAACTGCCTTTACTTGGTCAGTTGGGAGCTTCTGGGTTGTCAACTCGGCTCTAGGTCTTTTGGCCTTTCCCCCAGGCCTTTGACCCTTTCTTTTTGTGCCTGACCCTTGGACAACCGGCTCTAATCCTCCCAGTCTCCCTTGCGTGGCAAATCCAGCAGTTATCGGTTGCTTAATAGGGGTGCCCACCACACAGCCCTGGATTGGAGGTACATCCCCTTGGGGTTATTAACCACAATGGTGGGTGTAAAGGGTAAATATTGACTCATTGTACAACTGTCCAGGCCATCTGGTCCTTGCACCCTGGAGTTGTTTAATAATCCATCAACACAGTTCGTGATCGTAAGGGCACTTGCTGGCATGGAGGGGGACCCTTGCCAGGGGACCCGGAGAGATGCCAAAACACCAGCTCTATCTCTTTTTCAAGCACTCTTGCGGGCCACTGTAGGAAAGAGTTCATAGCCACTACTGGGTCTGACGCGGCTGTAGTCCCCTTGCTTCCCCCATGGCACACCCCGACCAGTATGCTTTTAGGGCGCTTCAGTAGTCAACACAAATGTAACAACAGTTGAAAACTATTTGCGCATACACCTGGGCACTGTAGCCCTATAACCGGCTTCAAATAGAATTTTTACCAGTGCCAAAAATAATAATGTGAAGGTGATGCTGCCTCCCTACGTGCTCCTCAGCTGCTGGAGCTGACGAAATGGCCAAGCTAGCTGTAAGGAGATCCTGTGCTCGGGAAAGATCAAGAAAGAGAAAGCCAAGAGGATAGGCCCAGCCCAGCCTCCTCCGGTCTCTGATGGGCTAATGACAGCTGCAACTGGGCGCAGGCTCCTGGGGCTTGAAGTTCATCTGACCCCTCCTTTACTGCTCAAAAAACGGGATCGGAGGAATAAAGAATTATTCACCAAAAACGTAGTTCAACACTCATTACTGAGCCCAAGGAAAGGCAGAGATGAGGCAATTGGCTTCATATATATAGCCCCATTTCATCCATATCTTTCAAATTAAGCTACTAGTCCCAGAACTTGAGGCGAAATCAAGGAAGGTGAAATCTAGTATTGAAAAGTCTAAAGGTTATTTCCCAATGCGTTTTTTGAAACCTATATTAATGGATAATGATCAATGTCGTTAGCATGACCACTCTAGAATCCTTAACTAAGGTGAAATATAAAGTTAAATGAACAAAGGATCTGCAAAAGGCCACGTAATCCCTAACATGCTACAAGATAAAAAATAATAATGATATATCTTAGAATCCTTCGACTCGGGCGTTTTCTAAGTGAATGTGTTTTGAAAAGCAGTTTTTGATACAACAGGTGTCATGGTCGCTACATCAATCATTCCTAATAGGAGGATTGTAAAATGACAAAACTACTATAAAAAAACATGGCAAGAGATACAGTTTTGCATAAACAAAAATACATAGATTGGAAGCTTACAATATTATTTACAGCTAATGTCATACATTTGGCTTAAGTGAACTAAAGAAAAATAGAGGAAGGAGAAATCGATTCCTATACTGTCAAAACTAAAGCAATTTAGGAAAGATTATAATCACATGATGCAAAGGCAAAGTCCGTACAAATCCTGGATAAAATAACCTCTGACCAAATTATCTCAAAAGCATTAGACTAATTCATTGCATGGGTGTTGCAAAATTGTGTGATTTTCTTTTCACAAAGTTCCATGAAAATTTCACAAAATTACACTATTCAGGTGAAACGTGGTTTCCGGTATCTTGCTTGACTTTTTTTGAGATACCACATCGAGAGTTATTTGAACAGAAAATGTCTCTCAGTGAGGCATTCTGTGAGAATCAGTCACCTGTGAGAATGTATTATGCAAGCTGTGTGTGCCCTTTCTTTTGTATAATGAATGATTGCAATTAAAATGTTACCCTGGCCAAATTAATGTCCAATAGGTTGAATCGTAGGCCTGAGCAACTGTTGTCAGCCACCCAAAAATTGAGTCATTTATTCCTACTTCATTTCACTGATAAAATCTGGAACATGTGAAAGACTTGGGAGATTTCCAATACCATCTCTCCTAGTGTTAGACCTGGCATTTCTTGGCTTGGTTACCCCTGACTTTTTGCCTTTACCTCCTATTTTTGATGCTATGATGGATTGTGTTTTACTGGCTTAGATGCTTTGGGCACTTTGCCACTGCTGATCAGTGCCAAAGTGCAAGTGCTCCCTGTATAAAGTGTTATGGTAATTGGTTGTCCATAATTGGTATGTTGGCCTTACTCGTAAAGTCCCTAGTAAAGAGCACTATGTGTGCTTGGGCTGGTAATGCAAATGCTAATAATGGGCCTGCAGCACTAATTGTGTCACTCACACATGTAGCCCTAAAGAAAGAACTCAGGCCTGCCACCGCAGTGCCTGCACACAGTTTGCTAACTGCCATGTTGTCCTGACAAACGCAACCACTTGTCAGGCCTTACCCTTCCCTTTCCATGCACATGAGACACCCCTATAGTAGGCCCATGGTACCCCCTTGGCAGGGTGCAGTGTCTGTGAAATGTCGGACTTGAACTGAGGTGTGTACCATGTCCTGACAGTGAAATACTCTCCATTTCGTGTTTCACTGTTGCAAGGCCATCTTGTCCATTGGACAGAATGGGGAAAGCAGTGTAATATGTTTCCAGCCTATCTTCCCATAGGATTAAGATGGAGAGGTGAAGTTTAATGTGCCTGAACTCACAATTTAATAACATAATTGTGAAGGTGGTTTTTCAATTGTGTGTTTAGAAACCACGCTTTTAGAAGAGGCTGTTTTGTTTCTTCTAACAATTCTGTGTGTCTCTGCCTGGTTGTGGATTGACTGTCTGGATTTGAATGTGATAGGATCTAGGAAATGTTTTGACCCAGGGGAGGAGTGGGTGAGACAACAACAGGCTGACCTGCATCTGGACTGTAGGGGGAGGAGTAGCCCCCTGGATGTGAAGAAGCCTGTGCTGCTGCCACAAAAGAATGGCTCCACCTTCTGCTGAGTGATTGAGGAACCAGACCCCCACTATAAAAGGAAGAAGGTGTCACTGGCAGGGAGACACCCAGAACTGGTTTGGACAGGGGTCAGTGCTCCCTGAACACAAAGACTTCAAAGACATTTAGGGGTATAACTATGAGAGTTGAAACCCATGAACGTTAGACTGATCAAGACTGAAAAGGATTGAAACTACTTTGTGGTCAAGAGGAACCTCTACGAAAGGAGAACAGCTGAAGAGACTGAAGAGAAGGACTAGCCCTTGCTGTGTGTTCTGGGGCTGGCCTGCAGTTTGCTGATTTAACTAAGGGGAGGCTAAGGGACTTTGCTGTGTGCTGTGTCCCCCTGCTTGAAAGGACTTTGTTGTGTGCTTTGTCCCGAAGTAACTTGTCTCCAAGGGCCCGAAGAGAGCTGGCTCCCTGTTGTGGAAACTCAGGAACATAAAAGTTTTCAAGTGTGTGTCAGCGATGCAGTGTGCGGGTGCTTTTTGAAGCCTGAGACCTTCATAAGCATTGCCCCGGGACTGTGTGGCCGGAAGCCCAACTGAGTCTCAACGACACTTTGTGCGTGTGCAGCCTGAGACTGCCATGGGGTCTGGGTGCTGGTTGGAAAGTGCCCATGACTGCAGTGGCCCCGCAGTGTGAAGCATCATCCATGCTGCTGTAAAGCTGTTTGTGGCCTGAGCGGTCATCGTAACTGAGGCTGCAGATCAAGATCACCGCCGCTGGCCCAAGCCGCAATGTGTTAAAGGATTTAATGTAGCTAAGGAAGTCGTGAGGTAATCGTGATCGTTGTTCGCAAGAGGAATCTGCCCAAGATCGTCAGCAACGGAGAAGGCAGTGCCGTAACCTGTCCTTCTACAGCGGTGCCTTGCATCAGAGCTACGTCATCATCTGGAGTGCCCAGCTGGACATCCGATGAGCCGGGAGAGAGAGAGAACAAGCAAGGCAGAGCATCCCCAGGTAAGGCTTGGACTCCGGTCAGGAGCCGCAAGTGTGTGTGGCCTGTGGAGGCATGCAGAAGGAGTACAGGAGTGCTCCTGTATCTTTCCCGCTGCATCTCGCAATAGACGGGCTGAATACTTGAGGGGCCCGGACCTGCCTGGCAGTACCGGGCCGCTCTCGGAAGTTCAGGACTTTTGTCTGTGGTTGGAGCCTAGTGGTGCCCGCGCTAATCACGTCGATTGGCCTGGTATTATTCCTACATTACAAACTGCCTTTTTAACATGCCTTAGGGATAGTATTAATCCTGCATTATGAAATGCCTGATTACGTGCATTGAGGATTGAATTATTCTCGCATTACAAACTGCCTAATTACTTGCATTAAGGAGTGTGTTATACTTGCATTACGACCTGCCTAATTACGTACATAGAGGATTGAATTATTCTCGCATTACGAATTGCCTTATTAGTTGCATTAAGGAGTGTGTTACACTTGCATTATGAACTGCCTGATTATGTGCATTGAGGATTGCATTATTCTTGCATTATGAACTGCCTGATTACTTGCATTGAGGAGTTCATTATTCTTGCATTATGAACTGCATTAGTCTGGCGATACGAACTGCATTTCAAACTGCATAGCATTGCATTAGGACTGCATTTGAACATCGTGAACTGCTCATTAATACCGCAAGAACCTACAATTGTTATTTGGCCTAATAACCAGCAAAGTGAAATATTACGACTACACATATGATGGATTCTTATCGTTTGGTATTACCGTATTTTTCTTCTTGATAAAGATACTGCTATTTTCATACATCAGTGTGGTGGCCATTTTTGGTGTTATCACTGTTTCACTGGGAGTGTGGTTGCAACTACTTTACACATTGCCTTGAAGATAAGCCTGGCTGCTCGTGCCAAGCTACCCGGGGGTGAGCAGGGGTTATCAAAGAGGGTGTCCCTCCTTTCCCTGACTAGAAGCAAGAGTCCCTATTTGGACTAAGGTAACTGCCTCAGCCAACTAGAGACCTTCAGTTCTAACACCTAGCAATCTTATAAATATCATTACAAACCTCAAACCAATACATTATTTGCTAGAACCCATTACATCCAGATCATTAAGGATAATTTCTGTTGCTTTTACGTTGCATTATCTGATGAAATTAATGCTTCTCCCAGCCAATGAATAATTTCTTGCTCAATAAAAAAGACACATTTCTCCTTTTCCCAAGAATTCCAATCTTGACCCAGCAAACCTTGCCAACATTGACCCAATTTTCAAACTCTGCTGGCTCTTGAAATCCTTTAAAAACTACAAGAAAACGAGTTAAATTCAATTCTAACATGGGGGTGCTTACAAGCTATAAACAATCTGGCTGCAAGCCCAGATTCAGACTCAGCAAAACATCAGCAACCTTAAAACCTTTAAAAGATGTCTGTCTGATTCTGCACAAAGAGACCCATGTTTTTCAACAAGGTCAAATTCTTAAACCTATATGAAACCAAAGTAACAGTGCTATTTCCATTAGTTGGATAATTAACTCACTAGGAATGTGGTTTGAATGGATGTCAGTGCCTTCTGTATGGTCTCCAAAGACTCCCGCATCGGTATGTTGGTGTATAGGGAGTCTTCATTTACTGTTAAAAGAATATACTGTTCATAGTTAAATGGTATAGAGGTAATGCTGATAATTAAACATAAAGTCAGCGCTATGCTTTACTGAGGATGCAAATTTGTCACTTCAGATTTGCATAGAGGTTGAGCTCCATCAAACCCGTATTTAGGATTCTATACTGTAGGTATCATAAATGTAAAGAGTGATACATTAATATATATTCTTTTGATTTATATGTCACACATAATATTGAGAATTACGAACCCGTAATTTGGAAGATGCTTCGACCATTTTGGAACTCAGATCAGACAATAATTCACTGGAGTGTGTGACAGAGGCATGACCAACTCATGTCATATAATATGAAAAATGATCCTTGTGTGATAATATGGGCTCTTTTTTCACTGACTAGTGGCCATTAAGACAGATGTCATTAGTCCTGATGAGAACATAGGGTCAAAAGGTCACTGATTCATCTTAGGATGTACTTTGATTGACTCATTATGGAAATCTGTGACAGAATTGGATGATTCATACTCTAAAATATACTTAATAAACAAGCTTTGGTACAAATAGAGAAAGCATATTTTTTTAAAAAGAGATACATCTCGGACATTGTTTTTGTTTATTTAAAGAGACTAATTGAAGCATATGCAAATGGATGATTGTTTAACTCACACAGACATTGTCCTTAAAAGGCCCTGAATTTGTTAAAGCAATTGGTCTTTCAAGAACAAACATGTCCTGTATATTCACTACATATTTTTATAGTGCCAACAGTCCACGTTATCACTGAACGGGGAGCTGTATCACCACCCTGTATTACATTATTAAACAATACATATCGTCTGCATGGAGCTTGTCAACGTGTTAGAAGTGGTCTTCCTCAACAAAAGTGTCATGTGATGGGAAGTGGACGCCATCTAAAACTCAATTTTCTGGGTGAAATGTGATGCTCCACAATATTGTGTTTCTGCTGAAATGGTGGAGTGTCAAAGGTGAGTATTCATTGGAAGAACCTTTGTCTCGAAGTATGTGGCCCAGAGGATGAGCTTTTCCCTGGAGATTTAGGTCAGGGATTTGACTGGAAGGATGCATGGTCATCCACTACTTTTAAGGTTACCCCCAGGTAAAAGATATATGTCCAGGTATAACTGTACACTTCAATATAATGCATTATTAACTGTGCAAAATGACTTTGGGCCAGATGTACGACCCGTTTTTGCATGCGCAAACGGGTTTGCGACCCGTTTGCGCATGCAAAAACCTACAGGGCCGTGTTCGATTCCTAAATAGCGAGTCGCTATTTATTTGCAACTCACTATTTAGGAATTGTGAGATGCAATTAGGAAAGGGGTGTTCCCTTCGTAATTGCATTCGCAAATCAATGTACACATTTTTTTTTACCGCAATTGCGGTCGCAAAGCACTCGCAAATTACCACTCTCTTCAAGAGGGTGGTAATGCAGTTGCAATTTGGAAGGGGTCCCATTTTGTGACTGTCTCAAAAAATATTTTGAAGAACAGGCAGTGGTCCCATGGGCCACTAACTGCCCTTAAAAAATTAAACGAAAACGTTTATTTTATTATTTTATTTAAATGCATCCCGTTTTCCTTTAAGGAAAACAGGATGCATTTTTAAAAAACTGTTTGTTTTAAAAGCAATCCCAGACATGGTGGTCTGCTGAGCCCAGCAAGTAAACCATACCTGGGATGGCCTGTCATTCCGAATGGGCTTGAAAATTGCAAGAGGCTCATTAATATTAATGAGCCACGCAATTTGCGGCCCCATTGGGAATCACAAACAGTGGTCGAAACACTGTTGTACATGCAAAACAGCGCCTCACAAATTGCGAGTTGCATAAGACTCGCAAATTGCGAGGCGATATTTTGAGTGTCGTACATCTGGCCCTTTGTGTTTGATGCCTTCATTGTTGTAATATCACTATTTAAATCACACAGTTTTAACCCGAGTGACGGAATATTGAGGAAGATCCTCTTGTGTATTTGTGAGTAGGAACAATTTGATATGTTAACTATCCTTGCCTTGGTAACACATTTATTATTTTGAAATATTTGTATCTAAATCTAGATGAACTGTAACTTAGAACTTCTTTTTTGTCATTGGTTGTGTTGTATTGACTTTATAGCTGAATTGAGGTGGCAAAGTGAGCTAAAGAACAATGATGGATTCAACCCAGATCTGTGACAGGGAATGAGAGTCTGAAAAGTTTCAGCGCTCCGTCCATGATCTCCTTGTGTTTGATTTGTTCACCCTAAGTTGGCAGGGTATGCCCAGACATGAATCCCTTGCTCACTCTGCCACTGTATTCAAGCTAGCCTGGCTGATGAGGGGTGTTACCCCAAAACCGGCCCCAGGATGCTTGTTTCCGGTTCAGGGAAAACCTGGCTTGGCAGTTCGGGCTGGACTGTTCCCATGAGGCACAGGGTCACAACTGATTTGCACATAGCTGGGTCTGAACTGAGGTGGCAAAGTGAGCTAAAGAACGATGATGGATTCAACCTAGATCTGTGCCGGGGTGAGTGTCTGAAACGTTTCAGCGCTCCGTCCATCATCTCCTTGTGTTTTTATTGACTTTATTGCCAATAGTTGGTATTTTTATCATTTTATATTTCTTGTAAGTCAAAAAGTAAAGAAGAATAAAAACAAAAATAGTTCTCACTATTTCTGTTTTCCATTCATGTTCTTACATTCATGTTGATTAAGCATTTTATCACCAGGGCTTTATTCTTTCTGAATGAATTAGTACAAAGCAAATCTGACTGCTTTAACATCATAGACAATATTTTAAATTAGCTACCAAACCACTGTGTATTGCCGATTTCTTTCGAAAACATTGAATTACAGATGGAATCCAGTAACACATAGTTAGAGGTTTATGTAATTGTTTTGGGCACAACAATAGTTGATTATTCTTAACATTTTTTAATTATTTGTGAAGAATGAAGAAAGTGAAAATATTTAGTCCAAAGTTTTAAGTTTAATGAAACTTTATTGATATTGTAACATAAGATAACAAATGCCAAGAGAATATATCCGACCAAGTTACAAGTGAATGTACTCATAAACAAAGTAATGTATACTATTATAAAACTCAACATAAGTAATGAGTGAGGAAAGAATAGAGATGAGGAATTGGAAAGGAGGGATCTAAATCCCTTATCTTAAAATTGTTTAGTAAAGAATATATTGCATATCATGTTTTACAATTAAAATATAATGATATATATTTAAGAAAAACACAATAAGGTATGGATATGGAATAAATTAATATTTCATACATCAAAGTGGCTTGGATACTTCATTAATGTTTCCAGAAAACAATTTGGAGGTTGCTGAAAAACTGGATAAAAATTAAGTTACAGGCGACCATATTAATTCTTGTTTGATCAATGGAGTCAAAGATGTTACAAAGCCTTTATCTAATCTGTGATCATTACACATCCCATACCATCAAGCCTGGAAGATGGCTTTAGAATGTTCCTTCAGGTGTTTTATAATTTGCTGAAATAACACAGGTATCAGAAGATTAGTTATATGTATATTGAATGAACAATAATTCAATTTTTCTGATAAATTAGCAAAATAAAAAGGTATCAGTAATACTGAATGAGGTAACAGTTTGACATAAAATTAAGTTGTTACCAAACTTTAAGCAAAAAAAGTTAGAAATATTTAATATATGTCTGCACTAGCTTCATTACAACCATCAATAAGTAGGCGAGAAAGGATTCATTTTATGCAAACAATCAGATGTTAATAACAGGCTTATGATGAATTAAAAAAAATCACGTTTCTGTGGCATTGGCAGTATAGGATGACTTATTTAGTTGTTGATAAATAATATTCCAGTATAAAAGATGCCATGAGGTATTTAAATCTTGATCCCAAAGCAATTCAATTTTAGACTTTGATCTCTCTATATATGCAGATATTTTTAATGTTTTATAAATGGGGGTAGCCTTTGATATGGTATGATTGATTCACAAAAAATGGTTATCCTGTGAAGGTGCTATAGCTACACCTGCAACTAGGGAAAGCATCCATTGTGATAATAGAGTATACGTATTCTTATAATCGGTAAGAAAATGAAAACATTTCTGTATGTTTCAAAAATCAAATTAATTTCATCAGAAATGAAATGATGCTCCCATTTAATTCCTTTTTGTCTTTAAGTAGGGCAACACATAGATTTATGTTTGATTTTAATCAGTTCATAATAACATATGGTGGAATTAAGAAATGGAAGGCTGTCATTCTGGGCAGATAGCGGTAAAGGTTGAAAGAAACTAGACGTTTAAATATAAGTAATGCTAACTTAGGAGTTTTTTTGTGAATTGTAAAAATTCCTTAAATGAAAACGGAGACATGAAGGTCTTTTCTATGTCCATCCATAGTCGGAAAGGGGGTATTATTGAATTCTAAAAGCCAAAAAGAAAGGTGTTTGTAAGCAAAGACTTGCTGATATAATATAAAATCAGAAAAATTAACACTTTCTTTGTCTTTAGATATTTTTAGTTTGGAAACTGAGATACATTATTTTTAATTATTCTATAATAACAAACTAGTAGGGACTATTTGTATGTTCATAAATGAAAGTGGAGAATATTTAGGTGTATCATGGCAAATTGTATAACATAACTGAAACTAGCACCATCTTTATTGAATCAAAATGACTTCACCATGAAAGAAAAAGAGGACTCCATCTGGAAACGTCAGCTTAATTATACCTTTGATAGAATTAGTAAATCATTCACAGCTATTTTATTTAGCTAGGGTCCAAAGAAAATTCTGAATTGTCAAACGTGTATCTGAAACAATAATGTTTTTAGGGAAACAACTCCAAATTTCCCAAAGTTTAAGTTACACCCTAAAAAAGAAGAAAAAGATTGAGCTTCCTTAAGAAAAAATGGAAGTGAAGATTCTGGGTTTAATATAAATAGAAGGATATCAACGGCATACAATGACAATTTTAATTGTTAGTCATTATATATCAATTATTTTACTTTATTATTTTGGCATACTTTTGTTAAAGATGGTCCAAGAGCCAGAGTAAATTAAAGTGGTGATGGTAGACAACTTTGTCTTACCACTTTTTGTAATTTGAAGGTTGCAGGAGAAATTCAGTTTACAAAAAGTGCTTTAGATTCACAGAATAATAGTGAAATTGAATGTAGGCCTGGGCAAAATTTTAATACAGCTGTATTTCTGGAGCAATTAAGTCAATTTCACATTACTCTTGAAGTGAGCTAAAGAATGATGATGGATTCAACCCAGATCTGTGACTGGGGGTGAGTGTCTGAAAAGTTTCAGCGCTCCGTCCATCATCTCCTTGTGTTTGCTGTGTGAAATCCTATGTCAGGTGTAGGATTAAAAGTAAAGAAATTGCAAGCAAACAATGGTAATTATTCTGTAAAAGATTGGTCAAATAAATTAACTTTCAATTATTAAGGACCTAGCAGAAGAAGAAGAAAGTCCATGTTAATTATAACTAGTGCATGCTCAAGTATTAAAATAACTGCAAAATCAGAATTCATTAATAGTCTTGTTAATGCTTTACTCAGGAAAATATAATAAATCCAATTCTGTGAATCATGAACTAGATAATAAAAGGTATGCTCTTTTTTGTTGGAATTCTCCAAGCAGCAGTAAGGGAATGTAGGTAATATTGAGTAACTGCTTTTAATAACTGATTTTACATAGAATTTGAAATGCATTTGACTTTGAAATTTCGATTTAAAATGTGATAGATTATTTGGTTTCAGTCACCACCAAATACCAAATTATCACCTCCATATTCCATTAATATAGAGGCAATTTATGTTCAAAACTTATTATTAGATTGAGTTATTTTATAGACATTGAATATTGTAACTGGATCTTATCAACTATGAATTTTTAAATTAACCATCTTCCTTCATTATCATTTTCTGGAGATACTAAAACAAAATGTATTTCTTTAGAACTAAGCATGATGATACCATTTTTCTTCCCATGAACAGTTGAAATTAAAACATAACTAACCCAAGTCCTTTTTTGTTGTTTAGTTTCATCTTCATTTTATTGAGATTCTATCAACGTAACGGGTACACAAATGACCATGCAAGCATCTTGATGTTCCAAGAAAATATTTTAAGTACCTTAAGTAACTATTTAAAAACTTGTTGGGGGTACTTTGCTTTAACTAGAGGGGAGCTTTAGTGTGCCAATTCCTTCTTACCAGTTGCAGAGACATGAGCTTGATTGCTGGTCTTCCCACCTCGGTCCGATGCGGTGTCACTACCGTTGTGCGGATGGTGGGAAAGACAGAGCCAGGTACTTCTGGCCGGTACGGTCAGCTCTCTAGTTGTCCGAGGAGCATTTCTTTAAATCCCGCATGCCTCTGTGGCCGTGCAGTGGACAGAAGGACTATGGCAGTGTCTCCGAGCCCGCTTTGCGGTATGGCAAGATAAAGCAGCAATCTTTTTAATAATTGAGACATTGGGCTATTTTAAAACTTGTTGGGGGTACTTTGTTTTAACTAGAGGGGAGCTTTAGGGTGCTAATTCCTTCTTACCAGTTGCGGAGACCTGAGCTTGGTTGCTGGTCTTCCCGCCTCGGTCCGACGCGGTGTCAGTACCGTTGCACGGAGGGAGGGGAAGACAGAGCTAAGTACTTCCGGCCGGTACGGTCAGCGCTCTAGTTGTCGAAGGAGCATTTCTTTAAATCATGCATGCCTCTGTGGCTGCGCAGCAGACGCGCACCGCCGGCGAACTGAAGGCGCAGCAAAGGCAAGCCCGTCTGCGCCCATCTGCACCCGTCCGCGTCCGACAGCGGCTAGGGGACAGAACCCCTGTTGGATTTAAAACTGGACGCTCAGATGCTTTGTGCGCTCTGTCCCATGATGGATGAACAGTGTAAAGACAGCATAAAAACAGAGGGTAAGAGTTGGCAATGTAGCCACTGCTCGTTTATTGCGGATGTACTAGCAGAGGATAAGGAGGTAGGCCCCTCATTTAGGCTCTCCTTAATTAATTGCAAATCATTGAGGAAGCATAGAATTGAGATCTGCGACCATCTGACAGAGGGTCAAGTAGATGCATTATTCCTCACCGAGACCTGGTTGGATGTGGATTCTGTACCAGAAATTCTGGAGGCACTCCCTAGTGGATATGGAATAATGAGAGTGGATAGACTGTCCGGCAGAGGAGGGGGCATTGCAATCATTCATAAACATGATATTCAGTGCTTTCTCGAGTCGGCTGATATAGCAGACAGTGAGGCAGGCTTTTTTACGATTAGGGCAGCCACTAATTATGTCATCAAAGGGCTGCTGGTCTATAGACCTCCGGGACCCTATATGAGGTTTTCACCTAGTTTGATTGAGTACCTCATTCAACCTGCACTACGGTATGGAAAGCTACTGGTGTTGGGCGATTTAAATTTGCATTTCGATTATGCACTCAACTCGGGGGCCCAAGAGATTCGCCAGGAACTGGCAGCGTTACAATTAATTTTAAAATCAGAACTTCCCACGCATAAGCTGGGTCATCTACTTGACCCTATTTTTGCAAACTGGGGTGCTTTGGAAGTAGAGGCCCCGCTTCCAATTTTGTGGTCTGATCACTTCCTGATTCCTTTTACGGCAAAGCTGCCCTTGCCATAGGCACAGGAGAAAGTTAAGATCGGCATAAAATATAGGAAGTGGGTTGGTTTCTCTCAGGGGAATTTTAATCAGACCCCTCTAATGGAAGGGCCACCCTGTGATTTGGACGATAACCTGGCTTGTGAAGCCCCAGAGAGACGCCTTTTGGGTGCACTTGATTGCACCGCACCCTGGTGAAAAAAAATGTCTAGTAAAAGACTCAAATCAGCTCCCTGGTTTGGTGAGGAGTTAAGAATCGCTAAGTCAGCATGCAAACGCCAAGAAAGGCGCTGGAGGAAGGATTTTTCTGTCCACTTGAAAAATGAATATTAAATCAGCCATAAGAATTACCACTCGCTCATCAGAAAGTTCAGGGCTGCTTAATTCAAGGAAAGGATTGAAACAGCTGAGAATTCAACCAAAGAGCTGTTTAAGGTTTATAAAGAGATATCCTCCCTGGCGACCATTGCAGCACCTATTGCAGGCTCAGAAGAATCCCCCAATCGAGTCGCCGAGTACTTTGCGGAGAAGGTGGAGAAAACGTATTCCTCCTTTCCTGACTCCGCTCGTGGTGGCAACAGGGGTGAGGTGGAATTTGCTGATGTTCTGGAAATACTGTGTCTTCACGAATTTTCCTTGCCCCCTCCTGACACTTTTAAACAGAAAGCCATCAGTATTATATCGGGCTCACCTAGGGATCCTGCTACCCCTAAGGTGCTTAGAGGGAGTATTGAGATACTCGAGCCAATTATGAGACACCTTTTAGAGCTTTCTTTTAGCTCAGGAGTGGTCCCAAAAAAATGGAAGCAAGCAGTTGTTCTCCCACTCCAAAAGAAACCTCACATTAGTATGGATCAGCTTGACAATTTGCGACCTATCTCCTTGCTCCCACTATTTTGCTAAGGTTACGGAGAAGGAAGCTAATTTACAACTTACGGCACATATTTGTAAAAATAACCTTCTCCATCCAACTCAGTCAGGCTTCCGGGCACTCCATTTCACCGAATCCGCCCTATTGTTTTCGATTGAGAACATTCGCATATATGTGGAAGAAGGGCAGACGCCGGCCTTAATTCTTTTAGATTTAAGTGCCGCTTTTGACACTGTGGCCCATCATACCATGTTGCAAGACCTCAAGAGAGGAGGTGTAACAGGTAGTGCCCTGAAGTGGATGGAATCCTTTCTGTCTGAGCGCAGTTTTCAAGTAGTGCAGGGAGTTAATTACTCCAGAGACATCAAGTTGACACAGGGGGTGCCTCAGGGCTCTACCCTGAGCCCGACGTTGTTTAATCTTTATGTTGCCCCCTTGGCTAAAATCTCTGATAAATTTGGGATTAAAGCCCTGTCCTATGCCAACAACACCCAACTGGTGGTCTCCCTCACCCAAGAACAGGTTGGGGCTGCCTTCAATTTTGTGGTCTGCCTTCACGAACTGGCTGTGTGGATGGCAAATAACTGCCTGAAATTGAATGGCAACAAGACCAAGGTGCTGGTGATAGGGAAGGCTTCATCAGTCTGGTCTTCGGCATGGTGGCCCCAGACCCTGGGTCCTACCCCCACGCCTTGTGAAAAAGCTAAGAACCTTGGGGTATGGGTGGATAAGTTGGATAACAAGCTTTCTTTTGACTATCATACCAGGTAGGTGGCAGATGCCTGTTTTGGAATTATACGGGGTCTACGGAAAACGTTAGATGCTCTTCCCACGGCATCGAGGAAGACTATGGTGCATGCTCTAGTAACCTCTCACCTGGATTATGGCAACCTTCTGTATCTGGGTGCAACTGCCAAATGCATGCTGAGATTGGGGTGCATCCAGAATGCAGCAGCAAGACTGGTTCTTATGCTTCCAAGGAGAGCCTCGGCAAAAGGGGCTCTGGCCTCCCTACACTGGCTCCCAATTAGAGAGAGAGTACAGTTTAAGTCCCTGTGCGTTAGACACCGGATTATACAAAGGAAGGGTCCCTCGTACTTGCATGATTTTTTAATTTCCTATGCACCAACCAGACATTTAAGATCTAGTGGGATGGGAAAGGTGTGTGTTCCCATCATCAAGAGAGCAACAATGGGTGGCCGCTCCTTTCTCTATCTGGCCGCACAGCTGTGGAAAGCACTTCCTCAGAGTCTCCGGCTGGAGTGCTCTGAGTCTATTTTTCAGAAAAAGGACTGAAGACCCGTTTGTTCCATGCTGTTTAATTTTAGATGAAGGTCCCCTGTTGTTGCTGAGTTAAGCTGGTACCATAGCGCGGGGACACACTGGCCCAGTGTAACCATGCGCTCTATAAATGCTACTATTATTATTATTATTATTATAATAAACAAAACATCAAAACACAAACAAAGATTATTTATCATAGGAGTAAAGTAGCAAGAGGAAGTTGATAATAGTTTATTTGAAGAGCATCAGAAAGAGCTGAAAAAAGGGGCAGATATGATAGTAGAATATGGGGAAAAGCGTTAGTATGCCGGAAAAGAGAGGAAAGGATAGGGTAGTGGAAGGGAAAATTGAGATACTAGTATGAAGAATAAAAGATATAAACTAAATATTGTACCTATAAAAAAACAAAAACAATTGAGGTGGAAGAACCACAAATTGGACAAGACAAGTCTTCACTCCAGGAGGTCCAGAAAAGGGGAGACATCATAATATAATGATATGAAGGAGATGATCAGAAGGATACCTGAAAGGAAAAAGCATAGAAGGAAGTTAAGAAAAGGAAAGAAAAAAGTTTAATAGGAATATTGACATTCCTGAAAAATAAAAGGGTAAATTATTAGAACATCAAGTGAGAAGAAATTACTTATTTATTTAAGGAATGTTTCCATAGCTTCTCCTCTATCTTTATCTGTGAATCATTTTAATTTCATAGGGTCTTCATAATTAGTAGTTTTGTCATTACAGGTGACTTTGAACAAGCATGTATGAAATTGTCAAAAATGTGCATTAATAGATGAAAGAGCAGGGCTCATGTCCAAAAGCTTCCTTTGGTAATCAGCAGTTCATTTAGCAACATTTTACAAAAAGAATTATGTTTTTACCAGTCCATGAAATGTTCTTTTTGATGTTGGGTGAGAGAATGACTTTGAGAAGACTAGAAAATTCTAAAAATAAAAGTACAGGTCCTCTGGATGCAGCAGATAGTGAAGTGAATTGAGGTATCTGCCCAAATCAATGCATTCTTCATATTGTTAGTGAAATTGTTTTTTTATTTTTTTATTTTAAAAGAATTTATTATACTGTAAAGGCTGTACACAGCATTAATGCGCCTACAACCCGGAGGCTGGCAGTGAATAAATCAATATACTCAGACTATTACACAGCTCAATGGCCGACAACCCGGGGGTCCAGCAGCGAAGTCAAGCCTACAATAAATCAAACAATAAGTAGCCTCGTTGAAATAATGTTTAGAAAGCCCATTTGAAATATAACGTACGTCAAACGTGTCCCGTTGTGTCTAACTGTACTATGCGTAAATTTTATACAAAAAAAAAGAAAACAACACCCCCCAAACCCTGTTATGCCAACACCTATCCAGTGTGTAACTTATATTTCGTCCACGTGTGTCATGTGAGTCTACTGATGGATGACTAATATCATTAACCTACTCAAAAAACGTTGCCCTTCCAGAGTCTGGCAAACTCTTCATAATGTCCGCATTACACTCACATCCTCCATCCTATAAAGCTAGCGCCCCCCCGCTGAACCTCCCACTCATACAGTCGCCTCCAGACAATGATCCACTCCACCCGCCTCCAGCCATGTCTCGTAAGATCCCCAGATCTCCTCCCGGCGGGATCTAGCAGGCATCAGTTCCCAATAACGTGTCAGTTGGTGTTTGCAGTAGGTGACAGAGTTTAGCCAAGCTCTGACTGTAGGCGGGCTAGTTGTCTTCCAGTGGATCGCCACCTGACGTTTGGCCAATAGGAACAGCATTGACACCAACCTCCGACTCCCCCTGGGAAGCGACTGAGTATGACTCAACAGTGCTAGCAGTGGCGTGAGCGCTACCTGAGTATTAATAATGTCGCCAATGTGACGGGCCACCTCTACCCAATATTGGGATATTGGACTACATGACCATGCCAAATGTAAAAAGGTAGCATCTTGTTGGCCACATCTCCAACAGTTAGTGTCCCCCAATAGGCCCATGCGGTGTAATTGCACCGGTGTGCGGTAAACCCTATGTAGGAAATTGAAATGTATTAGCTTAAGCCGGTAATTGGGCGACAGATACTCCAGCTGAGAGCAGCAGTAAGTCCACTGCTCTTCCGTGATTTGTGAACCTGTGTCATTCTCCCAATCAGCCCTCGAAGTGTAAGCGACAATGGGGGATGACTTTTGTGTTTCAGTATATATACGCATGATCAATTTCTTGGGAGACGGATTAGATAGAACATTCTCCAATGCAGGGAGAGCCTGTGGTTCCTGAGGGAATTCTGAGTACCATGCCCTACATGCGGCTCTAAGTTGGTAGAACAACAGGGCATCTGACGCTGTGGGCGCCCGCTCCCCGCACATGTTTTGTAGCATCATAAATGTTGCCTCTAGGAACAGGTCCCCACCAGTCACAAATCCGCGCGCCTCAGCCCTGAGAGTCGTGGCCTTGTCTGTGAGTGGGTCAGCAGGGGTTTGCCCCCCAGTGGCATGGATGGAGCATAAAGGGCCCTTACCCCAGCACGTTTCGCTATTTTATGCCATGCCCATCTTGTTGCCTCTACCGTATCATTTTCTGTTGTGGTCGTTTATATGCCTGATACACTTCCCTATTTAGAGGGACCGGGGCTGCCCTATCTATTTCTATTGCCACATGTGGTTGGAATGACGTCAGATGCTGCCAGAAATGCAAAAACTGCGCCTGAGCACTGTATGCATAGAGTTCGAAGTCCAGGGCGGCAAGACCGCCCTGGATGAAGGGCAGTGTCAGCAGGTTCCAGGCGACACGCGGTTGTCTGCCAGCCCACACCAACTCAAGTACGGCCGTCCTGAGTCTACGGAAGGAATGTACAGTAAGTGGCATAGGTATATTAATGAATAAATACAACAATTTAGGTAATACAACCATTTTGGTAATCGCTATACGACCAAACAACGACAGGGGAAGTCGTTTCCATCTCTGGACCCTTGCTTCAAGCCAGTCTATAACTTTTCCGTAGTTTGCCAGCCACAAGTCTTGCACGGTTCTACTGATTGTTATACCTAAATATCTCGTCTCCGACTCAACCCAATCGATCGGGTATTCCGTCGTGAAATGTTCTGTCTCTTCGGTAAGGGCTAATATCGTAGATTTGGTCCAGTTAATTTGTATCCCAGTGAGCCCCCCATACCGTATCAGTTCCCTCATGATAACATCAAAGTTGTCTTTGGGGTTGGTCATATAAATAGTCATGTCGTCAGCATACATGGAAATTAAAAGACCTCGAGACATAAACCCTATGCTCCTGTGTGTGTGGTGCTGGCGTAGCCTTGCCACTAGGGTGATGGCAAAGAGCAAGGGCGATAGGGGACAAACCTGTCTCGTGCCACGGGTAACGATAAAAGGGTCCGATACCTGGCCATTCACAGGCACCCTCGCCACTGGACCGGAATATAGAATTGGAATCTGCTGAATAAAAGGCAGGCTAAATCCCATACGGGCCAACAGTTTAAACAGGAACTTCCACTCCAGTGAATCGAAGGCTTTAGTGGCGTCAAGCAGAGCGGCCACCACCTGCCAGGTAATGTAGGACCCCAAACAGTGTGCGTAAATTGTGGGACGTCGACCTCCCTGGTATGAACCCGGATTGGTCTGGAAGCACTATCTGGGGGAGCATTGGTTGAAGCCTATTGGCCAACAATTTGGCATATATCTTGGCGTCAAGATTGATTAAGGACAGGGGCCTGTAGGAGTAAGGGGAGGCAGGGTCCTTATCAGGTTTGAGCAATGTTATGATCATGGCTTCTCGGAGTGTGGGGGGCAGTTCGCCTAACTCCAAAGCTTCATGGTATACCTACAGTAAACGAGGGGCCAGTATGTCGGCGTACTCTTTATAAAAAGCAGCCGTTAGGCCATCCGCGCCAGGGGCCTTGTCCGGGGGCATACTGCCAATAACCTTTTGTATATCCTCAACAATAATCGGCATATTCATGTAAACTCTGGCTCCATCATTGGCCACCACAAGTGTGGAAGGGTATGCTCAGATGTGAGTCCCTTGCTCACTGCACCATCAGGATTCAAGCAAGCCGGGCCGAAGACGGCTGTAATGCCAGAAACCGGTTCCCCGGAAGCTTGTTTCCTTTCCAGTAAAGAATTGGCTTGGTAGTTTGGTCTGCCCTGTTCCCATGATGCACTGGGCCAGGGTCAGACTAATTTGCATGTAGCCAGGTTCTGAGCTGGGATGGTGCAGTGAGCTAAAGAACGGTGATGGATCAAGCCCTGATCTTTTGACTGGGTAGGAGTGTTCTGCTTAATTCAGATACTCTATCCATCACCACCCCCTTTATAAACCATCATTAAACCAAGCCAGAGCCACCGTATCCAGATAATCTACAATATCAGCCTCCGACGGTCGCGTGGTGGATGTGTATAGTTGCTGATAATAGTGGGACATAGTGGACAGAATCTCCCGCGGCGCTCTAGCAACCGCATCGTTATCTAGTTTTAGTTCTGTAATATAGTCAGCACCTCTAGGGGTTCGCAGCAGACCAGCTAGTGTCCTCCTGGCTCAGTCACTTTCTCCATATCGTCTCGCCTGCGCATATTTATGTAAATAGTTCGTCTCTCTATCCGCCTCTGCTTGATATTCCGTCAATTTTGACCTAATTTTTGCAGTGGTGGCCGGGGATGGGCTATTCTGAAAAGTGCGCTCCCGATCACCAATTTCCTGCTCCAGTCTGACTAACGTACCCCTGATGTCACGTAGTACCCCAGTTCACAACGCTATACAGTTACCCCTAATGACCACCTTGAAAGCTTCCCAGAGCGTACCGGGCGAGTCCACCGAACCTTGATTAAGCATGAAATATTCTTCTATTTTGTCCCGCAATCCTTCCCTGAAAACCTGATCTAATAGTGCAGAAGACGGAAAACGCCAGGCAAATGGCTGAATATATTGTTCAGGGACAGGCAACACTAGCACAGCAGGTGCGTGATCCGACAGGGTGCGAGGATAGTACACCACATCAGATACCTTGTTATGAATATCTTTTGATACAAGCCAGAAGTCTATCCTTGATCACAAGCTCCTATGGTGAGTGGTACAGGTTCCCTCCCTATCTGTGGGGTGTAGTACCCTCCACGAATCTACTAGATGAAGATCTCGTATTATGTCGTGTAAGGTTAGCGCAGCCCTAGGGTGATGTTCACGTGTCGCTCCCTCCCTGTCTAATGTGGGGGATAGAACTACATTAAAATCTCCTCCCCATAGTATCGCCGAGGGACCTAGTGTTAGTATTTGGTGTTGAAGAGACTGGGAAAAATCTGAATCGTCTGAGTTTGGGCCATATACATTAACTAACAGTGTGGGGTGTTGTAAAGTGTGCCTCGAACTGTAACAAATCTGCCCTCCCTATCCACTACCGTCTGAAGAGTCTTCCACTGCAGCCCTCTACGGATAAGAACAGCCACCCCTCTGGAGTATGTCGAATAGCCAGACACCAGTATTTCTCCCCATCTATTATTCCGAAGAGTGCATGCTGCCGTGGAGGGCAAATGCATTTCCTGGAGAAAACAAATGTCTATCTCATGCCTCAGCAAGTAGGCCTGGTCGAGCCTCACCTTTCTGCGGTCATTAAGACCCCTTACGTTCCAGGACATACATTTAAGCGATTGTGTTCTACGCTCCTGAGGAGAACCACCTAGGTTGCATTAGATCGAGCCATGTCCGAAGAACCATCCAACAGTGCAACAGGGACACAAGGTCCCCCTAGAATAAAAAGACACACCAGGTGCATACATATCCACACAGTATGAGGCAGAACAACTGTAGTGAAGAAAAGAAGAAAAAAAAGAACAACATGTCCCTCCCCCCTCCCACACCAACCCCATGCAAGAGAAATGAATTGCCACAATTGCAATACTTATCATAAAGTAAAGTGCGTACAGTAAAAGGAGTATTATGAAATAATACTGTAAAAGCATTGATATGGTTTCTTAGCCATATGATACTTTAAAATGGATAAAATATATACATACATAAAAACATTGACTAACGTACTAAACTGGTGCTTCTAATCTACGCCTACCCCGGTGTACCTGACCTAAGCCTAATACGTGGGAAGGAGTAACTAAGTAGCAGTTTAAGTTAAGTTGGGTTTTTGCCAAGGATCTGAATCAAGAATTCTCTTAAGGGTTTAGTCAGCTCCGTACCTTGGTAAAAGAATGTAGGAGGTCTTGTATCTCTCTCTCAGGACTCGACCTCCCAGCAACCCGCAAGGGTGGCTGGAAACACCGGAGCTGGATTTTCTCAGCTGGAGAAAAAGACAGCGTCTTTCTCAGTGCGTCAAAAAGTAGGGGCGGCTTCCTTCGGCTCCTCGCATCAGCTGGGCTTCCGGACAAGTAGATAGCCGCTCTGCTCCAAACCACCGTGTGTTTGCTTAAGGCAACGTAGGTATATTTATACCTGAAAGGTGCCGGGTTTGACGTAAGGTTGGACATAAGACGTCACCAAGAACTAACAGTTCTTTCTGACTCTAGGAGTTCTTGTGCAAATCAAAACAAGAGCAGGGGTATTTCCCGGGCTGCTGAAGGCTTGGTTTGTTTAAAGAACGCGTTGTACTTTCTAGGAGTCTAGGGGATTAGCCTTGCCGTATTTGGACTGCATGGGCTATTACTAAATATGGATATGATTCTTATGCCTCTATAAGGATATTATTTATTATAGCCATATAAGGGCATAAATCGGGAATATCGAATTAGGGTCCTAGATAGAAACACAACACCCACTCCACGAATTAATGTCCATCATTTCTAAAAACGAAGCAATATTAAACATAACGATGCATGTGTGTTTTCCAACCCACCCCAAAATACATTATTTGCATTTGAAATGGTATATGGCAAATACACGAAAATGAGTATTGGTACTGTACGCTTTTCAAGCAGTGTTATCATTTAGTTAAATGCATATATATATCAGCTGAATGAATTGTGAAAATTACACATGAAATGGCTCTGAATACAGAAAAGAAGGTCGAGACCATTCCATCACATATTTATACAAATGTTGTACATGTGCTAGAGGCTGAGGTAAAATATTGTCTCTAGAGTTCCTAAAATAGAAGCTCTGTTCTCTAAGAATAGTTCTACTTTAAGCAGAGTACTTTGTGCCAGAAAAACTGTAAATATTTTGGAAGTGAAAAAAAATAATTTCGCTCTCAAGGGAAAAAATAGCTCCAATTGTTTTCAGTAGCTGTGTTTATCAAAACTGAAGGCCGAATTCAGAGTTCAGGGAACTCTGTGTGCTCGTTGTTTAAAAAGTTGTTCTTTTTGTTCAGGGGAGAACATCATTTCAGACAGACTTGCAAAAAATTGGTCTACAACATCAGGTGAAAGTTCGACCAAGTTCGAAAATGCTGAAATTGTGCATATGTGAGAATGATTGCTATCATCGATGTCAGGATCAGCAATGCTGTTTGGTGCTGCTTTCCTCTCGTACTTCACTGCCACCTACTCGTAATGGTGAAGTCTCAACGAATGCCGTCATCAGAATAGGTAGCCGCTGGGGACAACACGATGCATGAGTCGTTACCGGACCTAGCAAAGTATCGATATCCATCGGTACTGCTGATGGTAGTGTAAGACAGACGTCCAACACGCATTCTTCTCCGCATAGCATACATCGAAGCACAGGTAAGATGCAATTTTGCCAGATTGGTCTGAATGAAAGAAACCAAGTTGTACTTAGATCTCTTAGCCGGGCAAATCCGAGGACTTTAGTGATGCGGTCCCGGTAGCATATAGCTAGGATCGTTTCTCCCATCGTTGCTGGAGTCTTGGCTGTGGCTTGGTTTGCCATATAGGAGCAGAAGGATCAAAAATAAAATTCCTGCTACGAGTCCCAAAAGTAGAGGCAGACCGCCAAATAACGAATGCACAAAATTCGGGATAATGCCCAGAACTGTTTGAAAGGGTGCTAACAGTCCCGAAAAAAATGTCTAAAATACATGTGGGATGCCACTCATATCAGACATGTTTAAAATTTGACCTAACATTTCTACGAAATGCACGGGGCAATTTGTTGATAATAGGGAATGTATCTCTGCCGCTGTCCTTGCAACTTGCAGTTCATACGTCTCTTTGGACGAGGTTAAAGGCACAGTTGTCTGTAAAAGAATGGATTTCATTCTGCTTAAAGTATCAATTCGAATAGAAGAGATATTCAAAGAAGGCCATATTGCCGCCTCCATGTCTGGATTGCTGTTTGGATACAATGCTTGCATACAGCAAGTGACCATGGAACTAACGCTCACGAGATAGGCTTTTCCTGGCACCATGCCACTACAGCTGTGGTCACTTTTTAGCACATAACTGCCGTTGGAAAGTTGTCTGAAAAATGTCTCTATCTGTGTTGCAGGAGTGCCGTGCAGGAGACATGAAAGGGTATTTGAAGACCCTTCTCAGGCTCCATGCAAGTTAATACCTTGACACAGAAGTGCACCACTTAGTGATTTTTTACAATAGTTACCACTAAGAAATACCTCCTTTTCCCTTCACTATAACATGTGTGTGTATTAGGTAATTTCCATGTTGACTTGATGTATCCTTTACCCAACCTTTCATACAGGCCTGCTAGTATATATTTTTGGCAATACTTAAACTGGAAAGTTGTTATTGGGATTGTAATCGTTCCATGTATTATCCATTCAATGACAGGTCTTTCTGACATTGTTAATGGTAATCTCTCAAGTTTTTCAATGCTCAGAATCGTATAGTCTGCTCCTTTTTGTGCCAAACTGATTTGTTTATCCGTAAGGTTAAAGATAGAGAATAATGACGTTGTGTTGATTAAACGCCATGGCACGTAGCCTGAACCCAGAATTTGCAACGTCCAGCCAAGCTGTACAATAGAACGTAATTGGGACTGACCATGTTGTAACATTAGCAAGTCCTGCTCTATTATATCAATAGCAGATGATACAATGCTGTCCAGTGAATATATTCTGGAGGACAGAGTCGTTAACCCATTGTCCACTACAGAAAGTGATTTTTCCAAATTAATACGATCAATTTCTCGTATTTTTTCAGCTGTTTCTATTTGTGTTACTTTTCAAGCCTCATTGTAAGCAGCGTATACACCGGCATATATGAAACGTTTTTGACGCTGTGTGCGTGGTCCCAGTATGAAATCACGCAAGTCAGCACCGTCTTTGAGTAAAGTCGAGTGTTGCTTAATTTCAGCCAGTGTGGATTTTTGTAGCCACTCAAGGCATAGTTTCCCTACACTGTATGTTGTAACTATCCCTGGATGTTGTCTCTGGGAATATCTTGGGTCTGGACTGTTCAGTTTTAACCCCTGTATTTTGTTCAGGAATCTATCTTGACAATTATTTGTGTCTGTGGGTCAGATCAACCATTTTCTCCAATCAGAATTTGTTCTGTTTTGCTGTAAAATATGGGATACGTCTATCTCCACATCTGTAGTGCTATTACTATCAGGTATGGGCTTCGGGATAGACGGTTTATTTAAGTCTTTTATCTTGGCTAGACCAAGACAGGTTGTTTGCTGAATGGTGTCATTCAGGAATATTAATTGTTCTGGGATCATGCAGGCTCTAAATAATGCTTCTAAACCTTGGACCTGCCATTCTTTTGTACCCCAGATGGTTTTTGTTTCAATGTTGTTTTTCCAGAATTCAAAACCAAATGTAGTCATTTTTTCATAAAATGTATCAGAATAAATCAATTTAGTATTTGTCAACATTGTTTTCATTCCTGTCTTATTTAACATTTTAAAATAAAACGTCTCTGCATCACTTGTGTTAAACCCTGAGAAGTATGGGAATTTCTCATAAAATGTCTTCGAGCTGCCTTTAGGCGGTGTTGCACAATGTTCCCATTGGTTATAATTAAAAACATTTCTAGGTTGAGCAGTTTTATGCAAATAGTGATGACCAAAATGATTATAACAATATAACTCTTCATAATTTGATGAACCCTGCAAATATTCATGTTCTGTGAATTTTGCTGACATTACTAAATCTGACATCATGTTATTAATATTTTCAAAGTCCCAATCATCAGAAAAAGTACTTGGTTTTACAAAGTCACTTAATGAAACCTTTAACTGGTGTGGATATTTCAAGAGCTCAATCGGGCCATAAATTTCATAATCCGTTTTGTCCCATGCTACCCCACCGGGTATTGGATTGGCTGTGATGTTCACTGATGACAGTTCTCTTTTCTCGATGTGAGACGACTTGTGAGGCTTTAGGACCAAGTTGATGTTCTGACTTGCTGTGTCCATTGTACTGTTTTTCCCTTCAATGAATTTTTCCAAAACAAAGAACCATGATGAGCCAAAGCAGGAGCAAAAGTACACCTAACACAATCCAAAATTCAATCCATGGAGAAATCAGTTAGGTTTCTTTGAGGTGATGAAAGAGTTCAGTTACATTGTCTTTGAAAGTTTTTGTTGCTGGCGTTTCTTCATGTTCACTTGGATCATCAGAAAAGTCATCGAAATTGATGAAGTAGCCAGATGCAGTACTGTCAATTGTTGGAATTGCTTCCGGATTTTCTTTAGTCTTTGGATCTTTCTTGGAAACATTAGTATAGTCCGATTCTACATCATTGTAGACAGGTGATTCTTGACGAACTGTTTCAATTTGGGTTTCAAGAGGCAAAGTTCCATGGCTTTATGCATAGTCCTTTTTAATTCACTGCAGGTTTATCAAAAGTGCTTAGTCTTTCAATTTGAACCTCTTGGATTGTAGCAAGATTTGGTCTTCTGCTATTTCTTGGGAGTCCACTGGGCCTACTACTTATTATTGGCCACATGATTGTGGTTTTACCAGGTCGATGGATACAACTCGGTTCTCCTTTTTACCAGCAAGGGGCGGTAGTACTACTGATGGCGTGCAGTCTAAATATCGAGTTTTTAATTTCGAATGGACATAATATCGACTCCAGAATATCGAGATGGCAGTAATATCGAGGTAAGTAATATCAATGTATTTTTTATCGAATTTTATGTTTGTTAAAAAATATCGACTTTAAAAATATCGAGTCATTTATATCGACATTAAAAAATATCGTCTTTTTGTTAGTGAAAAATATCGAAAGTTAAAATATAGAATGTCAGAATATCGAATGTCATGATATCGACTGTTATAATATCGAATTTTATAATATGGAATATTTAAATGTACACTGTTTATAATGTTTCAATTGTAAATTTTTTGTTTAAATATATTAGTTATTTAGTTATTTTTGTATTATAAAAAATTAAAATATAATATTAAATATTTTAAAAATATATTTTAAAAAGTATAATACTTTTTAGGAGCGGGTAGTGGGTTTCTAAGGGAATAGGGTGGGAAGTGTTTTAAAATATTTATAAAATTATTAGTTATAAATGTATAATAATTTTTAGGAGTGGGTTGTGGGTTTTTAGAGGAATAGGGTGGGAAGTGTTTTTAAATTTATAACCATTTTTTTCAAAATTTTAAAACATTTAGAACATTTTTAAATTATTTATGTTTTAGGAGTGCGTTGTGTGTTTTTAGGGGAATATGGTGTGAAGTGTTTTTAAAAAAAAGTAAAAATTAAAAAAAATGTACATTTTAAAATTGAATTTTTAAAATTTTAAAATACATTTTGAACATTATTTCAATTAAAATTGTATTAAAAGAAAATATTTTTTTATAATATTTGAATGTAAATTTAAAAAAAATTGTGTCTGGACATTTTTTATTTATATTTATTTTTGGTGTTATAGTGGAATAGGCTGGCATTTTTTGTACAATGTTCAAAAAAATTATATTTATAATTTATAATTTCAAAAATGTTTAAAAATTAAAATAAAATATAAATTTGAATGTGTAAATTTAAATATTTTATAAAAAAAGATAAATATCAAAATTAAATTTGAAATAAAAATAACATTTAAAAAAATTCCAAATTTTATTTAAATTACATTTTTTTTTAAATTAAAATTTCAAATTGTGCATTGAACAAAGTTTTTAAATGTATGTAAATAAAATTTAAAAAAAAATATTTTTTATTTTTAAAGGAATATTTGGATAAATATTGTTTTGTGGTGTTATTGATGAATAGTGTGGGATTGTTTGTTAACATTTTTATTTATAAATAGAGGTATTTTATTAAAAAGTTAAATAAAAAAATTAAAAGAAAATTAAGAAAATTGAATGTTTTCAAAATAATTAACAATTTATAAAAAAAATTACTTTTTAGTGAGAATAGTTTGCTAAAAAAAAGTTATACATTTATAATATTTATTTAATAAATAATATAATTTATAAAAAAAATATATTGGTAAATTGTTTAATATGTAAATTTGGATTATAATGAAATGTATTATGAATTTGTTTTGGTATTGTATGGATATAGTGTGGTATATATCAACATTTGATACAGTATTTAATCTTTAAAGAAAAAAATTATTAAATAGTTTTTATGTTTACTAACATATTAACATTAATATTTAGTGCATTGGGAATAATATTTTAAATGGTTTGAATGTTCTGCAACTTCCTTGAGTTTATATTTGGTGGTGTGGGTTTTGTAATTTTTATGGATTTAGTGTCCAGCTACTTTCCTGAGTTTACACTTGCTGGAGTGGAAATAGTAATGTATATGGGTTTAGTGTCCAGCACCTTTTTTGAATTTATACTTGGTGGAGTGGGAATAGAAATTTATATGGGTTTTGTGTCCAGCACCTTCCCTGAGTTTATACTTGGTGGAGTGGGAATAGTAATTTATATGGGTTTAGTGTCCAACCCTTCCCTGAGTTTACACTTGGTGGAGTAGGAATAGTAATTTACATGGGTTTAGTGTCCAGTACCTTCCCTGAGTTTATACTTGGTGGAGTGGGAATAGTAATTTATATGGGTTGAATGTCCAGCACCTTCCATGAGTTTATACTTGGTGGAGTGGGAATAGTAAATTATATAGGTTTAGTGTCCTGCACCTTCCCTAAGTTTATACTTGGTGGAGTGGGAATAGTAATTTATATGGGTTTATTGTCCAGCACCTTCCCTGAGTTTATACTTGGTGGAGTGGGAATGGTAATTTATATGGGTTTAGTGTCCAGCACCTTCCCTGAGTTTATACTTGGTGGAGTGGGAATAGTAATTTATTTGGATTTATTGTCCAGCACCTTCCATGAGTTTATATTTGGTGGAGGGGGAATAGTAATTTAAATGGGTTTGGTGTCCAGTACCTTCCCTGAGTTTATACTTGGTGGAGTGGGAATAGTAATTTATATGGGTTGAATGTCCAGCACCTTCCATGAGTTTATACTTGGTGGAGTGGGAATAGTAATTTATATGGGTTTAGTGTCCAGCACCTTCCCTGAGTTTACACTTGGTGGAGTGGGAATAGTAATTTATATGAGTTAAGTGTCCAGCACCTTCCCTGAGTTTATACTTGATGGAGTGGGAATAGTAATTTATATGGTTTTAGTGTCCAGCACCTTCCCTGAGTTTACACTTGGTGGAGTGGGAATAGTAATTTATGTGGGTTTAGTGTCCAGCACCTTCCCTGAGTTTATACTTGGTGGAATGGGAATAGTAATTTATTTGGGTTTAGTGCCCAGCACCTTCCCTGAGTTTATACTTGGTGGAGTGGGAATAGTGATTTATATGGTTTTAGTGTCCAGCACCTTCCCTGAGATTATACTTGGTGGAGTGGGAATAGTAATTTATATGGGTTTAGTGTCCAGCATCTTCCCTGAGTTTATACTTTGTGGAGTGGGAATAGTAATGTATATGGGTTTATTGTGCAGCACCTTCCCTGAGTTTATACTTGGTGGAGTGGGAATAGTAATTGATATGGGTTTAGTGTCCATCACTTTCTTTTTTTTAAATTTTTTTTTAATTTTTCAATGGCAGAGGCATACAAAACACAAGGATGAGAAAAGAAGAACCACACAAAAACATAAAGAACTATAACAATCATTCGTATAGTTGCTAATAGTTGCTAATACTTCGTTGACAAAACCAGGTAAAAAATTAGATGAAAAAGAAGAGAAAATAAATCAATAAAATACATGAAATACAAACAGAAAATATCCCCTTTTTGCAGATATGGATATCAAAAAGATTAGATCCAATTATCAATAGGAGACCATAATTTCCTGGCAAATATCTTCTTTTTGTGGCCTTTCAATTTATGCACTGCTTTATCCATCCTATATACATTTAGTAACTTTCCCAACCATTGCTCAAATGATGGTGGGTCAGCATCAAGCCATCTTGAGGTAATACAGAAACGGTAGATAGACATTCCAATAAACAAAAAATGTTCTTGATCAGCAGATAAACTCTCGGGAGGAACATATAAGCCAAAAATAATCAGAGATGGACATAGCTTGATATTAGCGTTAAGCAAATTAGTCAAAAACTTTTCTATCCTATCTATATATACAGATAGTTTAGAACAACTAAAAAACATATGACACGAGTCTGCTGCTAAAATACCACATCGACTGCAATTAGAGCCTTTCATGGCTTTCCATTTGGCCAATTTTGCAGGTGTGTAATAGAGATCTAAAGATGCCATATAATGTTGGCTTTTAAGGGAACTGTTGATTAATGTTTTATTGCTGATCTCAAACGCCCTTGCCAGATCTATCCCCTCTATGCACAGTTTCCTTTCCCATTTCTGGGCTTGTTGGTCAAGATCATCATGCAGCCTGTCAACCATTAGCTGATAAATTGTACCAATGCGGCTATTCCTCCTACCGCTCTCCATAACAGTATTGATCTCCATTTCGTCACTATATAAGAGATTTTTTTTTTCCAAAAAGCTACGAATTTGTAGATATTTAAAAAATTTGTTTCTGGAGAGACCAAATATATCTTGAAGTTCAATAAAAGACATTAAAGCCCCGTTTTGGTACAGTTGTCCGATTGAATGAATCTGTCCTAATCGAAATCGAATCGTGGAGATATCTTGAAGGGTACCAGATACCGAGATATTACAACAGATGGGTGTATAGAAGTTATATTTTGGAATTATCCGTAAAGCTTTATTAATTTGTCTCCATACCAGAAAAGCAGAAAGTAGAACCTTGAATTTTGTTTTTTTATAGTAGCTTGGCTCCATGAATATTAATAAACATTGGCGCACATGAGCTCCCATAAGCATTTCGAAAATGGATGGTGACAAAAAGATCTCATTAGCATGATCATGAAATAATAGAACCTTAATTGTTTTAAGAGTTATGGCCCAGTAGTACATTCTAAAATTCGGGACTCCCAACCCACCACGGCCTTGCGGTAAAATACACCATTTTAGAGATCTTCTTGAGCGACGATACCCCCAAAGGAATCTAGACAACATCCTATCTATTTTATTAAAAAGAAGCATAGAAAAAAATAGGGGTATGGTTCGAAAAAAATAAAGGAATTTTGGAAAAATCAACATCTTGATAACATTAGCCCGTCCGAATAAAGATAGATGTAAATTATTTATCCTTTCTAAGGTTCTATTAGTAGATATAAGTAATGGATCCAGATTTAATCCAACGATGTCATCGACTTTAGATGATATAGTTACACCAAGGTATGTAGCAGTATCATTTATTGGGATATCGATGGGTGTCCCAGTTTTAGAATGTACAATTTGGGTTTTTGAGATGTTTAATTTATATCCGGAAAATTTTCCAAATTCACTGGCAATTTCTATTATTTTGGGTAGGGCAGAGGAAGAATCAGGGGTTACGATAGCCACGTCGTCTGCGTAGGCTAGGACTTTGTGGTCAATCTCATGGAGTCGGACAGGTAAAATACCAGGTTCTGTAGTTAATCTATTCAGATAAGGTTCTAAATAAAGTGCAAATAAAAGTGGAGAGCAGGGGCACCCTTGCCTAGTCCCCCTAGTAATTGAAAATGGGCTAGAGATATCCGTGCCTACTCTTATTACGCCCTTTGCATTTAAGTAGAGTGACTGCACAGCTTGAATAAATTGTAGTGGAAGGCCCTTCCATTTTAGCACAGACCAAAGGAACCCCCAATCGACTCTGTCGAACGCTTTTTCAGCATCAAGTAGAATAACTCCGACTGGGGATTCCTTTGCCTGAGCCCAGTCCAACAGTGCAATAACACGTTTAACATGATCTGTGGTGTTCTTATGTTTAATAAACCCATGTTGGGTATTGGAGACCAAACCCGGCATCACATCGTTTAGTCTATTTGCGAGAATTTTTGAATAAATTTTGCTGTCAGCTGTAATCAAGGAAATGGGCCGATACGAGCCTAATTCCTTTGGATCCTTATTCTTTTTGACAAAAACGACTATAGTGGCCATAGACCAGGAGTCGGGAGCTTTGTCTTGGAATGCTAAATTAAAGATTTTAAGCAGCTCTGGTTTCAGCAAAAATCTAAATGTCCGATAAAATTCAAGAGGAATCTGGTCGGGCCCCATGGCTTTGCCAGCAGCTAGACTCGTAATAGCCCCTTCAATCTCTTCCCAGCTTATTGACTTAGCAAATGTATCTATATCGTCTGTACTCAGAGAAAGTTGGTTAATAGTCTTAAAATAATCTATGGAATTAAGAGTCTTGTCAACTTCATTGTTGAGATCGTTATAGAGCATCTTATAGAAACCATGAAATGCCTCTAATATGCCTTCCCTACTTTCGTGAAGGACTCCATTTGAATCCTTAACACACTGTATTTCATTGTAAGACGATTTTTGTCGTAAACGCTGTGCTAAAATTTTTCCTGTACGTTCGCTAAATTCGTACCGTTCCGTTTTGTGTTGTTTGAATTTTGCGGCTACCTCCTCAGCGATGTGTGTGCGGAGGCCTGATCGTTCGATAGTTAATCGTGTTTGTACATCCTCTATATTAGCATTATTTTTGCATGCGATAGATAAATCCAACTCGATCTGCCTAATCTTATTTAGCCTGTCCCTAAAATCTATTTGCTTTTTTTTCCTCTTATAATTTGCAAAGCTGATTGTCTCGCCCCGTACAATGGACTTAAAAGAATCCCAAACTATTTGTGGAGAGGCGGTGTCGTTATTTATTAGAAAGTAATCTTTAATGATATTAACCATAAATTGAATATATTCTTCATCTAATAATAGATTTCTTTGAAATGACCAGGATCTGGTGGAGTTTGGGCTATCAGTAGAAAATTGTATCTCAGCAATTATGGGATTATGGTCTGAAATGACTTGTGGTAATATCTCAATACGAATTTTCTCCAAAAAAATTGAGGATACAAAAAAATAATCTAGACGAACAAATTTATGATGAGGAGTAGAGAAAAAAGTATATCCAGGGTCATTATAATGGAGTTTATTCCAGACATCAGTTAGCCCATTACTTAATACCAGGTCTCTCAGCGCTTTATAAGTTTTAACCTTTCGGCCCAGATACCTCTGCTCTAATCTAATATTCCAGTCAGCTGGCATGTGTATATTTAAGTCTCCACAAATAATAATCGGTTCTGTCCAAGTAGATAGCTCTGCGTTCATGATATTAAACAATTCGGCATCATCCAGATTAGGTCCGTAAATACAACATAAGGTAAATTTACAACTTCCGATTTTTAGCTCAGCCAGTCCCCATCTACCCCATTTGTCAGAGAGTGTTTTTAAACATTTCCCTACTCCTTTGCGCATACAGACTGCTACGCCTCTTTTTTAATACCCATTTGTTTGGAAGTAATCAGAACTTCCAATCCCAAATTATTCAAAAGAGAACGCTTATCCCACGAAATATGGGTTTCCTGTATGCATAACAGATCGATATTCAGCGCCTGAAGCATTGTTCGAAACATAGCAATTTTCTTTAAGCCATTAAGACCATTAATATTGATAGTACATATTTTCACCTTTTTATACATAACAAAAGTAATAAAGAAAAATTATCGACCAACATCACGAATATTTGTTCTTCAACGATATCAATTAGATGCCTTGTAATCATCCCTGTGTTGAACACCTCTGCCTTACACCCCCACCACCAACCCTTACCCTTGCCCACCCCCACCCTTACCCCCTGAACCCCTCCCCCCACCCTCCCCACTATATGAGGCACAGGAACTATCAGTTCCTGAAGCGTATGGGTGCCGTGTCCCTGACCCATGGCGTCCTTACTAAAGAAAAAGAAAGAAAAAAAAGAAGAGAAGAAAAAGAGAGGAGAAAAAAGAAAAAAGAAGCGAACGAAGAAGATTCAAAAAGTTCAGAAAGCAGAGAGGAGAGTATAGAGATTACGAAATATAATACTCCTGCATTTGAATAACCATTTAAACAGAATAATTATTACGACCAAGTCCTGTATTTGTCACAGTATACATTGAAATTCTTCTTATTATTCAGAGGGATTCCAAATACTCTTTAGCTTTAATAGTAGAAATAAAATATTTTGTTTGGCCCTTATATATAGTCTTTAATTTTGCGGGACCCTGCAAAAATACAGTTACCTCCTTCTTCTGAAAGTCAGGGATTAGTTGCTTCAGTTGCCATCGTTGAGCCACAGTGGCCTGGCAGTAATCTGGTCTCACAAAAAACTGACAGCCTAGACCATCCGCTTTCTTATCTGGTCTAGCGTTTACAAATATCGCTTCACGGGCAAGGAAATTATTAAATGATACCAAAATGGCCCTGGGATAATTTTCTTGACCTTGCCGTGATTTCCTTGTTGTAAACGGGAATCTGTGTGCTCGTTGTACTTCTCGAGCCCAATCCCAATCAGCAATTTCAGGAAAAGCATCGCTTAATAAATTGATGATAAACTTCCTCGGATCTCCTCCTTCTTTGTTTTCAGGGATCCCCAAAAAACGTAGGTTGTTTCTACGGGCCTGATTTTCCAAACTGGCTAATTTATCGGATAAGTCATCCTTTTGTACTTTAAAGTCTCCAACCTCTTGTCTTTGAGCCATGCATTCTTCTTCAAGTACCGATATCCTGGCCTCTGCTTCCGTGACCCTGTCAGCTGTCTCTGAGCATAATTTAATTGCACGTCTTACTGCGTTTTTGACTTTGGCACATGTCATTTGCGTGCGTTGATTCTCTGCCTTGCTCTCTGCTCTATGACACATCATGGTATCAAATATTGTTTTCAATGTAATCTCATCATTGTTCTCTTGCTGTGAGATATGATCATGTATACCATTGTGATTAGACCCCGGGATATCATTAACCACTGAAGCATTCATGTTATTTGGTGAGTTAGAGTCAGCCTCTTGGCTCATGACATGAGAAGATCTCTTCTTTCTTCGTTTTTTCTTTATAGTGGTTACCAGATTAGAATTATCAGGACTCAGGCTAATCTCACCCTCAGAAGATGGACTCTCAGCGCTGAGGTCTGCCCAGTCTTTATTCGCTTCATCGGATGAAAGCTCTGATAGTGAATAAAATTTTTCAGAGAGCTCTTGATTATGCTCTTGATTATGCTCTTGATTATGCTGCTGCACAGTAATTTCTTTTGCAATTCGTGGTTCGCTTGGGGCTTCATTTAAATATAATGCCAGCGATGGAAGCGAGCATGCTCTATTCGTAATTGCACCACCCAAAGTTGGAACTACATGTCCCATAATACCCTTCCTTGATAAGTCAGTTGGGGCCTGAATGGGCGCTAAAGTAGAAGAATTATTGGGGCTGAGCTGATTGTCACCGCTTACAGCGAGTTGATTAGTGACCTGTGCTGCAGTTATATTAATTATATCAGTGCTTCGATTGTCGTTGTCAATTATTTTCTTTTTTGCAGCATGCTTTTCAAATAAGTCTGGTAAAGTCTGTGATGCTGGACTTTTTAAACCAAGTACTTCATTAGATTTAATAGTAGCCCCTTTATTAGCGTTCTTACCCTGTTTGGTGGTTTTTTTCCCAGGGATCGATGGCGCTGCCTCTGCCATCTCAGTCTCCTCGTTCTCCTGCCCCACGTTGTTAAGTTCAGGCCCAGGTCCAGTTTTTCTGTTACTGCGTGTGGCAATACAAGATGGAAGTGGCGTCCTCTTTTTTTTTCGTGAGCCGCCTCTGCCGGGAAAAACGTTGTTCTGTGCCCAGCACAGGCAAAGTGTAGCACGCCACAGCGGAGACCGCCGATTGAACTCTAGGAAGTTTAGCAACATTCGTAGCTCCGCCTAGTACAAGGATAGTTTGTAGCAAATTATTGTAACTGTGTGCTGAGAAGACGCAATATAATTATTTCCTCTCCTCTCTGTTTTTTTTTGCGAAGACGTTTTATTCTCCACGCTTCTGTGGCTTTTATTGACTCATCCGCCAAGCGCTTTCCCCTCTACTGGAATCCGCTCAAGGGAAGTCGGAGGTGATCAACGCCTCACCACCATCGCGGAGCCTCCGATCCACCCCCGTAATCAAGAAATGAGGAAAAGCCGTCTTCAGGTCGTGCGGAGCTCCGCCTTCCATCTACGAGCAGCCCGAGCAGCCCGAGCAGCCCGGCCCGACTCGACCCAGTCGGCAGCCACAGCAGGGACTGCGCGGACACTGACACCGGCAGCCAACCGATACTATTCCGCAGTCTTGCCAGGTAAGTAGAGCTCGTTTAGCTGCAGCCATCCATAGCAGCGCGAAAATGGCTAAATTTCTCCTTCTTTACCGGTAAAACGGTAGAACGCCAGGAGCGAGGGAGCAAGCTGACTACACAGCCTTCCCCACGGCAGCCATCTTGCCTCGAAGTAGTGTCCATCACTTTCCATGAGTTTACACTTGGTAGAGTGGGAATAGTAATTTATATGGGTTGAATGTCCAGCACCTTCCATGAGTTTATACTTGGTGGAGTGGGAAGAGTAATTTATATGGGTTTAGTGTCCAGCACCTTCCCTGAGTTTACAATTGGTGGAGTGGGAATAGTAATTTATATGGGTTTAGTGTCCAGCACCTTCCCTGAGTTTATACTTGATGGAGTGGGAATAGTAATTTATATGGTTTTAGTGTCCAGTAACTTCCCTGAGTTTTCACTTGGTGGAGTGGGAATAGTAATTTATATGGGTTTAGTGTCCAGCACCTTCCCTGAGTTTATACTTGGTGGAGTGGGAATAGTAATTTGTATGGTTTTAGTGTCCAGCACCTTCCCTGAGTTTATACTTGGAGGAGTGGGAATAGTAATTTATATGGGTTTAGTGTCCAGCACCTTCCCTGAGTTTACACTTGGTGGAGTGGGAATAGTAATTTATATTATTTTAGTGTCCAGCACCTTCCCTGAGTTTATACTTGGTGGAGTGGGAATAGTAATGTACATGGTTTTAGTGTCCAGCACCTTCCCTGAGTTTAGACTTGGTGGAGTGGGAATAGTAATTTATATGGTTTTAGTGTCCAGCAACTTCCCTGAGTTTATACTTGGTGGAATGGGAATAGTAATTTATATGGGTTTAGTGTCTAGCACATTCCCTGAGTTTATACTTGGTGGAGTGGGAATAGTAATTTATATCGGTTTATTGTCCAGCACCTTCCCTGAGTTTATACTTGGTGGAGTAGGTGGGAATAGTAATTTATATGGGTTTAGTGTCCAGCACCTTCCATGATTTTATACTTGGTGGAGTGGGAATAGTACGTTTTTTTGGGTTTACTGTCTAGTTCTTTTTGAGAGTTTATAATTGGTGCAGTGGGAATAGCAAAAGATTTGCAAAACAAATCTTTCTTATTAGTAGGATACTATAATAAATTTTTTGAACAAAATATAAAAAATATAGTAGTAATTAAAATTATTGTTAGTGTAGTAGTAAATTGATCTATAAAATGTAAGAATTATGACATTTTAAAATGTATCTCTTATTACAAAATTTAATATTATAATAATATTTATTTTGAGTATTAAAAAAGGAAACACACACAGGGTTAAATGGAACAATTTTAAAACAGTTCATTAAGATGGTAAAAAAATGGGAAGTAGAGGAATTTTTTTTATTTGCAGTATAAATTAATAAGTAAATAGTGTTTATTATCACCAAATATACAGCAAGTCAATATATATATTTATAAAAAAAATGATACATTGTATTTAAATGATGTTTATGTTTATTCACATATATTTTTCAAGAAAATTTTAATAACAAAAATAATTACATACTGTACATTTTATTTAATAACAATTATTTTAATCACATAGACATTGGGAATATTGTAATAATAACATGTTGAAAATAATTGTTATATTTGTTGTACATACATTTTTTCATATTTTAAAGTACAGAGCATTGATAGATACATATGTATACATTTTTTACAATAGTAACATTTTTGTGGGTTACAAAATGGTCGTTGTTTTATTTAGAAATTAATAAAATTAATATTGAAAATATTAATAATATTAATTTTTACATAGGTAAATAAACAAATAAATATTTAAATACATACATAAGTTTTAAAATAATATTAACATATTTATAAACAGAATGGTTAACACAAGGTTATATATAGAAAAACTTTTAACATATAAGTTAATTACAAAGTGTACATATAAATTATATTTTCTTTTTAACAGTTAGTTAAATAACAGTGCAATATTTTTTTTAAAGTCAAGGATATTTTAGAAATATTTTAAAAAAAGTTAACATTAATTACAAATAATGTAAGACTGAGTTTATAATTTTAAATTGTTGAAAAATAGAAATTAAATAGCTTTTTGGCATATACAGGGACTATTTTTTAAGCGCGTAATGTTATTTTGCCTCATTTGGTGCTGGAACAGCTCGCGGTTGGATGCTGCTTCGCGTTGGAGAGGGTACGTTTGTTTTCATTGTATTTTATAAGTTAATGAAGGTATTTTAAGTGTATGTGTGGCGTGTTTAGGTTTATTTAGATAGTATTATCGATAGAAGATTGTGTTTTAGGTGTTAGGTACAGTGTACGATATTTGATTTTTACCACGTTTTAGTTGTAGGTGTGTGAGGTATGCTAATATGTTTAAATGTTTGTAAATGGATATGTTTACAGTATAAATATGTGTTTTATATATGTATGGGTGTTTTTGTGTGTGTGGGTATGTATTTTTCTATTTTTCAGGTTATCGTCGCGTTTTAATGTTTTGGAGGAGGACCTTTTTTTTTAAGTTGTGTGACGAGTATTATATACTCTTATTTTTACACACATACTTTGGTTTTCGGGTTTTCCAGGAGCGATTCTTTTTTAAAT